>NC_061797.1:26395700-26707113 GCF_021462225.1 Girardinichthys multiradiatus
GATTAATCAATGGTTTAAGTGTGATTACTTACAGCATAAACATAATGACTCCAATGCTCCAAACATCACACCAATGGCTATAACCACGACCACTCATCATTTCAGGTGCTGAAAATCACACACGTATGGCTTATTTTGAGCTACAGAGGCCAAAACCAACATTAAACATTAAAACAGGTTTGAGTAGAAATGGTGCTTCTAAGCTCCTTCAAGAAAACGTATATCATGATGTAGTTCTAGACATTTGAGCACTCGGGGCCCCGTGATGTGGAAAACTGCAACAGAGGTGCGGAATTTGGCAAAAATTCAGATGTAGTCCAATGTCTCTTTGTTTTCCTGAGACATTTGAGTGTATGTATCCTTTAAACTGACATTCACAGTCTGGAGTAGGTCCCTGTCTGTCTGTGTGCTGTGAACTACTCAGTCGAGGCTCATCTCTGCTTCAGACGAACAGTCAGCGTCGAAGAGACCTTAACGCAGTGCAGCACGCTGCTATAACACTAGACATAAATAATTACAACATTCAAAGCCTAGAGTTTAGTTCTGAAGCAGGAGAACAACTATTTATGTAAGTTTTGTTTGGACACGAATAAGTGAAAAGAAAAAACATTACAAGCCAATTTATCAAGTCATATTAAACAGAGAGGAACCGAGCTACTGTTAGTCTCGCACTGCAACACTTCTCCAATATGTAAAGCTTGTCACAGCAGACTTTGTAGCTGAATCAGACAGTGCTTTTGAAATGTATGATAATAAAATACATTTTAAAGTTCCACATGTTTTAGGTTAAGTTGTTATAACATTAATACAGCTTTCTAAAACCCAGTTAACCCCATGTCGGAGCAGAGAGGGCTCTCCTGCATGCCCTCTCCATCAAAAAGCAGTATGCTAAACATCACCATTAACTGGTGAGATAAGTGGGACACAGTCACCATAAACTCTTAGTCATGAATTACTGATAAACACAGCATGAGTTTTACATTTAATAAATATTTGAGCAGTTATTTCACAAACATAAATGTTTTATTCTCACGTAAAATGTGTATAATTCTTTTGTTTGCACAAAAAAGTTAGTGTTTAAAGAGCTTTATGAACATGATAACTGTAAATGTAATTTAATCCAGATACGTTTGGGTCGTATTTCTATTTAACCATTGAAATTTTCTATGTTAAAATTATGATCAGATTCTTTTCAGGTGCTTTTAAAATGTTTTGAGCTGCAAACCATCGAAACCTTTAAGATCATTGAAATCAATGGATTTCAGAATCATGAAAATAGAACAAATGGAATTTGGACAAAAAAAATTAAAAAACAGATTTCATAGGTCCTTTTATGTGGAAGAGTCAAGCAAAACATGCTGTGAAAGTCTGATTAACAACTAGTGGGAGGAATGAGCTATCAAATTTAGCAATGCATTTACAAATGTGAACAAAAATGATACAATTAATATATGTCTAAATACATAAATAGACAAACAGGTTCATGTGATAACAATCAAACAATTTTTCATTTAGTTCTAAAAGTAACACTGTTAATATCGTACCCAACATTTTCAGAAAAGTAAATAAAATTGCTGACTGTTTCAGTATCATAAAAACAGGTTTGTAAGAAAAGTATATGGTTTGTGCAGCCTGTAGTAGGCATTCAGATATAGATTTTGTAGAAAAAAAACCATTACTTAAGCATAATATGGTAAATAAAAGGAAAGATACCCATATAGAGGAGAGTCCCACAGGCCTCCGTCAATATGTTCCTAATCCCAACACCGTCTTCCTTCACTGACAGTCCGAAGTCTGCAACCTGGGTGCACAACAGCACTTCAGAAAAATGTATTTCAATAAATGTCTCAGGTCTCCTGTTCTAGTCCTGGCCCTACAGCATGCAGGACTTTTGCAATGAAATCCTAACATTAGATAAACTTTCAACACCTAATGTATTTATGTATGAGAGCATCAAAACAATTAACAAAGAACACACCTTCCTTTGTCCTCAGGTATCAACTGTAAGATGCCTTTTACCATTGCACACAAAATTATGTTATTTGATGATTATTTAGCTTAAAAACAAATGAATCTTTGTAAAACTGTGAGTATAAAAAGAGACAGTCATTTAAGCCTTAAAAAATACTGAAAAATAGGTGAATAAAATAGGCTCAAATGGGGCTTTTATTTAGTCTGGGAGTAAAAAAGATGCAATAATAAAACGTTGTAATTGATTTAATTGGTTTGACATTAACTTTACCTTAATGTCAAACCTGCCATCGTCCTCATTAAGAGAATTCTTCACAAGAATGTTTTCAAGTTTCAGGTCCCGGTGCACTATATCTGTGAAGGGGAAAGCTGAAGGTGAATAAAAGTCGATTTTATTTAGACTTTAACCATTTTTAATTATTTTTAACACTACAATACGAAAACCTGTTGTGAATAATAAATATAAATATTGGAAAAGAAATTTAACAGGATTACATATAGGTGTTACATGATCAATATTTTTGATCATTTTCTAAATTGCTTCCAGGCAGCTAAACTCTCATTTGCATGGGTGAAAATGTATTACTTATACAGTCTGTAAATGAGAACACTGTAGTACACAAATTAGATCTGTATGTAAGCAATAGTATTTTATGTTGTAAGACAAAAAAGGTAGTTTTCCACAGCAGAAACACTGGAGTTTTTGATGGAGAAGGACTCTTCTGCTCCTGTCAAAAATCATCAATGGAAATCAAATTTATTAACCAATGGAGGCCTGGATTTGGAGTCACACACAAAATTAAAGTGGAAAAACACACTACAGGCTGATCCAACTTTGATGTAATGTCCTTAAAACAAGTCAAAATGAGGCTCAGTATTGTGTGTGGCCTCCAAGTGCCTGTATGACCTCCCTACAACGCCTGGGCATGCTCCTGATGAGACAGTGGATGGTCTCCTGAGGGATCTCCTCCTAGACCTGGCAGAGCTCCTCCTGTTCCTTCTTGCACAAAGGCGGAGGTAGCGGTCCTGCTGCTGTGTTGTTGCCCTCCTACGGCCTCCTCCACGTCTCCTGGTGTACTGGCCTGTCTCCTGGTAGTGCCTCCAGGCTCGACACTGACAGACACAGCAAACCTTCTTGCCACAGCTCACATTGATGTGCCATCCTGGATGAGCTGCTCTACCTGAGCCACTTGTGTGGGTTGTAGAGTCCGTCTCATGCTACCACGAGTGTGAAAGCACCACCAACATTCATAAGTGACCAAAACATCAGCCAGAAAGCATAGGTACTGAGAAGTGGTCTGTGGTCCCCACCTGCAGAACCACTCCTTTATTGAGTGTGTCTTGCTAATCACCAAAGATTTCCCCCTGTTGAATTTTCCATTTACACAACATCATGTGAAATTAATTGTTAATCAGTGTTGCTTCCTAAGTGGACAGTTTGATTTCACAGAAGTTTGATTTACTTAGACTTATATTGTGTTGTTGTAGTGTTCCCTTTATTTTTTTGAGCAGTGTATATACACACTCACTGGCCACTTTATTAGGTACACCTGTTCAACTGCTCATTAACACAGATTTATAATCAGCCAATCACATGGCAGCAACTCAATGCATTTAGGCATGTAGACATGGTCAAGATGATCTGCTGCAGTTCAAACCGAGCATCAGAATGAGGAAGAAAGGTTATTTCGAAGTGACTTTGAACGTGGCATGGTTATTGGTGCCAGACGGGCTGATCTGAGTATTTCAGAAACTGCTGATCTACTGGGATTTTCAAGCACCTCGATCTCTAGGGTTTACAGAGAATGGTCAGAAAAAGAGAAAATATCCAGTTAGCGGCAGTTCTGTGGGCGCAAATGCCTTGTTGATGTCAGAGGTCAGAGGAGAATGGCCAGACTGGTTCGAGCTGATAGAAAGGCAACAGTAAGTCAAATAACCACTCGTTACAACCAAGGCATGCAGAAGAGCATCTCTGAACGCACAACATGTCGAACCTTGAGGCGGATGGGCTAAGCAGCAGAAGACCACACCGGGCGCCACTCCTGTCAGCTAAAAACAGGAAACTGAGGCTACAATTCTCAGCCTCACCAAAATTGGACAAAAGAAGATTGGAAAAACGTTGCCTGGTCTATTGAGTCTCGATTTCTGCTGCGACATTCGGATGGTAGGGTCAGAATTTGGCATCAACAACATGAAAGCATGAATCCATCCTGCCTTGTATCAACGGTTCAGGCTGGTGGTGGTGGTGTAATGGTGTGGGGAATATTTTCTTGGCACACTTTGGGCCCCTTAGTACCAATTGAGCATCGTGTCAATGCCACAGTATTGTTGCTGACCATATCCATCCCTTTATGACCACAGTGTACCCATCTTCTGATGGTTACTTCCAGCAGGATAACGCGCCATGTCATAAAGCACGAATCATCTCAGACTGGTTTCTTGAACATGACAATGAGTTCACTGTACTCAAATGGCCTCCACAGTCACCAGATCTCAATCCAATAGAGCACCTTTGGGATGTGGTGGAACGGAAGATTCACATCATGGATGTGCAGTCGACAAATCTGCAGCATTTGTGTGATGATATCATGTCAATATGGACCAAACTCTCTGAGGAATGTTTTCGGTACCTTGTTGAATCTATGCCACAAAGGATTAAGGCAGTTCTGAAGGCAAAATGCGTGGTTTCTCTCTGGGTACTCTGGCTTCCTACCACAGTCCAATGCACATGACTGTTAGGTTAATTGGTCTCTAAATTGCCCTTAGGTGTGAATGGGTGTGTGCCTGTCCTGTGTGTTGCCCTGCAATGGACTGGCAACCTGTCCAGGGTGCACCCCGACTTTCGCCCGTAGACTGCTGGAGATAGGCACCAGCTCCCCCGCGACCCACAATGGAAGAAGCGGGTATAGAAAATAGATGGATGGAATTCAGTTATTATAATACATTAATCTCATCCTTTTCTATAAAGTATGTCATTAAAACTCACTGACTGAGTAAAAGAATTAGCTCTTTAGATTGATTATTATAAAACTAGAGACTGATAAATGAAATAATTGTATTTTATTAATGAGATAATTAGATAGCCTCCTCAACTTCTGTATGTAATAATTAACTAATTATACAGCTTTATCATTTCCTATAGGACTAGTATCTCATAGTTCTGGTGGTTTGTATGTAAAAAGAAACCAGCTAAATAGCTGTGTAACCTTGGTATGATCAAAATATACTTTACATTTACAATTTATTGTGTAAGTTGTGTACATAAAATAACTTAATACACCATTGTTACTAAAAACACATTACCTCTTTTATGAAGGTAGACAACTGCATCAGCTAAACAACATATGATTTGTCTCGTCTCATCCTCTGTAAAGAACTTCTTTTGCTGAAGCAGCTGCTTCAGGTTGCCTCCTCTGCAGAGCTCAGTGACCAGACAAATCTTCTAAGAACAAGATGAGAAACAAGATCATTTATTTGTTCAGCACTATTTAGCCTGCAAGAAAGTAGTAAACGATTATCATTATAAATCACACTTTTGATGAGAATTTAAGTTGAGATTGAGATCTAAAAGCAATCCTTACTGTAGGTGTGTTGTAGGTCGCCTCAAGATGTATTATGTGAGGATGGTTTACTTGCTTGAGGATGTTTATTTCATTATCCAGCATCCTAAACTTTGAACTTCCTGCCTGATATGACAGAATATTAAAGTACAGATGATTTGACTGCTCTTGTTACAAGCTCGTTTCTAACTGGTTCAACATTTTAACCTGAAAACATTCTCAGATTCTCTCACCGCTGGTTTGCGAACCTCCTTTATGGCCCATTTTGTTTGTGTCTTGACATGAGTCGCTTCATAAACGGTTCCAAAACTTCCTTGACCCAATGTCTTCCCAAATTCATACATTTCCTGAATGGAATAAAAAGAAAGAAAACAATCAAGCATTTGTAGCAAACTGCTCACTGCCAATAGCTTTCCCCAAACCGAACGCTTACACCCCGACTCTGATATACAACCTAATTTGAAGTGTTCTAAAAATACAAGCAAGATTTCTAGTCTCTGGAGCTGCAAAATATAGTATTTCTAATCAACTCACAAATGATTAAGTTGCTGCTGCAGTTCGTTCAATCTCAGGTCTAATTAACTTGATTATTATCTGTGTGCATGCAAGACTGAGCACTGGCTGCTTTGCATGTGGCAAACAGAGCGGTCAAATTCCCCAAAGAAAGTGGCCTAGGCAGACGGAAAGTAGAGACTGAACCTCTTCTGTAGCAGTATTTTGTATTAGTGGTCAATTGTTTTAGTGACACAAGCACACACAACCATTAGAACTGCACAATAGGTCACAAATGTATCATCATCGCGGTATTAGTGTATGAAATATCAGTATCGCAAAGAATTGCTTAGACTGCAGTAAATATTTGCTAAAACTAAATAACCAGTAATATGTTTGGTGATGCTTGTTGTTTAATGCTGCAGAAACACCTTTTACAGGGCGATAACAACATATTCTTGTAATGTTGATATGAAACTGCATGGTCATGCAACAAAGTTATCCAATTGCCAGAAACAGAATATAGAGTTTTCCAGTAAATTTTCCAATAAAACGATGTTTGCTGGAATGGAAACCAGCATCTGGTTAGACTACTGGCTATCAGAGGTGTAGGTTAGTAATCGACTCACATCAGAAAGGCTTTAATAGTGTATACTACATATTTGTTTAATGATCACAAATCATATCGGCATTGCATCGTGCACCTACAGCTTCACATATCGCATGTGTTCCAGACATCGTGCAGCTCTAATTACTCTCCTTACCCTGAGTTCTGCATCCGTTTGGAGGCGTATAACAGGAATATCCCTGTGAGATGTAGCAGCGATGGTCCCTGCTGATTGATGCTTCATGTCTTCCCCACTGACATCTGCTTGTGCTACTTAGAGATGAAAGATGATAAATATTCCTTAAGTCAGCTAGAATGTTGGAACATAAATATGTAACTATACTTTGGGAAGCGAAGTATTTTCGGAAAAATATTTCTACATATAACTTCTCTACTTTACTAGATAAATAAAAACAAGCCCCAAGAGTAGACAAATAATAAATACTGAGGGGAAATATTTGTGTTATACCCATTATTATTATTTCCTGAGCTGAATAATGCAAAAATATTCATCGATATTCGCCAATATTATAAATATTTCACTGCCCTTCCGACACATGAAAAAACGACCACACTGCTGACATTGCTTCTCTGCTTCAGTTAAAAAGCCCACAGTTCTGCGCCGCATCACTGTCACATGCCAAAAAAAAAAAACACCACATGGCCAACCCCTCTCCTCCCCTTCCTGAAACATATATACAAACAGCAACAAGACGGAAATAAACATCAGGTACTAGTATTGGCCCAGTATTACTTATGGGGCCGATACCGATACGCTGAAAAATTACTAACATCGGCAGATACTGATGTAAATGCCGATATACCGTGCATCCCTAGTTTTAGCATTACATACAAAATAAAAAACTCAAGACATAAAAAAAAAAGCTTGGTAAACTTAAATGTGGACAAAAGATTTATTTATTTATTTCCAGTCTATATTTTTTACCATATATTGTTAAAAGCACTAGATGGATTATTTTATTTTACATTCTACATTTCAATAAATTCAAGGAGGTATAAGCGACGATGTCATGTTTCTGGGACGGAAGTAATTGTTCTCCAAGTGTTACAAAAGCAATGTTTTTTTTAAACTAAATGATTAATTGTTTAAATAAATGTGATTTTAACAATTACCACAGGCCAGGAGCAGCACGAATGCTGCATCTCTACGAGGACAGCATTCAAGCAATGCTGTCATTAAATAATTAACATTAAATAATTAAAACATTAGGCCTTTATTTATCTGAAAGCCCGACTGTTGTCTCTGTATGGGCCTATATTCACTTTAAACACAATTTAGCCAGTTGAAAAACAGTCTCTGAAGCCAAATTAAATGTAAAGCAATTATCAAGTGACGACTAGGAGCAATGAAGTGGATCCACCGCACGCACAGCAATTAATTATTAACAAGGAAGCAGTGTCTTTAACCTCCTCACTCCGACGCATTATTTTAGCCCTCACAGGGCTCTCATAACAGGCCTGTCTCTCCCATTATTTTATGTCTATTTTCCAATCAAAATGATTGTGACAGCCTCTGGAAATTCCAATCACCTCAATCAGAGCTCATTTGTGGAAGACAGAGGCATGTGATGAGAGTATCACTGAGAAACCAAAGCGACTGGAGCAGGGTCCTGTGTGTCTCAGGTATCTTGTGAAACAGAGGTGCCTGATCCTTCCCCCTTAATCTCTGATGCAAAGGAAATGGGAAACCAGGGTCAAGTTAGGGTGAGAAGTTGGACCTTAAAAGGGGTCACAAATTGCTTTAAGTCTCGAGTGCTTGGCTGCAATCTTCAGACCTGTCTTCCAAAAGCCACAGCTCAAAGTACAGGTTAAAACACGAAACTGATGACTTAATTAACTTTTTTTGTTGCTGTGTTCTACATTATATCCATAAATTAAAATCTTTGCAAGTAAGCTTACACCCAACCACAATCTAAAACTCATTAAATAAAGGTCATTGACCAAAACAGCTATTTTTTCTACCACTATTAAAAAAGAAATTCCAAGTCACAGTTGTCATCAAAGACCTTTAGCATCCTCCAACTCTACACACTATAGAAGTGGAGTTGTTAAAAGAAACACTCCAGAATTGTTAATGGAGTGACAAAGACATGATCAGTGAGGTGCACGGCTTCAGCAAATGTGCAGGTTGGATGACCAGATTGCAAAACATACAACTGGGATTTAAACTACTCAGCTGTCATGGTTAAAAACTACGCTCCAGTGCCACATGTGGACCTAAATGTTTCCCCTTAAGGGTGCACTTTTTTACTCAAATTTTGAAATTTAAAACAATCCCTGAAGGACAAAATCCAAGGACCTTTCTCGGCTTCATTAAGTCAACACTGCAAAATTCTTTGTGTGCCCCTTTTTTCCTTCATTTACATAAAGAGAAGATGACCCTTTTTTGTTTTTTTTTTAAACTACACAACTAGGTCATATATTGACAAGCACAAATAGATGGCACAAATTCTAGTAAAAAATGTAAACCACAATAGTCTTCCTTCTCTCACGCACACACTAATGATGAGTACACACCTTAAGCCCAGGAGACGCAGACTGCCGTCCACCTTTTACACTGTGTTCGCCTCATCTCCAGTTTCCACAGGAAGTAATTAGAGCCGGCAGACCATCACAGGTCAAGTCCATGCTTGCCTTACCCCTCTATCATTTGAGGGGGAAATTTTAGCCTTTGTTCATTAGTACAAAATGAATATACAGTGTACAATGACAGCAAATGTTTTTAGGTAGTTTCTTTAATAATCTGCAGACAAAGTAAAAGACATTTCCAAGGACCGCAAGGAATAGATCATTCTCATCCTTTGTATAATTTCTCCACCCAAATCTGCTTGTTTAAGTCAAACCACACATTTCTCATTGTCACTGGATTGTTGTACAATGCAAAATACTTAAGGAGGGCATACCTTTGCGTATTGTGCCCTCCAATATGGGGCTCAACATCTTAAAACTAAGAAAACATATTTTAAATCAATATTTTTTTCCCCACAAGTAAGTATGTGGAATTTGATCGATGTGCTGGGGATTCTATTTATATGGCTTAATAAATATAGCTTGAAAGCATCTATCTTCTTTAAATACAGACAAACGTTCCAGCAAAAGGAGGAACATTTCTGTTAAAATATCTGTGGGCAGTTTTAGTCTTTTATTCACATCCTAAATGGATGTTTGTGGCCCTAATGTGTGGTGCTTATGAACTACAAAATCCCCCAACTATGGTGTTATCAAGATTTTTGTTTGTCTGAGTATTTGTTTATTTTTCTTTTTTAAAAATATGTTTTTTTGAAATCATTTTCCTAAATTAAATGTGTTTTCTGCTGTCTTGTGTTGTTTTGTACCACAGGGTCAGTGTACCATTGCCGTAAATATATCTGCAAATGTCTGCACCACAGGTAGGATACACAGTATCGCGCAAAAGTGAGTACACCTCTCACATTTTTGTAGATATTTTATTATAAGAGAAAACAATGAAGATATGATACTTTCATACAGTCTAAAGAAATCAATGTACAGCTTGTATAACAGTGTAAACTTGCAGTCCCCTAAAAATACCTCAACACAAAGCCATTAATGTCTAAACCGCTGGAAACAAAAGTGAGTAGCTCCCTCATTGAAAATGTTCAAATTGTGCCAAAGTGTCTAATTTTTTTGCGGCCACCATTAGTCTTTAATGAACTGTAGCTCCCCATAGCCACCAGCGCTCCTGCAGGCTCAACCATGACACTCCCACCAAAACGCATGACTGTAGGCAAGACACTCCTCTCTGCATTCCTCGTCTGATTGCTTCACACATGATCATCCCAGCATCTCAACCAAATAAGTTTATTTTGGTCTCCTCAGACCACAGCACATGGCTCCAGTAAGCCTTCAGTGAACTGTTTGTGGGCTTTCTTGT
Source organism: Girardinichthys multiradiatus (assembly GCF_021462225.1). Lineage (NCBI taxonomy): Eukaryota > Metazoa > Chordata > Actinopteri > Cyprinodontiformes > Goodeidae > Girardinichthys > Girardinichthys multiradiatus. Next base: position 26,406,244 of record NC_061797.1, read on the forward strand.
GCATCATCTATAGAACAGTCTTCCTTCTGAAACAACAGCCATGCCGACCAATCTGATGCAGTGTGCGGAGTATGGTCTGGGCACTGACAGGTTGACCCCCACCCCTTCAACCTCTGCAGCAATGCTGGCAGCACTCGTCTCTATTTTCATAAGACAACCTCAGGATATGATGCTGAGCATGTTGACTCAACTTCTTTGGTCAACCATGGTGAGGTCTGTTCTGAGTGGAACCTGTCCTGTTAAACCGCTGGTTGGTCTTGGCCACCATGCTGCAGCTCAGTTTTAGGGTGTTGGCAATCCTCTTATAGCTTAGGCCATCTCTATGTAGAGCATCCATCCTTTTTTCAGGTCTTCAGAGAGTTCTTTGCCATGAGATAACACGTTGAACTTCCAGTGACCAGTATGAGAGAGTGTGAGAGCAATAACACCAATATTGACACACCTGATCCCCATTCACACCTTACAGCACTCAAGAGTCACATAACACCAGGAAGGGAAAATGCTAATTGGGCACAATTTAGACATTTTGACTAAGGGGTGTACTCACTTTTGTTTTGAGGGGACAGCAAATTTCACTGTTATCCAAGCTGCACACAGACTACTTTACACTATATCAACGTATCATGTTCTTCAGTGTTGTCCAATCAAAATATATAATAAAATATTTACAAAAATGTGAGGAGTGTACTCAACTTTGTGAGATACTGTACATTAAATACGCAGTTATGAAGCAGTTACTCTTTGCATAACACACGCTATTGTTCAGGACCTTTGGATGTTTGCTTTCTTTGAATGCGGAGACGATAAGAATTATAGCTGTGTAAGATTTTCCTGCTGTAACAAAAAGCTGTTAAAATGTGGCTTGAAAAAGCAAACAAAAACTAAATTGCTGCAACAGTAATCAAAATATTCACTATTATCTGTTTTACTCAAGCCCTAATATTATATTTGACTCATGTGAAACTTAATCATTTATTGACAGCTTGGCTTTGATGACTAATGATAAACTTCACAGTCCTAATGAAGCGTGGAATTACGTTACCTGATGAGGCAAGAAATTGCATGTTTAGAATGCAAATGTCCCATCTACTTCAATAAGTTCTGGAGGGAAACCTAATATTATAAAGCATGATTATCAGAGCTTGTGAGCTAACTATGATATACCAATAACAGATCAGGATTACGGCATTAAAGCTGACAACAGACTTACTAAAGAGCTGTAAAAATATATTATAATTGACAGCTGAGGAACAATAGAGGTGAATCTTTAGGAGAATTCAGAAGAATACTGTCAGATACAGTAATACATAGCATTCAGGCCTACATAAAGAATCATCGGTATACCGCAGGAAAGGGAGGCATGGTTTACAAAAATGAAAACTGGAAAAGTGTGGCATGCTTATGCATTCAGCCTCCCTTGGTCAATATTTTTGCAAAAGCACCTTTTGCTTCAATTACAATCTTTTGTAGTATGTTTCTACTAGTATTGTGCATTGACTGACAGAATTGTATGCCCAGCCTTCTTTAAAAAATAGCCCAAGCTCAGCCAGACTGAGTGGATAGTGCCTGTGAACATCAGTTATCAAGTCTCGTCACATGCATGTAGATTCACACAAGCGTTAAAATATAAAAACAAAAAATGAGAATTACAGACTATAGTAAGGGCAAATTTATAAAATAAGAAAACAAAACTGTACGGTTATTAAAAATTACATACTCAGATTAAAAGAAATTAGCAACTGAGTAGGGTAATTTAAAAAAAGTTCAAAATGTTCATGTATATTTGTGCATAAAAAACAATAATAGACTATTTAAAAAAACATGAAGAAATTGTGCAAATTACAGCAGGGATGTTAACACTTATTGTGTTTGTTGGGAGCAGTGAGGGTCAAAAAGTCTTACAGCTGCTGGGAGGAAGGACTTGCATTAATGTTCCTTTAGGGTCGTTGTCCTGCTGGAAGGTTAGCCTCCCAACCCCTCTCATCTGTTTTCTAGTCTCTAACATGTTTTCTTCTACAATCTACAGTAATCAGCCTCTGCAGTCCCTTTTGGTCACAGTATAATGCTGCCAATACTATCTTTTAGCACTGAGGAAGCTTTAAGGGTGTTATGTGCAGTGTTAATTTTCCTCCCCATGTAAAGCTTTGAATTTATGCCAAAAAAAAATACTGGTCTCTTTTTGTCACCCTTTCATAAGGACCAGATTTGTGGAGTGCAAAATTAGTAGTTAACCTATCATTAGATGTTACTACCTAAGCTGTAGATCTACGCAACTCTTCCAGATTTACCACGGGTCTCTCGGCTGCATCTCCGATTAATGTTTTCCTTGCCCAGCCTTCTAGTTCAGATGGACAGCATGGGGTTGTGTTATACTCTTATACTAAAAGGCACTGAATACGATGCACACCTTTAAGATTTCTATTTGTCAGAAAATATGAAAATCATGCATCCTGTTCCCTCTGCTTTACAACCACGTACTGCATTGTTTTGGTCTATTACTTTAAAACTTATAAAATACATAAAAGTTTGTGATTGTACTGTGACAAGCTGTGAAAAGTCTCCAACTGTGTACTAAATTAGTAGCAGTATCTATATAAAGACTAAACAAATAAAATAAATCTGTAGGTCATTTCTTACCTTTTCAGTTGTGGGATCGAGCTAACTTCCCAGAAGAATCCTAACACTGCAATGCTTTTAGGCTTTTATTAAAAGGATAGTGGATGTCAAGGGGTTAAGCTGTTATTCTGATGCAGCAAACAAGTGCATGTTGTTTCCCTATTAACAAACCACTTAAAAGCTCCCCCTGTCTTCAACGGTCAAGTATGATAAGTGTCTACGGGGAAAAAATACACGCTTTGCTATAGGGAACCAAAAGATCAAATTCTGCCATTCGCTTAGGGCACTCCACATGTTGCTAGAAGATAAGGGCCAACAAATTCAAATTTTCTTCATTGGTTTAATCCTGGTTAAAGCTAATCTCTGCCCTTGCTGGGCTCAGCCTTGGGAAGCGAGGAGGAGAGACATGTACAAAAAAATTTAGGCCTCTGCAGAAACAAGAGCAAATCAAATTCATTTCCAAAGGTAACTTGAAGGAAAACACAGTCCATAAATAACATTGCAGTACTCTATAGACATTGTCCTACAAACGCAAACAGTTTTTCCATATATAAAGAAAATTGGCAAAAATAGTAATCATTATTCAAAACTATTCAAAGGACACATTTAGATGACAGGTAACTTTAACACGCCTTGTGGAAATATTTTAGGGCTGTTTAAGTATATTTTTTTGTAATTTATGGATGTTATTTGTTCATAGCAGCAAAAACAGATTGAGCTAGCTAGCTGTTCACGTTATATTGTTAGTTTATTAAAATGAGAAGCAAAAAGATATTATTGATCAGTTTCTTGTGTCGTTAGAATAAACTATCTGGGTAATAGCTACTGTTATTTTAACATAAAACAGCGCAGAAAGCTTTAGTTTTATATAAGGAAGTGATTCCCTGTGGAACGCGTCACCATGGCAACGGAATGTGTACTCTCCTAGATGATTTTAGGTTTTTAAATAAGACGAAAGACTAAAAGGGACTAACGTGACGCACATACAAAATTAAATGTGACAGCTGCTTCTTTCCAAAGTTCAACAGAATGTTCTTACCACTTAAAAGTGATAATTTTCCCTCCGCAGGTTGCTCATCATCCAAAAACTTTTCCGCCGGTGCGTGACTAAGGCAAGCGAAAAGGGACAAAAGTCCTAGAAGTGGTCAACGCTACAATCCCTGTTGACTTTATGCTCAAAGACAGACGTGAAGAAATGTACTCGGTTTCAATGCATTTAACAACTACCTTTAACACCTAAACAGGAAACCGGTTATTCTCTGTGGCATCCTGGATTTATCTTGATGTCTGTCGCCACTTGGTGGACAAATATTGCAATAGCGCCTTGGATCTTCTGCCTGTTTTGTCAGAAACTATTCTGTTCTTTTCAGTATTAGATTTTGTTTTAGTAATTACAAATAAAATACTCATTGTGAGTGCTCTAATTGGAAAGAAGACTTAATAGAAGAAAGATTGAGACGTTGCAAGCAGATCGGCCCCAAGGTTACAAGGTGCCTAAATGTGATTCAGGGGCCCACTTCCAGTTAAGACCATCATCCACATAAATCCACCCCAAATCGCTACTGGTATCTCTTTTAGATTATGCAAATTTTACTTTTTTACATGATGCATTCCAAACAACTTGTTTTTATAGTTTAACTAGCTATACCATATGAATCTTTAAATTAGTTTTATGATGGAATATGTTACACCATTTTTATTTACATATTAAAGAACACCTAGGACAAATGCTAATATTATTATGCTGTTATTATTATTTTATTTATTTATCTATTTATTTTTCTTGTGTTTCAGCTGCATTATATATAAAATAAAATTGCTCATTGTGGATCTTAGAAATAAACACCTCTTAGTCTGTCTACAGAATTTAGTAAGTTATTTACAGTTAAGTAACCAAGAAATGGTTAAGAAACAAGAAGTGCAGAAAACTTTGCTAACCTCTGTTGTTCTTATTCAGAATAAAATTGTTGCATTTCATAGTGAAATAGCAAATTGTTTTTTTATATGTTACATTCAACATCAGATTGTAAAAGCAAGTTTTGGATTTAAGTGCCTATCATTATGCAGTAAAGAGACAAAAGATAATGATCAGTTATAGCAAAGGTGAACAACCCCGCAACCCAATAAAAATGCATTTAAGATGCACACAAATCCAAAGCTGTTCAGGGAGATAAACAGTATCCCTTGTTGTATGACTTCTACAGTGATTTGCAGAAAATGAAACCACTGATTTCTCCCATCAGACAGGATTCTGCCTTTTACCAAAACCATTATTGATGAGTTTGGCCATGGACATGGCGCCACTGTTTTGTTTCCCACAAGTGGAGCACTTCAGGCAGTCCATCACATGAAAAATGAGGTTTGTCAGGAGGCTGGAAGTTGTAAGGTACTTGTCTACAACAGACGACTCCAGGAAAAGAAGCAGAACAGAGCAGCTCACATGTTTGTCTTTTACCAGTAAGAGGATTGTTTACTTCCCCCTGTCTGTCATAAAATTGGGTAGCTGAGTGGTACAGGAACTGCTGCATTATTTGGCAGTACAGATTCATGATAGCTGTTAAATGTGTAACCTGCCTAAAACAAATTCTTCAGAAAGTTGTTCTGGCAAGATAGTAACAGTCTGACACAGAAGGGAATCAACACTATTCGGAAAAACAAACATTTAACCACACAAAAGGATGCAAACAGGGACTGTACAAAGGCATAGGTTCTTTTTTGTTATGATGGAGTGGGGCCTGATGTCTAAATTGGACCAAGCTACTAGGGGGAGATCCTTTTGCTTTTCCTTCATTTCCTCATTTCAGTCATTGATCATTTCTTCTGTCTATGCTCTGAAAATACAACATGCATTTATCACATTCACGATGTTGCAGCCCTCAAATTACAGTATGTACAAAGACCTTATTTCTGGAGACGTGTTCTGTGGTCCAATGGAGCTAAAATTGAAAATTTTTGCCATAATGACCATCATTAAATTTAGAGGAAAAAGGGGAAAGCTTGCAAACCTGGGAACACCATGCCAGCTGGGAAGCACAAGGGAGGCAGCATTATGCCAAAATGGTTTAAGGACATCAAAGTCAATTTTCTGGAGTGGTCATCATAAAGTCCTAATCTCAGTCCCATTGAGGTTGTGGGCAGCAAATTTACAAATTAATAATAAATAATCATTGGTAAAACGTAAAAAGCGCATTCCAGCTGGCTTTGGTTCATAAATGCTGTTTAGTTATATTCTGTTTTACAGAACATAACTAAGCGTCATACCAGTCTGTTTGATTTTAAAATGTAAACCATTAACTGCACTACACTTCACCGTGATTGTCCTGCACACATATATCTCAGGGATAATGCTCATTCGTTCTTAAGAGCAAGTCCTACTCAGTTTTATCTTGAGTTAGCTACCGTTACATTGGATTATTGTTTTTCTTCAAAGCCCCTTCGATCTGCTGCAGTTTGGCGTTGGCATGGAGGCGGCACATTCGGTCACTGAAGTCACATATGTCTCATGCTCCTCCAGGATGCAGCAGCTGCTGCTTCCACTCTGTTACATCAAAGGTCGATGTGGCGAATGAAGGCACTGTCTATCAAACTGTCTAATTAAAGAAGCCATGAAAAATCTTAAACCCTGCGTAATTCATAGATTAGCTTCAGATCTACTGAGATCCGCTACAGCATAAAGCAGGGCAGGATTTACTGTATCAACCACTGAGAAACAGGTTTAGTTATATAAAGAAATAAATTTACAACTGTTTTAACGCAGACATTAAAAAATACTGTTGTAATCAGTAGATTTCATGTAAAGCTGTGAGTCAACAAAAATGCACACGTAAACATTTTGAAGATTTTAGCTTGCACTGAAAACAATAATCACAACTTTATCTTTTTGTAAAGAATCTGCAATAAAATTGTGAAAGATATATTGCATGTTTCCTCAGGAGAAAGTAAATGGAAAACCTTCTACATGCTAAATGACATGTTGTAAAGTAAAGTTTTATTAAAATCAATGCAAAACAATGACTATCATAATAATTATGATATATAATTGCTTAAAGAAAGCAAACAAGCTTGCTTTAAGCGATAGAAAGTGTAAGTCTACTGCAGCCAGACTTACTGTGAGATAGTAAAACGTGCACACTATTGATTTTACACCTTAATGCAACAGACTGAAAAGAGGTTTTTCTGGACTCACACTAAACTGATGGAATGTAATTACTTTCAGGAAAAAAACTACGTATCCCAGAAGAGTAATATCTAACAAATGAGATAACAATGTTACCTCTGCAATGACATTGCTATTAACTGGGACTGGGAGCATACTCTCCCACTGACGTTATTGTCAGGGATCACAGGAGAAACCTGGAACAATAAAAAATACGTAGAAAAGATGCTTTATTCTCTCAGCTCAAATTTGAAATTGTCAACAAAGTATGCATCTTTCTGCAGCATACTAATGGGCATAGAGAAGACATCAGTTCAGTGTTGATTCTTGCATAAATGACACCCTGGGAAAGCTTACCCCCCATCCAATCAAAATGGAGTAAATCATCTAAATTCTGAGGTGGAATAACATGCAGTGCAGTCCTGCACAAAAAAACATAAGACATAAAATGTCTCCCTATTCTCTGCAACAAACAGAGGGTGCCAACTCCTTATTAACCACACATGCATAAAAGCAATAAAAAACCTGTTCAAGGTGCAACTGACAGATATGTTATAATCTCTTATCTGCTGCTTGTGTTCTCTGTTTTCAAACACCACCCTGGGCATCTGCCCATATGCTCCATGCCAAAAAGCACAGCTGCATCAGTCGATATCATGTTATGAGTAAGTTCCACCAGAAGATACAACCCTCACTTGGCGAATTTAGATGATGCTGAAGATTAACTGAAGTACAGTATTGATTTATAAAAGGAATCCAGAGTCCTACTGAGTATTCCTGTGTTGATGAAGTGTGGAAATGATTCTCACTTTGTTGATATGTATCATGTGATTTCCTATGCTTCATTTTATTGGAAACTTCTCATTAATATCACTCACCAAATTAAAACAGAATTCTTGTTAAATGTTTCAATTTCCATTTATTCCCACAAGTGATGCAATTTGGAGAAAAATTATTCTGTAATAAATGTACTCTAAAGTTCTCAATATAGACTCAGTGGCTAGAGTAGTCGTTTTGCAATCAGAAAGTTGAAGGTTCGGCTCCAGCTTTCTCCTGTCACATGTCAACGTGCCCCTGGGCAAAGCCCTAAACCCTAACTTGCCTAGTAATCTGTTTATCTGGATGAGTGTACATCTGAGTAGGAAGAGTGAATGTGGCTCTAGTTTAAAGCACTTTGAGTGGTCAGTATGACTAGAAAAGTGCCAGCAGTAAATTTACCATTCAGACATTTCTGCCAGAAAATCCTTTGTACATGAGAGCTTTTTTGATACAAGATATTCCAGCACCTGATTAATGTAGGATGCTCTGTGTCACCAAAAACACTTGTCTCTTTAGGAAACAAAAGATCTTGTAGCTTAATTCCAGACAAACTAAAACCGATTTAAAGGAAATAATCTATTTCAAATGCATCTAAGCCAAACGGTTTACAGAAGGATTTTCATCACTGTATCATATGGAAGCAGCTTAGAAATACTTTAAAAGAACAATACACATGATGATTGCACATGTACTGGAAACCTACTCTTGAACTTTCATCTAGGCTGTCTGCTCTCCTGCAAACTTCAAGATTTCGTTATGCGGAAAACAATAAACCCTTCAGCAAAAATAAAACCTTTTTCTCAAAACATTAAGCTATAGTTTCCCAAAATAATGGCATTTTTCTCATATTACACATTACATTACTCTTTTCTGAAACAAAACAAAACATAATTTCTTACCTCTTCCTTTCTTAAATTAAAAGAATGTTCTGGGTAAATCCCTGCCTGGGATCTTTCTGTATGGAGCTGCACATTCTTCCTGTGCCTCTATGGGTTCTCTCCAGGTACTCCAGATTCCTGACATAGTCCAAAAAAAATATTTTTAAATTAACCTGAAGAAAGAGTATGTGTGTGTCTATGGTTGTCTGTCATCTGGGTCTCTGTGATGGACTGGCAACTTGTCCAGGGTGTACACTGCTGCTCACCCACTGACCGCTGGAAAATGGCATCATGTTTTCATATCTTTCCCATTTTGAATAGCAACTAAGAGAAATGGGTGTTTGGGTCATGGCATGTTTACACGCGGGGAATTAGCAATTTGTATTTGTCAAATTATGTTTCTAGACGCTCTAATCTTCTTGATTTAGTAATTTAATTGAGTTCCATTTAATTCTGTTGATTTATGTAGAGCTGATTGACAACAAATGTCATCTCAAAGCACTATGCAAAAAAAAAAGCAACATCCAGTTTATATACAGAGAGATCCTAGATATTCTCCTGGATTTATTTTTATCTCTATTTATTTCCTTTCTGGTTAATTAGTCTGCCTTCATCAGGTCCCTGCTTTCAATCTGCCTCAGCTGTTCTTCATTGTCACCTGATTGACTCTCCTGTAGCCTATTGTCATCCTCCACCCTTCCTCAGTATTTCAGCTCCTGATTTCTCATTGTTCCCTGCCCGATTCTTCAGTTACTTCCTCATACTCCATTACTTCATCAGTCTCATGTTGTCCTGCCCATGCTGTACGTCCTGTTCTCCGTGTGCCTCACAACTGTAAGTTTTTCAGTTTTAATTATTATTAAAGTACTTTGACCAATAGATCTGCACTTGGGTATTCAAACAGGTGCCGATCCTGTAGCTGCTCAAAATTAATCTCTGACAACCTTGTACTGTTAATAGCTGTTATAAGTTAGTCTTGATGACACTCCCATGGGAGCATTAAACCATAAAGCCTAATCCCTTAGAAAGGTTTAAAGTATCTTTGGAAAAACGGGAGGATATAAAATGCAACCATATACAAAATATTTAGGCTACAAAAGTTTTTGTGTTGTCTCTGTAGTTCCCTTTTTAGGAAATACTGCCCTACAAAGAGAAAAAAATGTTTTTATTTAAAGTTACTTAAGACTGCTGAGAGTATTAAAGTAACAGTTTTCAAATATCCCATTGTCCCATGGGCTGACATTTAAGTTAAATTATTATCTGTATGATTTGACTGAATTGACTTTGTAAGTGACTTTGCCTTGAGACGACATGTGTTATGAATTGGTGCTATATAAATAAAACTGAATTGAATTGAAATTATGACACTTTTAATGGGTCAACATTATTTCAACAAGTTAGTATATTGTGCATGTGTTTATTTTAAGCCTTTACAGTGAAAAAATAAGGAAAGTAACAAACTCAAACAGAGACAGTTCGTAAAGTTGGTCAGTCATCCTCAAAACAAAAGGAAATACTACATTTAATGACATATATTGTACATTCGTCTATGGAGCGGATAAAAGTTAGGCGATGTTGAGTTTGAGCTGCAGTAGCATAAAGTATTTGTAAACAGGAAATGATTTGAGGTGTTATGAATTTACATATTTCCTTTCAAACAGCATTGGTTGTACAAAGAACACTGACATTTTTAGAGCCATGAATAATATCTGTAGCATACTTTCTTACTCAGTCTGAGTTATTGAAATTGGAAAGTCTTTGTAGAGCATGGATGAATCTTGTTCTACATATTTATGATTCAATGTAAAACTCATTTTTTATTGTTTAACACATAAAATCCTATGTCAATATATTTCTTATCCTATAGCTTTACCAGAAGGTACAGTGCTCACAGTCACACCCTCCATTTCTCTCTGTTTAAAAATACAAAATAAGAGATGATTTTCAGCTGCCATTTAAATGACACTCCAAAACCCAAATTATGTCAAGAAGAAACCAAAGATATTTCTTTTTGTAACTGGAAACAACAGCAGATTTGTTTCTATGCAGGAAAACATGTATAATATGCCAAACATATATGTGTAAAAACATTACAGAATTTACCAGCATTAACATTTTAACATTTCTGTTTATACTGAGAACCATGTCACTTTAAAAAAAAATGTAAGTCCATGTATTATAAAGTTCCAAAAACATCCAGCTACACCATCCTGTCTGCACAATACAGCATAAAGCAGAAAGCGTGCATGATTACAAGTCTATATGTAAATAGATAAAGCAGTAAGCAATACAGTGCATCAGAGGGTTAATATGTGATATGATAAAGAAGCTCTTACAGTGATAAACTGAACATGGTTATGGCTACAAGAGGAACTTCATAAACTTTGTTGCGTACACTCTGCCACCAAAACTACTTTTTTACATGTTCATCTCCTTTGATTAGCTGCCAGCAGGGAAAATAACTAAAGAGAATATATTCAGCTGCCATCAGATGGCAGCACTGACATTTTACAACAAGCCACAACATTGGTCAACTAAAGATGAATCAGAGAATAAAATCTCTCTTGTCACCCCATAGCCTGTCACCTAAAAATTGTCGAATTATAATAAAACCTTTTTGTAAGCACATTTTATTTCCGATCACCATCCAGTTAGAAGTGATGCCTCCTCGACTTGAGCGACTGCCTTCTCTTCCTCTTCCTGTAACACTGCTCCCTCCTTTCTGGCCAGAGGAAGCTGCCATCGGTGGCCCTGCAGGCCTCGTCGTACTCATCGCTGTCAGAGTCTACCTCAGCCATCGGGAAATCTCTACCTGGGAAAACTTCTTTCAGCTTTGACGTGAAGAATGCCTCGAGGCTGCGGCCTGCTTGTGCCACCTCCGAGTCGGGCTGTAATTGGAGTTAAAAAAAGGCCCTTTCAGTCATGTCAGCTTTGGTTAGCACAGATATATGAGACTCAAAATAGATCCATGTGGGTGAAAAATGTTTTAACTCACATAATTGAACTTAGCACAGTTGCGGAACATGAGATAGACATCTGCAACAAACTGGTCCGGGGAGCTGTAATGTCTGGGACTCCCCTTACTGAGTTTAGCTCTGATCACAGACAGATCCATTGGCCTCTTGATGATCTGGTAGTAATGACGTGCCTGGAGGAAAAGCAGTCAGGTTTAGGACCTTTGCATTGTCCACTAAACTCGTGAAACCACCAAAAAGTAACAACTTTAAATCTTTCATTGCATTTCCTCCTTGATTTGCATTGTGTTCTGTTATATTCTGTTAGAAATCTGCTTCAGGTTGTTTAAAACATACTTGCCAAAAACGTAATGCAAATCAGACATCTGAAAATTTAGCACAGGAAGTTGGGGTATGTATGTAGCTAACACTTTGGTGGTTGCCAGCAACACAGTTAAATTTGCAGAAGTGGAAGTAAGGAACTGAATTTTGTCATACTGTAAATAAAAAAAAAAACTAACAGCTTATATCAAGTTCAATTTAATGTTCTGGTTTTTGTTCAAGCTATTCTAATTGCTGCAGCACAGCTACCTGTTGCAGGAAGCTGGAAAGGTAAACAAAAGCCATTCAATTTACCAGTCACAGGTTGCACAACCTGTTACTGAGTTTAGGGGGCAGTTACTTTTTGACATAGGACCATGTTAGTTAGCTTTTTTCCCTTAACAGATCAAATCATAATTTGAAAGAAATATTTTGTATTAACTCACATTAATTACTCCATAATTTATGCAAAAACTTTGGCCATAAAAGAGTACTGCTCATCGCAGGCAGACAGTCCATGTGCGATGTTAGGCCCTAAGGATGTATTCACTGCAATTTGATGAGGAAAGCCGGAAATGAAAAAAGCTTTGTTTACAATAACAAAGAAAAAATCCACGGGGGGGAACCTCCGAGCTCCATAAACAGCAGCAATTAAAGTGTGCTTGTGTATCCAGAGCCCTGATAAAACCTCATGAGGGCATGTCTGTGTGCCTACAACCATGATGAAAGATGAATATGTCCTTGATTGTAACTTGGTTGTATGAACATGATGATTACTTACAAGTGGGCTGACGGGTTCTTGGAAAGGAGCACTCAAGATGTTGCTGAGAATCAAAAGAGCCAGTCGCTCGCATGTCTGCAGTCAAACAAAACATTAAAAATATTAGGAATTAAAAGAGAAAAATCTTTAAGCAAGACAGAGACTGTGAGCTATTGATCTGAATCCTGCAGCTGAGAGAAAATCATACTCTTTGATCGCAGGCAGACAGTCCATGTGCAGTGTTTGCTCCAGATGATCTCTCATTCTCACAGTCATATTCAACTTCAGGCTGCAAAACATCTCTGCAAATGCTGCACACCCAGTCCCCTCTGAACAAGGTAAAACACAGGTTAAGATTGTTATACCCGCTACAAAAAACGGTCAAGAGGACTTCAGAGATGTTGAGTGTATACATAAGAAGCTTACGTGGGGAAGCTCAGCAGAGGCGGGACATGACAAGACAGGTGGAAGACCTTTGGACATCGATCACAGCACAGCAGCTCCCCTCCAATCAGACAGACCGCACAGAAGTCCTCACTCTCCATTCCATCCACGTCCTGCTCTGTCTGACTGTCCTCTGTGTCCCTTTGAGCTGCAGGGTTTGCAATCAAAAGTTGCCTCGGACCTGGACTCATCTGCGGTTCCTCCTCCAGGTCAGAACGAAGCGGCTGTGGGTCATCAGTTGTCGGTTCAGGTTCAGACTCCAAGTCAAGATCGGACTCCACGGAGCCCTGAGAATCTGGAGGCTGACTGGGTATAGCGTCAGAGTCAGTTTCAGCCTGAAAACTGGGATCATTTTCAGGCTGGGTGTCAGACTGTGTTTCAGCATCCCCTGATTCTGCGTCAGCATCCAACCCCTGACCGTTGTCTGACCCTGCTCCTGCACCCGTGTCTGGCTCCGCCTCATACTCAAGGCTTGGTTCTGAATCCCCATATTGTCTAATCTCACCTGACCCTGCCGATTCCCTTCCAGCAACAAGCTCAAACTCGGAGGCAACCTCGGAGGAAGATGCTGCATTTGGATCAGAATCCAGTGACCCATCTAAGTTTAGCAGGGGGTCTGGATCAGTCGGATAACAGATGACGTCCAAACTTGAGGACCTGGGATCTGAGTCAGAGTCCAGATCGAGCGCAGAGTGACTTTCTGGCACATACGTGGAGTCAGTATGAAGTACGGTTGCTGTGTGGGAGCTGGGCGTCCCGCTGTTGTTGTTGCTAAAGTCACAGGTGTCAGTATAGGTGGCAGACGGGCTGCGAGTGGGTCGCTCTGTGAGTGAGCAGGTGGTCCTTCTGGTGTCAGACCCCCCAGCTTTTCCCTATGGTCACAAAATAAGCTTTATTACGATTTTTCAAAACAGGTTAGCACATATTTGCATTATTACCAACACAGACATACCTTATTCCAGATATTTAAGATATCAGCATTTATGAATCTGCCATTTTTTACTTGTTTGAATGTGTTCAGTTTGCATAACACCTGAAATATAAAAATATAAGTATAGCAAATAGTTTAATTTTATTTATCTGTATTTATTTTGTGGTGGAGACTTAGCTTAGATAATTACTGCAACGATATTACACAACTGTAATGGGAAACAAAGTTACCAGAAGCTGCTCAGCTTCACTGCAAAGGCAGATTGAAAACAAAAAGAAACAGTAAACTTCAGCTGGTTCAAAGCTGAAAATTTCTGCGTATAAAGCTCAAAATTAGCACAAAAAACGTTTAATCTGTATCTGTAGCTTTCATCTGAGAACGACAGTAATCAAAACATAACTGAGCACCAGTTCCAGTCTTGGAAACCAGTAGTATTTACTAAGTGATACACAAGCTAACAGCAACATGAGTGTCTGAGTTTTATACATTGTTTAAGAGGTTTTTTCAATTCTAATCTAAAAAGAAGTCAGAGTCTGGTTTTAGCTCTGAAAGTGAGAAATTCAACATGTTGACCCCTCATGCAGAGAAGGCTGTTTGTCCAAGAGAAGCTTTATGTAAGCCGCCTTACAGTTCTCACTGGATCCTCCACAAGTTACAGAACCAGCAGCTCTAAGTGAAACCATCAGTTCAATAGGAATTTAAGAGGTCTGCCCATTGAAGCATTTAAAAATAAGTTTGAAGTTTGAGAAAATTAGCCCCATATTTAAAGATCATCCTATCCACTTTCTTAGAGACAGTGACTTGATCTGATTGGTTTTATGTCTAAGATCGTAATTGCCCGGTTATTTATCATCCTCAGTGGTTGGCTAGTGTGAGTGTTGCTTGTTTTCAAGCGGTAACACTGTAATTGAAACGCGTTGAAAAAACACACTTCTTCTGACATTCTTGTCAGATCTTAAATGAGAATCTAAAATGACACCAAGGTATTTTACTTCTGAAAGGTGTCACAAACATTGTACATTGTTCCTCAGACTTAATTCGTTATTGTTATAGATAAGATTGAGATCGCTCCCTAGAGGAGAAAAAAAGAAACTGTTTCTCTAACATTCAACATGAGACCTCACTTTTCATACAACAGCCTCCAAATACAGAGAGAGTTGGGTCAAAGAACACAACAAAAATATAAAAAAACTGCCACTTACGATCAAAAATTTTATTTTGATGCATTCTGACATATATATATATATATATATATATATATATATATATATATATATATATATAATGTGTTATTACCTGCCTTCTGGCATTAAACAAGTGAGACGTACGTGTTGCATTACTGTGTGCCATGTACTGTGATGGGGAAGGCCTTCACTCTTGTCTGTCTCGCTGGCAGGCAAAGGGTCGCTTTGTCTTCGTCCATTTGGGGGAAGCTGCGACACGAGTATTTTGAGACGCTCTAAGCAAACCACTGGGACCCTGGACCTCCCAGAGTCCTTCTGAGACTCCCCATCACTTCACAGGGAAGCAGAGTATGGATAATGAAAAACAAAACTTTGTTGTTGTGCTATGTACTGGATATCCAAAGAGAGACATTACGCACCTGCTAAAGCTGTTTCTTGGCTGTCTGTGCTTCTCCTTGGCTTCAAAATCAATCTCTTCATATACAAAAGCAGTTGGGTGATCTGTAGAGAGTCAAAGATAGGCATGCACTCAGTTTTTACAGTTTAAAATGTTTTTATAAACTTCATGAAAGTACCAATGCATAAAGATACAATTCAGCACCTGGTTCGGTCTTATAGGGAAGCAAAGGAGAGAGTCCTTTGGTTTGGGTTGAGACAGTTTCATTGACGATACAAAGTCCTCCATCTGAAGCTCTCCTTTGTTTTAGATCCATGATATCATACTGAAAACAATACAAAGAGCTTCTTAAGCCAAGTTACAAGGTTCTCTGATAGAAAGTCAGCTTTTCTGTTGCTTTTTAAATGCAAATAACATCGGAATAGATATTAAGTCAGCTTGTATGTTACTTTTAATGTTTTTGAAAAGGCAAGGTAAGTTACTTGTATAGCACCATTCATACACAGCATAATTTAAAGTGCCTACATGAAAACAAAGGAAGAGAGTTTAAAAACAGTATGTGCTGCATCAAAATCATCTGACAACTTTAAGGACTGGGGTGATATGACACCTTTTTCCTGGTGTTGGTCAGGACTCTGGCAGCAGAATTTTGGATGAGCTGCACCTGCCTGTTTTTTTGTACCCTACTAAGAAACCCTTTCTTCTGACAATGTTTTTTAGGTAGTAGTAGGCTTACTTATTGAAAGTTCAGTCCCTAGCCTGTGATAACACCAAGTTCTGTTGCTTGCTCTGTGGTGCTCAGCTCAGTGAAGTCTAGTTAAGTTTTGATTTCTAACCATAAATGCGGTTAACTTACATTGTCCATATAAAATGATTGAAATGCGAAGCAGATACCATGGCTGTCAGCCAGGAGTTCCCAACAATACATTGCTGCCTCTTACAGAGGACTTGCTCTACAGTCTAAACTGAATTGTTTACAGTGCTCGCACCATTTTAGTGCACTTTTTACACCTTGTTTGCTTAGAGTCACAATAGGCCATGTTTTCAGCATGTATGCCAGCTAAATAATGTTGAAGCAATACCACCAAAACAACAATGAACAACAATCTGTAACCATGAGACAAGTTGATCTCAGTGAATCTCACAGGTGATATCAAAGTCAACTGTTTCTTCTTGATGGATACTGTTCTGATTCAAAGCTTGAATAAACCTTGTGCAGTGGTATTGTTTCACCAAGGGGAAGGGTTCCATACTTGACCTGGATCAAAATTAAATTAAATGACTGGTAAATCTGGCCATGTCCTACCACAAACAAAACAATGCACGAGAAATCCAGCCACAACTTTAGAAAATTACTAAAAAGGATAAAACAAAGTCAAGCGATTATCCTCTTTGCAACAAATAAATACATATGAGAACCTTGATAGTTGTATTAACAGATGCATCGACATATTTCCTGCAGTTACTTATTTTAGAAGTAACAAAAACAGACAACAATGTGTCCCTAACAATGCTGGAGTTCACCTCACACACGTCAACTGTCATCTTCTCACATGTCAATATATAAAGCCACTCATTATTAATTAATAAAGACCAAATTTCCACCTGATCAATGAATTGTATTTTTTAATAATATCTATGAAGCCTCAATGGGAAACCAATATGGTTTCACATTTCTTTGTCCAGCTCATCCTTCTCTCCAGAAATTGCCATTTGTAGCTAAAGAAAAAACATCTAAACAGAATTCATTTGAACTTCAGACCTTATGTGGTTTGTGTGTGTGCTTTTGACTGAACAAAAGTCAAGTAAGATTGAATTTTTTTTGTTTCTACTTCAAAAAGCAGGAATTCAACCTCCCTTTTCTTAAATTAACAATTCACTTCTCCTTCTGACTGGCTTCAGGTCAGTCAGATCTGGAACCTGTATTACCCACCATGCCGCAGAATTGAGTTGTGTCATTTGAGACTGAATTAGCCTAAAACAGGAAGACAGGCAGGCTCTCCGTGCACATCAGTCATGCAGTCACTCCCTCCATTCTACCTCTCCTGCATCATATTTATTCACTTTCTATTATGTTAAAAAATGTTACAAAGGGATAGAGTGAGACTTCATGACAACAGAACATGTATGCTGGTGTATAAATGTAATACAATTGAAACTAAACTTGTTCTATGTTAGTGATTTTTGCGTTGTTGATGTACTGTCTGACTGTTTCTCTGCTAAGCTAAAGCAGTAACTGAGTGTTTTTCATGCAGGGGTCACCTTCTTCGCAACTACTGCCTCCCGGCTGTTCATGCATCCAGCAGCAGGCCTTTCGGTGTAGGGGCTGGAGGATGGTGCCACCAGCTCGGTTGGGATGCTCCGTGAGCGCCTCTTCCTCGTTGTGCACACTGAATTGGGGCTGAGCCTGCTGCTCTGCACATCCGAGGCACGCTCGTAGGCTCTGGCAGACAGCTCCAGGGACGTGGACCTCTGTTGGAAACAGAGAATAGAATTTCAAGTTAAATCAGATACAGAGATGCACCTGTTCAAGCCATTAGCAGCTGAAAGGAAAAAGGGTGGGATGTGTGTTGTGCACAAATGGATAAAACACCGCTGAGAACCTATTTGGGAAAAAACAACTCAGTCTTTACAAACACCCTGCATGAATTAGTGTTTTTATACTGGCAATGAAAGATTTGGTTACCACACTAATTATAAAATGCAAATTTAGCAGCAGGTTTAATGCTGCTCTTTGATCAGACCAGACCTGCAGAGCACTTATTACCACTCTGTCTAGCATTACAGTTTAACTAATGCACAGATTTTCTTTAAACCCCTCAGCTCTGTCTCAGATAATGTGAGGAGGAAATCTGGCAAATGCTTTAGCAGCAGCTTTTTTCCTTTTTTTTTTTTTAGTGCACCATCATACATATTTAGGCCGGAGTTAAACTGAGCACACGCTTCCAAGTATCATGCGATTAAAACACTTACCTGATCTACACCCCTGGGAGCAGGATGCAGGATTCAAACTGTGGAGGAAAAAATACTCTAATCCTTCTCTTTGGAAGCTGGGGAGCAGGAATTCATCTTGGTACGAACCGGGGCTAAAACCAAACTGGCAGCTCCCACTATTCCCACAGTGGCTCATTACTGATAGGTTAAGTACATAAATGAGCGAGCCCAAGTGGTTTTATATCATTTTCAGATGCAGCGAGTCGAAAAACGTAAAAATAACACGTGTCTTTGTGCTCATAACCATGTATCTTAGAGAGAGAGGTGATTATGCGGCTGCTAGCACCTCTGGCATTAAACGTGACTATGATGATGATGAGTGCAATCCTGCAATTTTAAGATGCATTATTTTAATTGTCAGTGCAGCTCTTTGTTGTCGCATCATTTCTTCTTAAAAAGCAAGAGCAGCTTTCTGTTGTGCCATCTGTTAATAGGCAAGCTGTCAACTTTCAGAACTCAGTTCTTTAAAATAAACTGTGAGCTTCGGCTGAAAGCTGCCTCATATTAACAGCTACCTCATTTACGTTTTTAACCATATTTCTCAAATTTTCTTGCAGCCTTAAAATTTTGCCAGTAATGCTTTCTTTATTGAGCTTTGTTGCCCCAGTGATTTCTTTCTTTGGTTGTCTGCATGGCCTCTGAACATCTGTGCTTTTAGAGGAAATGGGCTTGACCAATCAGTGGTGGTTTTTGAGAGATGCGTATAAACGGTTTTCTGTGGTTTACCATCTGAGACTGAGCCTAAATGTTTTTCTGAGCTTTTAACTCCTAGCCAGAACCACGTGTGAAACAAAAACGAGAAGACAGAGGCGCAAAAACGCACAAAATGAAAAAAAATCCCACAACACACTGTACTTTGATGTCTTCGATGACAATCATAAATCTGCAGCTTTGCCTCATGTTATGAAGTTTTTTCCAACCAGAATTAGGTAATATAATATAATATAATATAATATAATATAATATAAAACGTGTTTCTCTTCACCATACATATTTATTAGGCTAACTTGCTTGTTGTCACGGTGCTTTGCAAAAATCTTCAAACTTTTTACTTTATTTTATTGGGATTTTATGTCATGAAATTGTTGTTGATTTCATTTTTCAAAATTGCTCAAGCTCATTTAGATTGGATAGACAGCATCTGTGAAAATCAATTTTCCATGTCTTGCTTTAGATTCACAATCCTATTTAGGTTTGGGCTTTAACTATGCCTTTCTAACACATGAAAATGATTTGATCTGGAAAACTGGCCCATGGCTCTGGCTGTATGTTTTGGGTTGTCTTGCTGGAAGCTGAACGTTCACTCAAGTCTCAAATCTGTGCACCCTTTAACAGGTTTTCTTCTAGGATTTCGTTGTTTTTAGCCATATCCACGTCCCATCAACTCGACTAGTTTCACTGGTCCTGCTGAAGTTAACAATACCCAAACCTTGGGTACCTCCAGTGGGGATGCTCGTTTGGTGGCAATGTTGGACGCCAAAGAGTAACATTTTAACTTATGTGACCCCAGCACCTTCATTCAGATATTTGCTGTGTCTCATATATACAACTTGTGGCAAACTGCTAACAGACTTCTTATGCTTTTCATTTTTCTTCCTTTGTTGCAATTCTTCCATGAACAACAGATTTCTAATGAACAATGGTCAACAAGTTCTCCAACCTGAGCTGTGAATCACCAGTGCTTCCCTACAGTTAGTAGTGCCTCTTAGCTTTTCTGATTAATACTCTCCTTGCCTGGCCTGTTAGTTTAGGTGGATGACAATGTCTGGGTAGGTTTGCAATTTTGCCATTTTTTTTCTGTTGCTGGGCGACAGATTGAACAGTGCTTCTTGAAATATTCCAAGATTGGGATACTGCCTTTCAGCCTACCAATGACGCAATCCCTGACTTCCTATGCCCCCTGGTCTTCATGATGACGTTTGTTCTCTAACTTTCTGTGTCAAACTTCAGAGGCCTTTACGGAGCAGCTGTGTTTCTACTGAAATTATATTACATGCAGGTGGACTCTTATTTATACATTAGGTGTATTATGAAGGCAATCTGTTGCATTAGATTTTATTTAGGGGTATCAGATTAAAAGGGGCTGCATACAAATGAACACATTTCAAATATTACTTTAATATTACGTGTGAAAACCATGTATCCCTTTTCTTCCAATTTTAAATTATCTGGTGCTTTTTGATAAAATACAATGAAGTTTGTGGTTATAATGTGACATTCAGGGGAATTTATTTGAACTCCGAATAGTTATATTTATACTACTGATTTTACACTTAGTGCTTATAATCACTTTAATTTGACTTTTATTGGGACTTTTTTAAAACAGCTGTGTAGTGCATAAGGTGTAAACCAATTGTATGATTTTTGTAATTACATAAAATTCTTTCCTGTATGCTCTAGTATTAGAGGGTCTCTCACCTTGCCATCTCTATGGACTCTGAGCGTGAGAGCAGGTTTGGTCCTCTGCTGGTGTGCTGCTAAACAAGTCTGAAGCTGCAACTGATGCTGCTGGACCGGACTCTGACCCCTTCTGTCTGCCTCCAGCTCCTCATCCAGAAGCTCTCTGCTTTCATCTTCCGCTGTCTGTGTACAGGTCTTCGCCCCTCTACACCTCTCCTCCCAGCTCTCCTCACTTATCACATCTTTGTCCCTCACATTGTGACTGACCTCTTGCTGCAGAGCTGGACTCGTAGACAACTTCCCCTTACGCTGACCCAGACTCCTACGGTGAGTGTGACTGTCTCGCTGACCCAGACTCTTACGGTGAGTGTGACTGTCTGGAGCAATTTCTCTCTGAAGTTTGTGACAGGAGACATAGGTTAAAGACTGAGGTTCTTGCGATGCAGATCCTTGGCTACAGCTGAGCTGGATGGGTCCTGGGAGAGGAGATGTAGGAGGAGGGCAAGGCAGGGAGCTCTCTGTCTCCCAAAACCTCTGGAGCTGCTGACTCTGGCTCAATGAAGCAGAGAAATTAGCAGGCTGAACACAGCTGGAGTTATACAGAGTGCTATCCATCTGGCTTTTGTCCAGACTGGTCAGCTCCAGCTGACTGGGAATGCTATGGAGGCAACACATCTGAGGCTCGCAGCAGGCCTGATAGCCGCAGCCTGGCTCTTGGCCTCGGTGAAACATGGCGGGCAGAGTCAAACAGGCGATGGGCTGGGGCCTTAAAATACTGGAACAGGGCAATCCTGAAGGGTAAGTGCAATTTCCCCCCTCAACAGTTAGCTGACCTGAAAAAGCCAGAAAAGAAACACATTATACTGTCTATCATCCATACCACTGAATAACAAAACATAAACACTGGAGGTGACGTTTTTACAGAGAGGGTATTTATATTATGTTGTTAAATTTTCCCATTTTTAAAAACCCTTAAAACATTTTAATACAGCCTATTTACTTTTATAGTATAGAGTTTACCAAAAGAGGAAATCTGCTTTGTCCAGTAACTGGCATCCCAGTTAAACTTGATCTTGACAGGATTAGAGTCTGTCTGGAGAGACGCCTCCAGCAGCTGCTGCATCTGAAGAGAAATCTAAAACACCAACACAAACATGTTTATAACACTTGCAAACATCTAAACATGCACATGCATTTCAGTAAATGAGAATATGATTAAAAGTTAATTTATTTTAGTAATTTATTTCAGATTTTATATATTATATAAATCTATTTTATAGATTTATCCGACATCTATAAAAAACCTTCAGTTTCACAGAACATTTGAATTTTACCAAAGAGAAACGAAAAAGGATATTTATAACATAAATGTAAAGTTATTTTACATCCATGAAATGCCCAACATGAGAAAGGGGAAGAGAAGAAGTTGGGTGTTTACAGAGTGCTGCATGGAAAAGTTGAATGGAAGAAAAAACTGTGGTAGGGAAAGGTCCTCAAGTAACATGGATAACCTGCAGCTGAACTCAGTGCTTCAACTGTAGCATTCCTTGAGTTAAGCCACTCCTGAACCAAAGAAAACATCTTTCATGCGCTAAGAGAAAAAACTCCACTGGTTGCTGAAGTCCAGTCTTCTTATATATCATTTAGAAATCAATGTTCCAGAGTCCAGAGGAGTGGAAGTGCAAAGAATCCAAAGGTCCAGGGTGAAGTTTCCATTGTTTGTGACGACTGTGACGAGAGACACCAGATTAAATAATGCAGACGAGCTGAAGACAACAATTCAAGCATTCTGGGCTTCCTTAACATCCCAGCAGAGCCAAAGGCAGTTCAAGAAAAAGGGTCCCCAACCAAGTACTGAGTGTATATATACTGCACAGTACATGAACATACTTATGAGTAGGTTGACATTTCTGCGTTAAAAAGCAATTAATCATCACCATAATTACAACAACTGATTAATATTACCCTATTTGTATGAATGTACATAGATGTGTATGAATCTATATAATAGATTAGTTTCACTTTTTGAATTTAATTATAAAATAAATTAACATTCGAATAATATTCACACCTAAGTTAAAGGCATTAAGGTTGGTAGTGTCACACTCCTAAAGTCACTAATTATTGTGGTGCTAACCACTGTTAGCAATCCAAGCAAATGTATTTACTGATTTCCATTCCATGCGTTTAAATAAAAAAGGAACCTGCTCATAATCAGAGGTTGTGCTATGTGCACCGTTAATTTCATGAGGTTGAGAACATCAACAGTGCAAACAAGTATGAATCAAACACAAAATTGTTATTATGGAAGTCAAACGTAAAAATGCAAAGCATTAAGTTTATCACCAAGTAAAATTAACACCAATGACAAGGAATGGCTTGCTATGAGGATGTTTGTTAGGTGATTTTTGTGTTGATGATGTTATTCCTATTGTTTCTTTATTGCAGGGTTGTCCACTTTACTTTTTTGGCATTAAGAATATAACTTCAGGTTAAAAAAACATGGATTTGATGTGTTTCAAACTTAGTTACATTTTGCTTAAAGTCTTAATACATTCAACTGCAGATCTCAAAAGAGGCCAACCTTTTTATTATTGAGACGTGCCAGAATAATGCCTCCATGTTTCAGATTTGTTGCTCCAACTAACACATGCTATTTGTAGTTCCTGCACCCAAGCTAAATTCAAACCACTAATGCAAGGTCAGCAGTTTTCTTCAGCTTACGGTCACACAGATTCTTCATGCACCCAAAGGACACCACACGCAACTGATCCCACAGATGAGCTGCTGTTACTATGACAAGCACACTGACCCTTGCAAGTATTACTGTTTTACTTTGAATGAAAATTTGACAGAGGAGTTTCTTCATTCTTTATTTTTGTTTTGCTTACAAAATTACTCCATATTGAATGTGTATGTGACAATAAGACACTGAATGTCTGCTGACTGTCTCACCGAAGCCCTGCTGAAGAGCACCGGGCCTCTGCAGTGATGGGTCGTGGCCCAGGTGTTGAACTTCTGAATGTGCTCCAGCTGGCCACAGATCTCTATTGCCCCCTGCAGCTGGTCCTCCAGACGCTGCTGAAACTCCTCTGAAATCTTCTGCAAAAATAATAAGAGGAAACACGCAGAAAGTTAAGAGTATTTACTGGCAGACCCAGCTCAGTTGTGGCTGCAGTGTGGTCTATAACCAACAGATACTTTTCCTATTACATCTAGCAGCCCGAGATATCGTTTTTGGAAACACCGGCAGATTATTATGGGCTACTGTTTGCTCTGTTTTGGTCCTGATTAAATCACGACTGTTATGGATTCTCTGCATGAACACTCACGGCTATCTAAATGATAAGAAGGAAAGAACGAGAAAGTAATTACCTCCAGTTGCTCTATTAATAGGTTGGCTCGTTTGTTAAGTTCATTCATCATAATCATCTTAGCCATTTTAATCTGGTTCTCTGCCTTCCTGTGTGCAATCTTTACTCCATGCAGTCTGCACAGACAGAAAGGGAAATAAGGGTTTCATTACCTTTAAAATGCACAAAAAAGCCATATTTCAGGCAATAATTAATTCATTATAACACCATATTACATTCCCCTTTGATTTTTTGCTAATTAAGACTCTGTGTTTTGAAATTTACCTGTCCTCTATTTGTTTTGCACTGTTTTCCACTGAAGACCGCCTCTCTTCCACTTGCATCATCAGGTTTTCAAACAGCCACTGCTGATCCTGCAGGGCCTTGCCAGTCTGCACCACCCTGATCACAAGCACACAGAAAGTTTACTAATTTATTCCCCACAAGGGCAACAATAAAACCAGAATTTAATGTGTTTTCCCTGAGGATGGCACATTATGCATGTGACCTTGGAGATAGCAAATGCACCCGAACGTCACAGAAAACAAACAGGTATGAATAGCTAATGAGCGTCCAACTGGCCAAGGGTATTGTATGCAGATGTATGAGATAAAAATGACAGGGCAGTTAAGTAGCATTTCAGTTCAGAAAAAGTGTTTAACCTGAGGTTAGCCCCCCTTTCTCTACTGTGCCCTTGTGCTACATGACTGAGGACTGACCTGTGGTTTTTGTGGGAGGACAGGTGACAGCTGCTGCAGCACAAAAGGTCACATGACTCACAAAAAAGTTCCAAGGGCTCCTGTCGGTGAGCGTGGCACATGAGGAAGGAGCAAGGATACAACCCGGGGCCTGAAATACACACAGAGGGAGGGGACAGGGACAATGGGGCATCAGAAACAGTCAACAAGCACAAAACAGCCAGAGAAGAAGTAGCACAGCATGCTGAATTGTTGTTAAAGCTGCTTAAAAATTCTTTAAAATGAGACAAATATTTGTTGTGCCAAAGTGCTCTTGACTTAAAAAGAACTTTAAAGCGCAAATGTTAATACAAAATTAATCTTAATCTATTTAAAGATCCAGAAAGTTTCATTTAAAGCCAGCAAAATTGGAAAAATACTGAAATAAATGCATGCAGAAAAATCACATCAGGCTCATAGCAAAATGTCCAACAGAATGGGAAGTAGCCTGATGAATTAAGTTGTGTGATGCACTCCCGCTGCCAGAAGCCCTGACAGCTGAAAGCTCCTCAGAATAAAGACAGAAATTCACTGATTGATAAAGATGTCAACACCACACCGCCATTCATCATCCCAGTCCTGGCTGATAGTTAACAAGAGCTGAATTAATATGCTTCCTCCGAGCATCCTGCAGAGAATTCACCTGAATCTTTATTTTTTATTTTACGGTATACAGATTTAAAATAATTTTAGGAAACAAGAATTTATACATTTGCTTTCTTTTAGATTCCTTGTTTGTTAAGACTGTCAAAAACAAGACAATGTGGGTTGCAATCTTTGATTGCGACAGGTACAGAGAAAACAGCATCCCATTTGAAATCTGCAACCCAATGTGCAACTAAAGAAATAAAACAAAATCTTGCTGTCTTTGACTAGGCCTCTCTTTTTTTCAGCCATTCAGATGTGGATTTGCTGATGTGCTTTGCATCATTTTTCCTGCTGTGTAACCCAAGCATGCTTGATTTTAAGTCAGATACTGATGGTCAGATAAGCTCCTTCAGGGTTTCCTGCTAGAGAGCAGAATTCCTGTGTTCACTTATTAGAGTAAGTCTTCCATCTCACTCCTGAGAATGTTTCTAACTGTTCCTTGTTTCGTTGTTTGAGAAAAATGCTTCTTACTGGTTCCGTGGACTTCTAAAACCTTTAGAAATGGCTTTTGAATCCTGCATGGTTGATAGATGTCAGTGGTTGTTTCTCATATGTTCTTGAGTTTCTTTTGAATTCAGACTAATGTGTTACTTTTTGAGATCTTTTAGTCTACTTGCATAGTTTATGCTGTCTAACAGGTTCTATTTAGGTGAGGCTAGCTAAACTAAAATTGGTTAATTAGTTAATTCATGATTTAACAGATTTCATGATTTCTTTAATTAATACAATTCTAATTTCAAAACAAATAGGAGAATGATAATAACATATTCGAGAAATACATCAAATAAACCAATGTGGTCAAATATGATGAAGATCAGTTATCTCAGGTAACACTCCTGCAGATATAGACTGAGGCGATTTCCTTTGAGCTACAATGACATTTGGATTTTCTCATGTGTTGCACTTTGTATTTGTCTAAGAATGACAACAATGATCAAAATCCAAGTTTTCTTCTATTTTTACATGAATAATATGATAAACTGCTAAAGCTGGACCCTTAGGTGGTTATCAAGTTATTACATCAAGTCAAAATTGCATGTTATGTTCAAGTTGGTCTGCATCTGCACTATGATACAGAAACAATAATACACGTGTGGTAAATAGGTTGAAGCTAAAGGAAGTTGAGGTTGAACCGGGACTTGTGTTGAGCGACAAAGGAGGCAAATAAACGATGTGTCAGTGCAGGGCCTTTGAAGTTCCATCAAACATGAAATATGCCAAAATACATCTAACACACGTGTAAATAGGCTAGTGAAGAAACATTTGGCCCTGTGTCTAACAATAACTCAAAGGCAGAAAAAACAAAACCCTGCTGTTCTCTGCTGGCCAGCTTACCTCATTTACCCCCCCACCCCGCTCCCATCTGAGCCTGCAGATTATCACAGAGCTTTGTGGCAGAGAGCTGAGCATCACCTTGGGTGCATCAGCCTGATCTCACTGACCACATCCTGTCTGTTAGCATATTCACACAGTTTTCTCAAACCAAACAGAAACACTCACTTGGCGCAATTAAGAAGCAGAGGACGTGCTCATTACAATTAGTTATCGACCTGCAAATGAAGCTGGAACCAAAGCGGCACACTAGGGCACACTTGACGGGCTTTAAATAGCGAGACACTAAAATTAGCAAAGATGAAATCCTCCCAGTCCTCCAGAATCTGGGCCATGCGTTAAAGATAGGTACAACGAGGCGCACAGATCTTCAGGAACGATCTGCAACCGTTGGCATCATCATACATTATTCAGGGGAAAAGGTTCCTGCTAAAACATTAAATACACCAAACAGAGCACAACAACACATATGGCAAATCAGCCAAGTATCCACCTTGTCCAGTAGGAGGCAGTGAGCTGGAGCTTCTCTGGTGCAGATCAGGACACTGGGCGGCACTGGCTCTCTGCTGCTGGCGCTGCTGGAAAGAATCTGCATACTGGGAGGAGGCTCTCTGGTGCTGGTGCATGTCAGTGCACTGGTAGCAGAGCCACTTGTTGCACAGCGTACAGAGACTCTGTGCAAGTGTTGGCTCTGTGCACTCTGAGCAGACCTGAAAGCAAGAAAAAAAAAACTACGGTGTTTAAAATAAACACATTCACAAACACAAGTCCGGATGATAAGAACATACAGCTGCAAGTATCAGAAAATATATTTGTGTTGCTATCTCACTTATGGCTAAATTAAACTTTAACAAGTCGTTATATGTGAATATGCATTACAAAACTAAACCTGTGCAAGATCATCAGAATACCACTGATTAATTTTCAACTTAAGGCCCCTTAACATGATATTTCCACATGTTTGACTCTCAAAAGATGAATAGATGTGCTTCACCATTAAAATATTCTAACCTAAAATCTTTCCCTGTGAAAACATTAAAAAACTGCAGCACTGAAAACATCAATTTAGACAGCAACTAATCTTGACCAGGATAACTGGGGTTTTCCTAACATCTAACATTTGACTTCTGAGATGAGAAAATAGCAAACCCTGTCAACTTTACACAGAAAAGCCCCCTAGTGCAAATTCAGAAACTGCTGCACAAACTGAAACAATCTTCTGCTGCCTCAGAAAAGAACAAAAAGTTCAATATTTAAAGGAAACAGTGCCAGAGAGACCTCTCTTACCTTCTCCATTTTTGTGCTTGCAGCAGAGGATGTTTTGCCTGCTCAGCTGGAGGGAGCAGAGAAGAGAGAGAGAGCAGCCCTGAAACCACGGCAGGAGAAACACAGGCTTCTACCTGAGGCAGGAAGCAGCACGAACCGAGAGGTGGCCCCCAGAGGAGACAGCTTACATGACAGCCTCGCGGCGCTCTCTCCTCCCCCGGTTCATCCAAGTGTAGGACCCCTCTCTGCAGAGGAGAAGACGAGTGTCACGTTCAGATTCATTCCTCTGCTCTCTGCTGCTGCTGACGCCAAAAAAGACAGGAAAAACCTAATCCTTTTTCTTAAATAAGCTTGTGCATAATAATTGGGAATTAGGGAGATAACATAATTATTTTTTTGTAGGACATTATATCCCCGGAAGCCACTTCCAAAATGGAGGAAGGAAAAAGACCAAGTGACCTACAATCAGGAAGGAGGGTGAATTTGTAACATATTGCAGTTCTTTTAGGAGGTGATGTTAGCCCTGAGTTGTGCCGGGTGAGAGTGGGTGAGCTGTGGCCTTCTCCCCCTTCATCATGATGAGGAGGAGGCATGTCCCAGAGGTACTACACTTCAATGCAGAGCACTGAAACCGGGTCAGGCTTGGATAAGCTCCAGACGGGACTAGGATACACACGTGCAACTCCCTCTAACACTGTAAAATCAATTAAGATTTAACACCACCCTGCAGATTAAATAAACAGAACATGCTGCCAGAGGAAAAAAAAATTCACATTGACTCAGAGTGAAATGGAGACTCAGAAAAGGGATATTTATAAAACTAAGAAAATGTTTTATGATTATGTGACAGTTAAAAAAAAGGAAGCAGGCAATGGGGGTGAGAACAATTAAAACAGCCAACATCAAATATAGCCACATAGACTTAGTAGGTCTGCCTAACAACAACCCACAACAGCCTGACCTACAAATCTGACAACTTTTTCTGCCTCGGATTCTTCAGCGGGGAGCTCAGAGAAATCCCATTTCCCATTGTGCACCAAAAGACCCACTTTTAAGCACAATTAGTCGGTTGCAGCTCACCCTGCTCCGCCCCGTAGCATGTTTAACCCGTGCACGCACCTTCTCTGTACGTTCACAGCTTTTATCTTTCACACCAAAATCTCTCTCCCGCTTGATCTGCTAAGCAGGCACCAGATATACGCAACCTCAAGAGAGGGCACACTAATAGAAACCTGAGCAGCAATCTGTCCCTTGCAAACTACGTCTTTGTAACATCTATTAACACATAGGTGATGAGGTCATGCAGAACCTAGGGTTACTTTCAGTGCAGTTTTAATACTTTTTTCTTCCACCAATGTGTTTTAGGCAAATAAATTTACAGGGAAAGAGGAAACACCAATTTCTTACAAAAAGTAGAAACAAGTCCTTAATTTTAATTTTCACCAGGGCAGAAAAAGCATTATATTGAGTTATATCATTATGAATTATGAAAGTTTAAAATGTGTTTTGTGTAGAGGTTGGATGAAATCTTGTGACTGTCGCTTTTGTTATAACTCAGTGCAAATGCTTTGCTACAGGCAAGAAACCGTCTAAGGCAGTGGTGTCAAAACTTTGTGCCAAAAACAAGTTGAAAGCACTTGGGGGCCACATTGTATTTAAGATTTAAAATAAATATATTTTATCTGCTCAATAATTAACTAAGCATGCAAAACTTTATTGAAACGAACAAAATAGCCTTTTGTAGAATAGGAATCTGTAAATCACACAAAGGGTTCGTCACAACCGTGTTATTAACAGACAGGCATACCATTTTCTAATCTATTGGGTTTATTGTTCTTTTTTGGGTGAGAAGATTTTTTTTGTCTAACCTCAGTACCTTCAGACTGCACCAAGCAGCGTATCAAAAACTCATTGTTGTGACTAAACGTTGGTCTAACAAGCTTTCCACAGAGTATAAATTTATTTAATTGAGATACTGGAGATAGTTCAGTTTTCTCTTGTATCAAGCTCCCCTAGCCCCACCTGTTGCTGCCAGCAGTCAGTCAGCTGTGTATAAACTGCAAAGGTGCTCTTAGGTCCATATTCACACCTTCACTATGGTATGGAAAAATTACTGGTGCGGCTTAAGTGACCTTTGGGGATTCACAGCAAATACAAAACCTACATTAATAATTGGAAAATTTGTGTTGATGCACTAAAGAAAATCTGAGAATGATCTTCATGACTATTGGGAACTACAAAAGGATTCACAAAAACACTGATCAGAATTTCACTATTAAACCTTCAATGCTTATAAAAATGATTAGAAATAACGAAACTCCACAGGTTTTGTCGTGTATATCTAAAATAGACTCGTTTTTGTTTTGTTTTTTATCCCCAACTTATTTGAGAATTAAGGTTTCAGTAAAATAATGCATCTAGTTTTATTTTAGAGGCAAAGAAAACGACGATAAAACGACTTTTCATGCAACATCATCTAAGGAGAGAGAAGAAACATTTTACATAATCCATCCAATTTTAGCCATACTTTATACCCAGACAAGAGCAAACGGAAAATCTGCAATGAATAAACCGCTATAGTTATTTTAGATCTTATTCACTCTGCAAAGCAGAGGGAATTTGGGATTTCCAATCATGTTCCTCCTGTCATAATACACGTTTGGCAACCTGTTTCGTCTCCTCATGGATGTGTCACCCTGACAGCACTTTATTAGAGCGCCTTCGATTAAAAACAAGAAGCCTGACAGGCATGAAGATCGCAGAGAGTGTGTCTACCACCGCATCCTCAGCCTGCCTCTGCATCAGCAGCCTTACCTCCAGCGCATCACTGAGCCTGATATTATTTTTTAGAAAGTGCGCAGGAGATTACGCCCCTATCATGGAATCGAGGAGTCATCCACAACACAGCGGCTCAGTCCGCAAACAAAAACTCCGCGCATGGACAGTGCCGTGTACATGTCTCCGTCAATGCTTATTTGCACTTGTGCGCCTGCAAAACATCCTCCCAGCCAAAACATGAGTGAATCTGTGTGTCTGAGGCTGTCAGAGTGTTGTTTTCGGTCCAGAAGAAACGAGACTGGCCGCCGAAAAAACACTCAGCCTCCCGTCAGCCTGCCGATCGCCTTATTCATTCTGCAGCAGCCTAAAAGTCAGCGCAAATCAGGGGTATGGTGTTTACCTTGACCCGAGCATCTCCGGGTGGCGATCCCCCCACATCGGATGTCGCTCTTTGGTCCGGACAAAATTTTGGAGATTCAAAGTCTCGCAGTTAATCGTGAGATTTTCTCGTTGCAATACTTCTGACGTTTCTCAAAGCTGAAAGTGTGCAGTGGCACCTGGCAACAAGACTTTGTTTCACTGTGTAAACTTTACATGTCTCTCTATGATCGCTTCTGTTATAACAGCGTGAAAAAAGGAAATGATTAAATTAAGTCAACCACTTTAAGAGACGTACCTTTTCAAAATAAAAACCAAGAGACTTTCAGCATGTTTAATAATTAGGAGATGATAGATGAATATAGTTTAAAGGTTCTCTATAGAGATACTTTCCCATTGTTAAATTTTTAATGCAATAACTTGCAGAAAGATGTTAATTTAACATGCATGGATATTTCAGCACTGAACATGTTAGCTGCTGCAGTTAGAATCGGTTTGATTAAACAAAATCCATCATAAAGTGGGCAAGGTTGGGTAATTAGTTTTTCATGTCATAAAGTCTTTTGTGTCCTAATTTTCCAAGAGATTAGTGTTTTGATATTTATGAAGGGGTGGCCTTTAAGTGCACAATTGAAAGGGAAACAAAATTAGTTTAATTTATTTAAATAAATCATGTTTTAAGTCAGAGGAAATAAGTGCGTTAGGTATTTAAAATAGTATATTTACTGGTGTCAGTGAAAAAAATCATCAACCCCGCAGCTGCAGCTCACCCAAACTGCTGCTGCCAGTGTCCTGACCAACACAAGGGAAAGATATTTCAACAGCAGCCCTTAAATGCCTAAACTTGCATTTCCCATAAATTCCTGCATTAAAAAAATCACAAAGCAATCCTTAGAATTCAGTATTTGTACCTTTTTTTTTCAAACAAAAACTTCTCTGTACTTTTATGTGGCTTTTGTGGTTCTGGAGCTTCATACAAAACATCAGATCGCTTCTTACCGGTAAAGGACACAGACAGAGGGGCAGTAACATGGCACCTGGCACCCACAGAGAGCCTCTCAGTGAGGAGAGCTAATAACAACGCGGCACTGACAGCAGCCGGAGTGATGTGCAGAGACGTAATTAGGTTAGCGGCTGCATGTGGTGGTTGGTGCTAGACTATTGTGCCTTTTGGGATCCTGCAAGCTTCTCCTAATGCAAACCTTTGAACAACGCTGTCATTGAGATGTCCCTTATCTTATTAAGAAAATTTATGAGATGGTAAAGCAAAGAAATACTCAGATGCAGTCATATATTTAAAGCACTTAGATGACTATATTTAATAACAGATGCACAAGACTGTTAAAATAATGTCTTCATTATCTTGATGCATGTACATTTTTCGAATACACTCCTTAAACAGAGGACAAATGATGCAAAAATAATGATGCATTAAAACACAGAAACTGTACATCTACATCAAGTAACATACACTCACTCTGACAACGCTCCTCACATGCACACCCGGATCTCAGTGGTTACTCTACGACTCAGTCGTTGTCTACCATCCTGCTATCGCTGTCATATAGGAGCTATAAATATACACCAAAGAGTATCACAGCTTACAGTGAAATATTATGTACATATTTTTACTTTTTTATTAAAAAAAAGGCACAAAAAGTCTGAGAATCATCTTGAAGCAGAGACATGCAGGTCTTCAGTTCCTTTTATGGAGAAACTTCATTTTATTTCCTGGGGGGAAAAAAGTAAAACAAACAACTTAAAATGCATTTTAATACACCACATCTGAAAAAGAATAACCTTGTATATTTAATATTAACATGGCTATCGTAGGTCTAAGCAAAAGCCCTTCATGTATAACACAGATTTAGGAAGCTCAGAGCTGCACTAAATGCTTACAAGCAAACCAGAACGACAGAGGTAAAAGTTAAAACAGAAGAAACGACTAGCAGTATGTAACTTTGAAAAATGTGATGTAGATCCGACGCTAAGAAAAACAATCAGCTGTGTTCAAAATGTTAGCAGCATGTTTAAAAACATGAGTAAAGCTTAAAATCATTTTAACATCTTCCATTTCCACACATGCAAATTATGGGTGCAACGGTACACAGAATCACGGTCCTGTACGCATTTGGTTTCAAAGTCACCGTTTGGTACATTTTTGGTGTGCTTCAATCAAGAAAAATAAATAACAAATACAGTTTTTTTTTTCCTTTGGTCAGCTCTCAACAAAGAATCTTTCATTCTGAAATGAATTAGTTATTTTGTTCTAAAACCTTAAAAAAGTGCAAAGTATAGAAATAACTGGAGATTTCGTTTTTCAATTTTTTTTCAATGAATAAAGTAGTATAAGCAGGCATAGCCAATGCCTGGATAGATGGATAAATTAGACATATATATTTGACCATTTGAAAATGGTCAATGTTAAAGTTTAGAAATGTTTTAAATATGACTGTACCTATATTTGAGAATAAAACATGTTTAAATCACTTTGGAGTTGTTTCAATATTTTGACAGCCTAGTGTCCAAGCTGTACCTAAATGCAGCATGCGCAGCTGTTGAGAAAATTCCCTCTTATCAATGGACATTCTTTCAACTTGCATCTTACCTTCTTGTTGAAACACCCATTTTAAGGGAATTTCCTGTTAAACATATGACAGAAAAAACTTTTTATCCAATTTGAATAAATAACTGAATCCGACTGCACTGTTCAATGGTTAGGATTAATTGGAATGTATGTACCTGACTGTTGTGAAGGGCCTTGAGATGACATGTGTTGTGAATTGGCGCTATATAAATAAAACTGAATTGAAGTGAAATGAAATGATCCCAAGTATGGCATGTAGGCCTGATACCACTCTGTGAGAAATATTCCTACATCATGATGGCTCAGTCACCATGTTTCGCGATGTACTGTGGCTTAAATGTACCATTTGCGGGTCGTAAGATAAACTGTCAACAGCCCCTTGACCCAAAAAGAACGATCTTGATTTTATTAGTCTATAAAATGTTGTGTCATTTCTCTTTAGGCCAGTCAGTGTGTTCTTTGGTAAATTGTAACATCATCAGGACATGTTGTTTCATTCTTTTTTTTTTTGCACATTTGCATGCAATCCACTCTATAATCAAGATTGTTCTTCTGAACAATGTCCAGAAAGACCCAGATTCAGACATTTGCTGCCTACATCTTTAAATAAGGGTCACCTCACTGATTAAACTCCACAATAATATTATTTTGAAGACACCTGTTTATATTACTGATTTAATTACACACAATCAGCATTATGCATGTCATTACTGTTGGCTCTGTTGGTTTTCTATTACTCTACTACAGCTTATACCAAATTATTTTCCACATAAAAATACAATTTCTACAAAAAAAGTGATTGATGTGGTTAGGAAGTTGGACTGCTAATATTCTGAACACAACTGTAATTGTCATAAGATTGAGTGTTTATCAAAGTTACAGAAGAAAATATGTAACACGTCTCTTTATGAAGCTCAGTTCTGAAACTCTTTCAGGCTCCTGAAATCTGAGACTCGCCTCTTCCAGACTGTCTGAAGCGAAACTCACCAAGGCCTTTCAGGAACTTGTTTACTCCGCTCTGCTCCGTGTCTGGCAGCTCCTCCAGATACTGATCCACTCTCTGCTCAAACAGACCTGTTATTGGGACAACAGAGAGTTACGGGCAAATCTCTACGTTCCAGGAAGTTACAAGCTCTTTGTTTGCCAGGAAGAATTTTGTGATGTGGTGAGACATCATAATAAAACCATTCCTCCACAAGAGGGCAGTATTAGTACAATACTTTCTACAGCCCAATAACTGCTACAAGTTCTGGAGGGGAAATCCACAGAGAAAAGTGCTTAGCTCCAATAACTGAACAGCAACCCACCTTTAGCCCTTGTTTTCCTTAGCTCCCTGTCCTGAATGAACCCTGCAAACATCTGAGACTCCATGAAGACTCCCAGGAAGCGACGGATGCTCTTGGATGCCACTGACTTGCGAAAAGCCTCTCTTTGTAAAACACGCTCGCCACGCTCGTTTTGAGTGATGAACAGGGAGTAATGTCCCATTGTCTCCAGGAAGAAGCGGATGAAGGCCTCTGACACTAGGCTGTTCAATGAGTTATACTCTACAGATCAAGAAAGCACAAAGAAACCTGGTAAATATTCTGCTTGACTCCACGAGGCAAGGGAAAAGTGAAGATATAAAGCAACTAAAGAATCTGAATAGAGTGTCTAAGCTGGAAGAAAGACAACAAATGTAAAAGTGGCAACTAAAATTGGAGGTCAGTGGACTCTAAAACAACTAGAGTTTAATTAGGAAGAAACTAAAGTCCCCAAACCCTAGTAACCCTAAACTGTTACACCCATTACATTTTCATATGAAACCAATTATTATTTGACAGAGCCTCTTAAATCTGACTATAAGGGTTAAAGTTTGATCTTTCCCTTTAACCCTAATGAGTAAAATAAGCAAGTAGGTGTCTTTGGGTTGAACAGAAAAGCCAACAGTCTGTGACTGACATAGAGCAGATGTTACATAACCGCACAGAAAGACAATCCGAAGCTTGTAAAGTTGTGAAACATGTATCACACCTTCACACTGATAGCTCTTAGCTTTTCTGCAGAATATTAAAATACTAACATAGGGGAGGGGAATGTGATGCTCTGCCACAGCAGAGAGAATGTAGTATTATCTATAAGGCACATTATGTCCATTGCTGTTCTATGCTTGTCCACAGATGTAGCATTTTTTTCCCTCCTTTTCCTTTAGCATCATAAACTAACTTTATGTAGCAAAATGTCACTTTACCAGAGTGGTAGTGTTTTTTACATTTCCCGTTAAATGCTTTATTTATGTTGGGTTTAAGACAGAGTGTACTTCAAGTGCCAATTTCACTTGACAGAAGTGAGACACATTGTCCATAGGGGTTCAATAATCTTTTTGATACGATGCTTTGGCTATATTACTCACCTCTAAATTTAAGATATGAACCAAGAAATACGCTGTACTAATTCAGCATTCACAAAATAAGAGAAATCAGTTCTGTTTTATAAAAAAAAAAGAAAAACATTTTTCTAATATTACCAAAGAAAAGTCTTTCATATCACAAATCCTTTGAGACTCCTGAAATATAACACTATTAGATATTGGACTCTATTCATCATCTTATCTTCAGTTCAACTTAAAGATCCACTATAAGTAATTCTTGTGATTGTACAAGTGGAGCCAGTATTTTATAGGTATAGTAATGTTTTATATAACTTAACTTAATATTTGTAATTCATCTGTCCTTCTCTGTTTTCTTCCTATTTTCAATCCTAATATTACATATTCCTCAGGCTCCCTACATGTGCAAGTAGGGAAATGCATACTGCATCTTGGCTGAAAATGTTATAAAATATTGGCTGACCTTTCAGAGAATTTAAAATATTCCTTCTTGAGAAAATATGCAATTAAAACATCTTAGAAACAGAGTGTTTGAGCTCCAAAGCTATATTTTGAATCTATGGTGGATAGTTTTTGCAACATCACCAAGAGTTTCTGGATATAATAGAGCTGCATTGCCTCAATATGTGCAGTGAAGATTCGTCTGCAAAAGCCAATAATGCATAATCAGTGATATTCATAAGAAACAGTTACTGTAAAATGTTCAGCAGCAACTGTGTACCACCAGTACAATCTTCCGGGACAGTTAGATTCTTGAGAGATTAACTTGATACAGTTGTTCCTATTTATTGAGAAGCTTCACTTTAGATTCTTAACTGGTTGAATTGGGCTTTTAATGCAGACATAGTTGATTTCTGAGGAGGACTTTATACCTCTATGTAAAGTACTGGTGGATCTCAGGCTTTAAAATTTGCACATTTCATGACAAAATAAATGTACGTAGTTTGAGATTTTGCCAAGGCCGGAGAACTCAACATAAGTTTCACCATCAATGTGTGACATAATCCCAACTTGGCAGCTCATACTTTACACTTCACCACCACTAACTTCATGATCTCATCTCCTCGTCGAGTTTCTGTGACACACGGTATGAGAAGTCTGTACAAAACATGTCATCTCCCAGCGAGATTCCCAGACACTCAAACAGAGTGCTGCACAGCCTGTTGCTCCAGTTAACCAGGAGAACATCTACTTGTGTTAGCAGGAGGATGATCTGTCACTTTCTCACCATCATCTGACTCGCTGTCAGAGTCCTGGTTGATGATCTCATTCCGTTGCTCAAGCGCCTGCTCCAGAGCTGTTTGAAGTTTTCGTGGCAGCAGCGAAGCCTCGTCATCCATCTATAAACAGTTGAAGTCAGCAGTGATAAACAGAAACGATTGGAAAATAAGTTTAAAAGGCACGGTCTCACTGCGAACTGCGTGTTTCAAAAAGACAAAATAAATAACACAATCTTCAGCTCTAGGCCTGTTGTTTCTTCTTTACTCAGTTCCGTATGACCTGTAATGTATGACTAAAATTTTTCTAGTTTCATTTGGATATTTTTGTGTAACAAACACTACTTAAAACAATTAACGC
Source organism: Girardinichthys multiradiatus (assembly GCF_021462225.1). NCBI lineage: Eukaryota > Metazoa > Chordata > Actinopteri > Cyprinodontiformes > Goodeidae > Girardinichthys > Girardinichthys multiradiatus. The sequence continues at coordinate 26,444,123 of NC_061797.1, forward strand.
CAAAAACCAACAAAGTTATTCCGAAATATAAAAAATGTGACAGAAGAAATGGCTGTGATTTAACTGCACTGTTATTCCCTGGAGCAGTGCCTTCCATTCACACCCATTGGATTTTTTCACATTTTATCTTGTTACAAACCACAACCTGTATTGCATTTCAGTTTTAATGTTATAAACCAACACAAAGTAGTGCATAATTGTAAGGTGGAAGGAAAATTAGACATGGTTTTCAACATTTTCACTGCTCAAAATCTGAAAAGTGTGGAATGTAAGTTTATTGAGCCCCCCCAGCATAAATACATATATATATATATATATATTTTTTTTTTTTAAATATATATATAGATATATATATATATATCTATATATATATAGATATATATATATAAGAGCAACTTTCACTGTCATTACAGCTGCACATCTTTTAGGGTGTGTCTCTACCAGCGTTTAAGATCTACAGACGTTTTTTTCCCATTCGTCTTTGCAAAATAGCTCATGTTAACTCAGAATGGCTTGAGAATGTCTGTAAATTCTCAAGCCTTGCCACAGAATAAAAATTTGATTTAGGTTTGGACTTTGACTGGACCGTTCTAACAAATGAATATGCTCTTATTTAAACCACTTCATTGTTGCTCTGGCTATTGTTTAGGGTCATAATCCTGTCATAACGTTAATCTCCACTCATCTCAAGTTGGTTTTCCACTAATCTACTCAAATTAAACAGTGAAAAAACTGAGGTTCTCCTAATTGGCACAAAAACCACATTATCCAAAACAAACAGTTTCGCCATTGATATTGACAACTGCTCTGTTTCCCCTTCGCCTCAGGTAGAGTTTGGGTGTCATCCTCGACAGTACTCTCTCTTTCCAATCTCACATCAATAGCATGACCCAGTCCGCCTATTTTCATCTGCGAAATGTCAGTGGTCTTCGCCCCTCCCTCACTTCACATACTACTGCCATCCTCGTTCATAGCCTCGTCACTTCTCATCTTGATTACTGCAATTCCCTCCTTTTCGGTATTCCACACCAATCTCTTCATAAGCTTCAACTAGTTCAAAACTCAGCTGCCCGTATCATCTCTAGAACCCCTTCCTTCCATCATATCACTCCTGTTCTGCCAGAACTCCACTGGCTGCCCATCAAGTTCTGTATAGACTTTAAAATCATTCTTCTCACTTTCAAGGTTGTCCATAATCTCGCTCCACCTCATCTATCCCATCTTCTCAACGTTGCTACTCCCTCTTGCACTCTCAGATCGTCCTCGTCTATTCACCTGATTGTTCCCTCTCACCACCATGGGGGGTAGAGCTTTCAGCCGCTCTGCTCCTCGGCTCTGGAACTCTCTACCGCCTGATTTAAGGAACATAAATTCACTTTCATAATTCAAATCTTTACTAAAGACTCACTTGTTTAGGACTGCCTTCTGCACTTGATTATTTCGCACTGTTACATTTTAACTGCTTGATTGCTGTGTTTTTATTTTAATTTATTTGTTCTTGTTTTAATGTTGATTTGTGTACATTGTAAGGTGACTTTGAGTGCCAGAAAGACGCCTATTAAATAAAATGTACTATTATTATTATTATTAATCAGCTTCCTATCCCTGCGTAAGAAAACCATTCCCATAGCATGATGCCGAGGGTACAGAGTATTTAAGGGTGTTGTGCCAATGTTAGTTTTCCACAAAACATAGAATTTGGCATGCAGGCCAAAAAGGTCAGCTTTGGGTCGAGCACCTTTCTCCACATCTTTGCTGTATCTCGTACATGGCTTGTGACAAGCAACAAAAGGAACTGCTTTCTTTGAACAATGACTTTCTTTTTGCCACTCTGCTATAAAAATTATTTTTAGAGTCCACAGTTGCCATTTCCATAGATTATCCCACCTGATTAGTGGATGTCTGTAGCTACCCCAGAGTTATCATGAGTGTCTTGGCTGCTAAAAAGTGCCCCGTCGGACACTAAAAGCCTGGGATAACTTTATAACCTAACCCAGCTTTTCCTTGGTCTTCCTGAGGCTGTTTGTTCTCTAATGTTCTCTATCAAACCTTAGAGGCCTTCACAGAACATCTGTATCTATCCTAAGATTTTGTTGCACAAAGGTTTATTCTTTTTTATAAATTAGGTGACCTCTGATGGAATTGGTTGCATTGCATTTAATTTAGGGGTGTCAGAGGAAAGGGCAGCAATATTGCAATTTTAATTTGTAAAACATGTTGAAAACCCTGTCTAATTTGTCTAATTATGTTAGACACTGCTTTGTTTTGGTCTATCACATAAAATTCCAATAAAATACAGTAGAATCTGTGGTTATATTGTGAAAAAATATTTCAATTCCATGGGATTTACTACTTTTGCAAGGCACTACTGGTTGAAGTTCAGGTTTATGTGTACAAACCTGTCGGATGAAGCGATCAGTTCCCAGGTCAACCATTAAAGCCTGGGTGAAGGAAAGAAGAGCATATTATTCTTCAGATTAAATAACCAGAATTGACTGCATTCTCCTTAAGAACAATTTCCATAAAAGGAGCCATCAGACAAGGCATAACACATCCTCATATATCTTTTCATGAGTCAGTAAACAAAAGGAGCTGAGAATAAGTTCTCTTTTTGAAAACAAAACTGATGCAAATTTCATGCTTATCTCAAACTGGGCTTCTGCTTTTCTTCAAAATATTTATTGGAGCTAAAACCAGAAACTGAAGGAGGGCTTCCCAATCTAGACACCAGCGCTTTACTGGCTCTAGTTCCCAACACAAGTTAGCAACTCCTACTGCATATCTGTGGCTGTGCATACTAGTTTTGTACCAAATAGGAACTTCTGGGTTAGTAATTGTAAGGTTCACAGAAGAGACGGGTGTTTGTATGAGGAATTTCATCTAAATGCTCTAAGCTGATGTTCCCCTTATGCACCATTTAATCAGTAATTTTCTCAATTAGTGGGTCCGTCCTGTTGGTTTGTGAGATGTCATCAAATTACTAAAAATGTCCTTGATATTATTGCCGACATGCAGACTTTGGCCGAATTGTCTAATTCAAAACCTCAATGCCAAAATATGAATAGTTTATAGTTTTGAAAGTTAACCCTAACCCTTTCAAAAGAAGAAAATATGAAACTACATCAAAATATCACTCTATCTCAAAAAAGTCAGAAGACATTAGTGTTTGAACAATGTATTTCTTTGTCCACACATCGCCCAATCAGTTCCATAAGTTAATAAAATAAAAAGATTAAAGGTAAAGGAGGTCAAACAGGCACAGACAGTCCCTGTATCTCTATCTGATAACAGGATTACCTAGAATCTGGGTTAATTTATCAGTCAAGACATACAGGTCCAATGTTCCAGAAAACAAAACAGCCAGAGCAAAGACACTGGACCAGAAAAAGAATAGACATGTAGATGAAGAATGTTGCACTCCTCAGTCTAAAATATAACCTTTTCATAAAATAACCACAGACAGAGGAAAAGTTAAGATGTTGTACTCACTTCTTCGACAGGCAGCTCTTTAAGTTTAGGCAATGAGGTGGACAGCAGACCCACCAGGAAAGGGGTGGGACAGCACACGATGTCCAACATGGACGCCGGCAGCACAGGGATGAAGGTGTGTTGCCAGGAGAAAGGGTAGAGCAGCGCCACCACTGCATGCATGCAGCTGGACAAGGTACTAATGATAGGAGACAAACACAAAGGCAAAGTGTTGTGTTACAACTTTTACAGTCAGCAGAGTTGCAGGTAAAATTAGGTTAACTGGTCTTAAACAAGTTTATTTACACATCTAGGCATGGGAGATATAAACAATTATGTTTTCTTGTTATTTTTTTTAATTAAATAGTTTTTCATTACTTAAAATATATAACATTAAACTTTTTTACAGAAATTGGTTGACAACCACTTACTACAATTCCTTATGTTTATAAAATGTTTTAGAAAAAGTCAAATAAATTTCAAAGTTATGCTGAATTTGCATGGTTCTAACAGAAAACACAATATTTTATTTCTCTTTACATCTAGGAATGAGGTACTTTATGCAATTTATTGGTTTGATTTTTCTAAACAATACAAGCTAAAGTATGTGGTACCTTTAGCAAAAGGTAGAAAACAATACATTTTCTCAGAATAGTTTAATAATTACAGCTTCCTTGGAAGCTGACTGTCTAAAAATGGATGGAACTACAAGTATTTTCATCACTGATCATCGCTTTGTTTAAATGCTTATTTTGTTCATTGTTTCCCTCAAAAACACAAAGTAATTTATGTAATATAAGGCTTTCAGTTCAGGTAGACAGATTGTTTCTTCTTCCGGCAGCTCATCTTTGGAGTCCAACATAGAAGAAGGATTTTTTATAAGACTTCAAGCTGCTGCAGCTTGAAGGATTTTTTACAAGACTTAAAGCTGCAGAAGCTTCTGGAAAATAAGTCCTTCTGTTATTGTGTTCTCCCACTAGTAGTTTAGTTTACACTTCAAACCACAATGACGAAAGCCGGCTCCAGTAAAATGGATCTTTGTGATCTTATTGAGCTCCGTCTGAAGGGTGGCATGGTCCCGGCATGTTATAGTTAAGCCAAAGGCTCGTTGATGCATTAAGAAAGTTTGGTTTTAACGTCGACAGCTGCGGTACAACACGAAGAGCGCAAATAGCAGCTCATCTTTCTCACGATCCGTCGCTTGTTGACAGTAGCTGACCCCTCCTCCTCCTCGCTGTCTTCCACACATTGTTCATACCATGTGTACTAAAACTGTGAAAATAAACTGTGGGTCCAATCAGACACACACACACACACAGACACACAAGCACTAAATCTGTATGGATCAAGAACAAGACCAAGGATCAAACATGGTATGTGATTGCACCCTATTTGAGGGATTATTTATGAGGAATATTTTCCACAGTTAGCACCTCATAGCAGCACAGAGAACACTTACATTCACAGTGGTTACTGTTTTTATTTAAGCTCATTAACGTTTAATTCCAGAGAAGCAGCTGTCCTTAGAGAACATGCAGAAAACTAGGAGCAGCAGCATGATTCCCAAGATGAGAAAAATACCTCCCTTAGCCTTTCGCACTGTGTTTACTCAGACTAAATGTTTGCCATGGTGGCTTTTCGTCTCCGCTTCCCATGAGTCAAATTGCCAGGATAAAAACGTGTTTTCTTGATAGGCTAAAAAAAGAGTTACAAAGCAAACTCCAAAGTCTACAATAACCACAGAGATCAGGGACTTTTCTGGTCTCTCAGTTCACTCAACGCATGGGCCACTTGCAGCCCTGCTTTGGCCAGCCTGATTTCCTTTTGCCCAAGGAGGGCTTGATAATTCCAAACAGATCCCCTCTCCAGGGTTTGACAAGTTCCAACAGGGAGCGATGGGGCAGAGATCTGAGAAAACCCTTCGCCACAGGCTACGCATGGCCCAACGCTTCACCAATACCAAAAGGATCTATTACACTCATCCCCCGACCGCGAACTCCTGGGAGAAAATGAACTTACAATGAAAACACTCTGCTCCACCAGAGGTTGCCACTCAACTTTGGAAAGAAAGAGGGTTATACCCAGGGAAAAACATCAGACTAACAAAGGTCGTAAAAAAGAATTATTAACTGAGCTCCACGTCTGCAACCAGGTACGGTAATAGCCATATAAATAACTGCAAACATCCTGAGATACAGTTTGTTTCAGCAGTGTCAGCAAGAGCAGATTTTCTTTGATTGTAGATGATTTACAATTTGTTGTTTATAAATATATGTATAAACATGAATGAGTTTGAAGGCTTTATTACTGTTAGGTTAATAATTTGCTAAAATGTTTTACAGCCTTTGAGACTTGTGGTGCTTTCCATTCATACTAGAAATGTGTTTCCAAATTCAAACTTGTTCCAAATTTTAAAAAATCATCTAAAACCTCTGGTCCCCCCACTTTACTAAAACCCTCCATACTTCCATAGGCTATTCATATATTGTGCTGGTTGTTTAAGAAATGCTACCAAGAAATCACTAAATAAGTTTTTGCAGCATGTTGTCACTAAATTTAAAGCAGATTCTGAAATTTAACTGGTTATCATCAAATGAAGAAAGCACATAGATGAGACCAGTTGAAGGACAAAAAAGAAGTGTAGTTTGACATCAGTGCAGGTCTGTTTTGTATTAAAGAATCCTGACTTACTATCTGTCATAGTTGTGTCAGGACAGGCTTAATGTTTGTGAGGCTGTACTCCAGGAAAGTTAATTAGTGAATCCCAAAGAAGGAGGAAAGAACATTTCAGTGTTTTAGGAAGAGGGACTTGGATTAATGCATTGTGTTCGCACTGCGCAGACCAGCCTCTCTTAGTCCAGAGTAAGGAATAAATTGGCTCTTCAGAGCTTGGATTAACATCTGTCTTAAGTGATCTGATCATCAGTGGAAACATATGGAGGGTTTACAGGACATGAACATAATAACATTAAGTGAGTTTAACATTTGCTATGTAACAAACGTGACATGAGACTTAAAACGTGCAGTAAAGAACTGATTTGTGATGTTTAAAAAGAGAGTACTTTTTAACGCTCAGCTTTTTCTCCCCATTTTCCAACCACATGTATCATGATAATAAATGACAGGTTTACTGTCTATAATAGAGCTATGTGTTCTATCTGCTTTGTTATGTGCAGCAAAATGTGGCCTGCTGCCTCTGACACTCTGACACTCTGACACAGTTAGTTATATGTTGCATTAAAACACAAGCTCTGAGAAGAAGAAATACACAAAGCTTGTTAAACATTCAGGCCAAGATGGGTTTAACAATCAGAATGAAAAGAGCAGATCATGGCTCTAGAGCGGCCAGCGCAACAACTTCACTTAGCTTTGATGCAAAAATAACCAGTAAAACAAAGTAAGAGATCTTCTATGAGCAACACACCTTCAGCCCTGCTTCTTTAGGCTATGTGATGCTTCAATATGACTTCTAGTCATATTTGAGTTCACAAAAATGTGAGAGATGTTTCCTAGATCACCACTGAATGTGGCCTGAATGATCCCATCTTGCAGTGCAGCCAGAATCTATTGTTACCCGACAGTGAACTGATCATGCAGGGTGTAGGGTAGAGGACTGAACTTCTGTCAGACGACAGCTGCACCAAAAAGTTCCACAAAAATCATTTATCTGTGTTTCACCTCTTTCCAAGCTCAAAATAACATCTGGTGAAGTTCATGCAGATAGAGCTGCACATGATGTATTTTTATCCTTTAGCATATGTTCTCTCTTTGCTCCCTGCGTCTCATGAATAGTTTTCCCTTACTTCCTGTCTGTGAGGACCTACATCCACCAGCTCTCTCATTCTGACAGCAGAAGCCTTTCAGCAAAAAGAAATTCCCTCCCGAAGGAAAACTGCAAATTTTCCCATTAATATACCTCTTCCGGTAAAGACCCCAGTAATAGCGGGATTCAGTCAAGCGTGTCTGGAGAGTGTGCAGGTGTATCTCAGCGTCTGTTTGTGCTATGTTTTAACACGCACAGCGAATCAGACTGATGTGAATATCAGCTGGTAAAGTAGCGCACCTGCGGGTGAAGAGGGTGAGAAGGCTCTGGGACCCGATCTGAACAGAGGGCCTACAATATGAAGCTGCTTTTTGGCTGAAATGAATAGCAGATGTAGGTTAAACTATCTGTCAGCTGCAGCTGCATGCCATGAGGCTGACTGATGGAGTAACAGTCTGGCTTTAAGTGATGTGTTTTTAAACAAGTTAGGGTGTTATAAAAAGAGAAAATGTAAGTCCAGGGAATTAACAATTAAAGTAAAATAAGTTAAATTAAACATTGTGCTCCTCTTACATCAATTGTGATTGGGAAAGCATCTTGTGGACTGACAAGACAGGAGTAAAACATTCTGAAAGACTTTTATTTGAAAGTGCATGTCTGAAAGGCTATGAAAAAACCCAAAAAGCTGAAGAAACTGGGAGTGTTGCATTAAATCTGACTGGGAAGCTGTTGCATGAACTTAGGTGATGGTTAAATGAAAACAATCCTCTACTTTCTGTACTTATAGTCTGAACTGAACTCGGAATGAAATCTTCCTTTTCTGCTTAATCTGCATGGAACCAGTTACAGAAAAACCTTAATTTAAAAGTGTTGTGGTCAATAAATGTTTTTATGGTTGGTCCTAATGATTTTGATAGGGAATCATTTGTCTGTAAATGTTTTGAGAGATGTTTTATTATTCTGTTTTATGGTGTTAAATTTCTTATTTGCTTTTATTCTGTTTTGGTGCCAGCCTTGGCCAGGATTCTCCTGTAAAAAAGATTCATAATCTCAATGGGATTTTCCTGGTGAAATAAAGGTTAACCATAATAATATTCCTGCAAAGACAAGCGGCCTTAAGTTCCTCCACAGCAATGTAAAAGACTGGCCCGTTAACACAAACACTTTATGCCAGCTGTTGCTGTCTAGGGTGCACAAGTTATTATGTGAAGGGAGTAATTACTTTTCACACGTAGGGCCAGACTGGTTTGAAACTTTCCACCCAAAATAGATGATTTTATCATTTGAAAACTCCATAACTCAGGTTATTGTTGTAAGATAATATAACTAGTTTGATTATCTGAAACATTTAGATGTGAGAAAAAAGCAAATACAGAATAAAATCTGTAGTGAGAGAGTTGGAAAGATGTTGTGATGATGTGAAAATAAGAGAAGAGAGAGGAAAGCTTGGGTTAATTGTAACAATTTTCAACAATAATTCAACACTAACATCCCAGTTATGTGTTTTCCTAATATCTTGCAGCCCTGTAACAGCTTGTCCTCTGTGTGGCAGTCGTCCCTGCTGCCACACATCAGACAAGTGGTAATGGTAATGCTTATGTTTTATTTACTGCCTATTTTTCATTCTTAAAACAACTTCATACTTTGGTCAAAATAACTAAAAAGAATGGCTTTGCACTTACAATAAAACTTTTTATCTAAAATGTAACATGTCTTTTGTTTTAGTTTCCAGTTGCCTTGGAGTTGCTGTAGAAGTGCCACATCAAAGAACAGAGTCCCGGCTGCATCAGCTCTTCTTAAATAGCATAACCACTTAAGTGGGTCATACTACTTTAGATTATAAGGGGAGGGGAAATTTGGTGTGTATTATTTGTTTAGTTTTCTTCTGTTTTGGGTAGAACATCTGGACCTAATATTGTTTATTGTTCAAAGGTTATTGATTTGTATTATTCTGGCCAGTGTGTGTGTCTTTGTTAGTTGGTATTCCCCCTTTTGTGTCAACAGTAGTCTCATCAGCCATTATTTAAGTTTCTCTCATCTCTTGTTTGGGAGGTCAGTTTGTCTTAACACCTGAGTTGAAGTCTGTTATGTTGACTATTTTGGGCCCAGCTGATCATTTTGAAAATGTTCTGCCATTTTTTGTAAATAAATTAAGAATTCATTTTTGAAAACATCTTGTGGCTCTTTGTCTGGTATGTGCAGTCCATGACACTCTGTTATAAAATGGGCGATAACTCCATGAACTCCATAAACCATGAACTAAAATGATAACAATGATCTGACAGCAGAAAACCTGAAAGAATAGATTTACTCAGCAGAATCGATTACTGACACTGACCGGGTGTGATGATCAACTTGGACCTGTTGCGTATAGGAAGAAGGAGACAAGTCAAACTGAAACAAACTAGGTTGCAGAAAAACAAAACCAAACAGGAGTAAAACAAAAAACTCTCAACCAAGCTGGTTTGAACAAATGCAGCTCATGGACAGCAATCGCACTGATATTGTGTGGTACAGCATAACAATGTGGATGATTCAAATTTATTTTATAGAATTACATTTTTATACATTGACTGGAGTGATATTTCATTAGGGAACATCTTGTTCATAAAGTATTTAAATACTTTTTTTTCTGACACATTCATTAAATCAATCAATTAACAACTGAAACTTTTAAAATAAAATTAAGTAATCCTCTAATGCTCTCTGTACTGAATGAGCCTCCACCCTCTGGTGATATCATGTCTTTCTCAACTCTTTGAAAAGCATAAACATGTCTAATGTTTACAGTGTGTCAGAACCACTCAACTTCACTGGGAATCTGGTTAAGTTGTTCAACATGGTTTTGGTTTTGTACCGGCTCTGTAAAGCACGCTTGGAACGGTGTTTGTCAGTAACAGAGGGGGAGAAAGACAAAAACATGAATCTGCACAGACAAATCTAACAGCATGTTTAATCCTCCATCACAAAAATGCAACAGTTTAAAAAAAAAAAAGTTTATAACAAAAATATATGCTGACACCACATCTGCAGTACACATTTAGTTTGTCATTTTTAACATACCACCGCCACAAAAGGAGACAAGATTGTTTTCCTGTAGAGACCCAAGCACCTATTTGTGCTCCCTTTTCACTACTTTCCTTAACCTCTCAGATTTCATCTAATTCTTCTCTCTGTTCCTATCTTAGCAGAGGGCTTCCATGACTTACTGTAACAAGATAATACAACAAAGACGAATCCACTGCTACACGTCAGAGCAGTTTCCTGCTTCAAGCCCTGAGATCAATGCGGACACACACATACAAGCTGCTAACTGTTCGCAGCTACAGCCTGAGGACAGATAAGGCTGTTTGCCACAGACAGAGGATAAAAACACACCAGGCACCTTGGGGTCAGTCAAGTTGAGCAATTACAGAGTGACAGAGTTGATGATGTGTTTATCTGATTAGGCTTCAAACTTGTTATTACAGGCAACTAATAGTGAATCTACACTTTAAGAGAAATTGTATTCACAGGCCTTCATGTGGAAGCAGCAAAACCTTTCTGACAGAGTAATAATACAAGAGTTGACTGAATGCAGCTATTGCCTAAAATAGCTTATCCTGTTTGTGCATGCATATAGATGTACCTACATTTCAGCTGGAAAGCAGCATGCATCCAACTCTGCAGCTGAGGTAATTCGAGGATATATAAGGTACCAGAGCTCCAGAGGGAGAAGCTCTGTTGTCACCAATGTCATTAATAGTGCAATGAGGCCCTGTGGCAGTTCTCAAATGATCTCCAAACACAGCAGTATGCATGTATGCATGTATCTTTACCCTGCCCTTATATACACAGAGACATCCTGCACAAATAATAATATACCAAAACACAAAGATAAATCTCATTTTGACCCAGGTGTTGATTATAGGTGTTGATTGTCTATTTTACTTATCTCTATTCATATATTTAGTTTTTAGTGGTAGATTAAAGTGAAATATTACCTGATTTAATTTACTGTGCTGTAGAAACATCGCATTACAAGATGGAAATGAGACCAAGATGTCTGTAGGTCATCATAAAGGATGAGCAAAAAGACAGTTCTGTTGCATGACATTTTAAGTATTAATTTATACATTTTGAAAATTGGTTTATAATAGATAATAGCAGATTTATTTTACAGTGTTACAGTATTAGGGAATAAGGTACTCTTTTTTTCAATTCTAGGGTTTTACATAATCTAACCTCAGGTTTCCAAAAACACATCACACTGTTATTTTTTGTTAAATAATGAACACAAAATTCAACAATCGGTGTGTGTGAAAACTATGTACACCTTATGATTAAGTAGCATGTAAAACCACTCTTGGCACTTATTTGTTGAAGTGGCTGTTTTCTGTGACACCAAATATCAGTCTCTATTAGTCTCTCAGATCTTTGTTGAGACATTTTCTGCCACTCTTCTTTATCCAACATTGCTTCAACTCATTGGGGAATTTGCTTATGCACAGTTCTCTTAAAGTCCGACCACAACATTTAAATCAGGCCGAGGTCTAGTTTTTGTCAGGAGCAATTATGACACCTTTAGTGTTTTCTTTTTCAGCCTTGCTGGAAAAGATTCGCTTCAAACTTTAAATTGGTTTCTAGATTATTTTGGCATTCAGAGGAGTTCATGGTTGACTTGATGATTGCAAGGTGCCCAGAAAGTGGAAGTCCTTGCATGAACAGTGCTCTGGGCAAACGCTTTTCTCAATTTCTATTATTCTCTCAATCTCCGTTGGTGCCATTTTACCCTAAGTGCAGGGTAAAACGGCAATTAGGGTCTTTCATATATCTCAAACTGTGTTCTAAAGAATCTCTGTTTTATGTACATTATTCAGGTTCAGTTTGACCTGCTTTTTATATTCTGAACAAGAGATTATCAAATTTAGCTTAGAGTCCAAAAAAGCCCTTTAACTTTGTGAGTAATCTTTATCACTGTAGAAAGATGGACTATTTTAAATAGCCTAATAACCCTTGCCACATTAGTGGGCAGCAGCAAATGCATTGTGAAGGTTATTGCTGATGTTTTTTCCTCTTGGCATTTATGCTCCAAACTAGCAAAAAATGCCCACACTCCTGCTTTCCAGCGATGGTCACACTTACTGACAAACACTTTAGTAAAATAAAAATAAAATCCTATAGAAGCAGCAAGGGTGTACTTATTTTTTCTATATTTTTCTCTTTTGGTTTTATAATCATTAAATGAATAATGAATAATTTGATAGCCAAGATACCGATGGGATAATTTTTATTACATCCATACATAATACATGAAACACTTAAACTGAAAGAGTGTGTGCTATCTTTTTCCTACAAAAGTATGTAGTGACCTGTAGATATGGTCTTCAAAGCTTGAGAAATGTGTTTATTTCTTAAGATGAAACAGATATTTTCTACAATATAACACCAGTACGAAAACCTAAGTCCAAAATAAAATGAGCTATATTATTACTTACTTACAATATAGGCTTAGAACGTTTGAGGTCAAATTCATAAAGACTTACAAAAGGTCATAAATGAAGGTCACCAAAGATCTCACAACACTATAGAAAGGGTTGACTCTGAACCACGAATCATGATAATGTTTCATGAGTGAAATTCATGATTCCCTCCCAGTGACTCTTAGATCCTATCACCTCTGGTAATGAGCAACAAAGATGAATTTTCTCCAGGGACACAGACAGAGAGGTCGCTTGTACGCTGGGAGTGAACGGGGCATTATAAGTCAAATGGCGACAGCTGAGCCACAGATCACAGAGGGCAGAGTCGTGCACACAGGAAGTGCATTCCTTCCCCTCACAGTCACTGCCCCCACTGATGTTTGTTTAAACTGGGTTCTGATATGTGGAGAGATTATTTCTTCGCTAAAATCTCCACCCTCGCCTCCATTGCTCTAAAAGTATCCCGTTCTTTTCTGTAACAACAAGACAGAGTGGGACACAGAGTCCTTGGGGACTCTTCACATCTTATCAGACCCCACCCTGGATGTACTCCGGTGATGGTGTCCCACTTTCCTGCTGGTATCAGAGCTAACTGAAAAACCGGACACAGTATCAGACATCACAATCAAATCTGTGCATCTAATCCAAAGTTGATAAGGCATTTTTTTCGGTTTCATTCTTAGTCAAGAAATTACATTTATTTGTGTCACTTGAACCCTGATTATGTAACTGTGACAGACAAATCAAGATTATATTATGTATATTTTTGTCATATCGGTAGCTATCAGCTATCGGTACATTATGTAATAATACATTGTTTGAATCAGGCCTTGACACTGTAATTCAAAGAAAATATTTAAGTCAGATTAAATAAAAAATAACAACTTAAATGTTGCAAATGCTGGTTAATGGCCAGAAATGTGTCGGTTCTAAATTTGATGCCAGCAACATTTATCAAAATATTTGGACAGGTCAGCATAAGACCAGAAGACAATGGTTTGTTAAAGCTGCTCTCAAAATGCTTCCTGTCCTCGGGTATTGAAAAATACATGCAACACAGGTCTAAAATGGAGGAAAAAAATAACTAATATATTGTTTTATCTATTTATATGTTGTTGTTTTTTTCTGTTGTAACATCACAGCATAAATATTCTTTCATTTTTATATTTGTCTGTGATTTAGTGTGATATCTAAACAGGATCTCAAGAACCTAACTTGGGAACCATTGAACAAAAGAAACAGAGTGGGTGGTGGTCATTTCTATCCTTTCACAATTTCATTCTTTTCTAGTTTTTGATATTTTTCATGTCCAACATTTTCTGCTACAACATAGCAGCACCTGCCACACAACATTTTATAGCATCCGTCAATTTATACAAACCAGCTGATTATTTAAGGCAATGGTTTTATAATTTACTCACAATAATGTAGTTATGTGACTCGTATAAATGAAATTTATTAGCAGATCTCTCAAACCTATTTCAGTTTATTCAGGGTGTACAATCTCTTATAATTTGTAAGACACCTGGCCTGAACTGGGATCAGAACCAAAAAGAATACAAAATAGGTGTTATACAAAGTTTTCAGAGAATAATATACAATTGCATTTCTTTTCTCTGTAATAACTAGGCACTTTCTAATTAATCATCTTCACAATTCATCTAAAATACTTAAAAATACAAGAGTAATAAACGGATTGCAAACTGTTATAAAATGGTTTGTTTACATGTACGAAATAGAAGTTGAGAGGGACAAAATGGCATGACGTGGGTAGAAAATGAACCAAAACCACATACAGAAGATCCCAGATGAGCATGTTAGTTACTTTCGGGCCTCTACTCTTAGAGCATCTTAGCTCTGTTTTAAATAAAACATTAAAAGATCCCCCCTGCAGACATGATCTATCACCAGCTGAAAATATGACAAAGAAGGCACCAAACTGTTTACATGTAAATTCTTTTGTAACAAATAGAGAAAAAAAATGTTGCTGCTAAAGTTTCCAACCCCTGGTTTTAAAATGATTCCAGAATGTTAACCAACTTTGACTTAAGAACAAAAGGGTGAACAAATATAAGGAGAGCAAATCCCTTATTACAGCAGTCACTGCTGAAAACTTTGATATTGCATAATCCTGTGTATTCTTCTCTCAGCACTAGATTTCACATCAGTGAGAGACATGTGGCTTGCAGTGCAGTTATGAAAGAAACTCACCTAAGTTTATCAGCCACAAAGATGACTCTGCGCTCCAGGAGCAGTGAGGCAAAGACGCGTAACACCTGGCGTACACTGAGGCATCTGAACAGGCTGTCAAAGTCAACATGCTCCAATCTAGAGTCATTGGGTCGCCTCAGCTCTATGACCTGAATCACAAGAAGAAACACACACATTAAAGCCGAATTTTTCTAAACATTTTTCCTCTTATGCTGTCTGAACCATTTATGATGTTAAGCATCTGATCTGATTATATACAGTATTTCTGGATATGATAAGTGGCGCTATATAAATAAACTAAATTCAATTTAAATAAAGCTGTGATTTCCTGCTTTGTCAGCAGTACTCACCTCATTTCCCGCACCGGGCAGAAAGGTCTTTACTTTGATAATCTTCCCTGGTGCAGGAAAGGGAGACTCCATCAGACTCCTCATGAAGGGATAAACCAGTGCTGCTGAGACTCCTCTGCGTCTTTCCACCTCATCCAGGATCTGAAAGTAGCAGAAAAGAGGAGAGCTTCCTTCACAAAACTGGACCATTTACAGGCATTAATGTTATGGCCAAGGGAGGTCATTAATAGAAAGAAAAAAAAAACAGGTTTCCATCAATTTAAACTGCTTGGAACATTGTAATCATTTTGTCTTTTGTAAAACAATTAAATATGTTTCCATGCCTACTGTAAAGGACATTTCCACACATAGAGCCGTTTGGATCAGAGGTGTCTCCTTTCTGGAAAGTTGATTGGAAAAATCATTCACTGCTCTCATCTGTTACAAAAACTCCCTCGAAAGCTGAATGCCAAAACTAAAAAACAGCTTTCTGTTTGGCAACATGTTTCCTTAAACAGCATCGGAAACCAAGTTACCCAAGCCTTTTTTAAACTTTAAAATTCATAATGACAACATATATATATATATATATATATATATATATATATATATTTATTTAACAGTCAGCAATTGCTCACTTTGAATTATAAAAGTAATCAGGAAGGCTGGAAAAGCAAAGAATGACTGCTGTGGGACATGAGTGAGGGAAATGATTGTGGGAAATTAGAAAACTGAACAGAAGTCTGCAGAGATACGACTGACAGTCATTTCCATTAGTTGCAGCACCACACTGACCAGGCGGATGTGGATCTAATTGTGTGTGGGGGTGTGTACATGCAAGACTGAACTCACTGTGGAGAACAAGTCAAAACAGCCCAGCCGGCTGATGACACAGTACACCTCTGGAAGACGAGGTCCTTTCCCAGTTGGCTGGAATAACGAGAGAACATGGATCAGATGTAAGGAGATACATCTGCAGATGTTCCTAAAATCGGCTATAAATACACTCACCGAGGCCGTCTAGCAGTATAACATTATACATTCATCAAAGTGGAGGATTTATAAGAGATTCATTGTAATAAAAAACAGCTGACGTCAAAAATATCAGGAAATAACTGGATCGTACACAGTAAGAATTTCGCAAATTCACAGTATTGTACAAGCAGCGGCTTGAGCTATCTCTACAGTTAAAACAATAAATTTGTAGCATTGGTACTGAGTTTTATTTGTACTGTAAAAATAATATTATTTTATTTACAGTACAAACTAAATGTTTTACTTCAGGCACTCTTATTAACTTGCATATAATACAGAAACAATTTAACATTTTTAATACACTAAAGTCAAGTATAGCAGTTATTTTTAAAAAGTGCCAAAAAATCACCAATTACTACCTAAACATTGACTGAGGAGGAGACTTGAATGGTCTGAATGTCTAAGAACTGTTTGAACCCTTGTTTCAGTTTTCAGTGTTGTGGTTGTAACATCAATGTATCAAAAAAAAAAAAATTTCTTGCTGGAAAATGAAATCAGCCTCCATAAAGTTTGTCAGCAGAGGGAAGCTTAAGGTGCTCTAAAATCTCCTGATAGATGGCTGCATTCATTTTGAAGTTGATAAAACACAGTGGACTAGCAACAGCAAGTGACTTCAAATCATCACTGACTGAAAACTTAACCCTGGACTTAAAGCAACACGGATTCTACTGTATGTCTCAACGCTCTTCCTCCAGACTCAGGGACCTTGATTTCCAAATTATAGGCAAACTTTAGTCTAATCTGAAAAGAAGACTTTGAACCGCTGAGCAACAGTCCAGTTCTTTTTACTTTTAGCCCACGTAAGACTCTTCTCATGTTGTCTCTGGTTCATGAGTGGCTTAACACAATGAATGCCACAGCTGTAACCCATGGATACATCTGTGTGTGATGGCTCTTAAAGCACTCACTCCAGCTCTCGTTACCATCTTGTGAATTTCCACCAAACTATTGGATAGGCTTTAGAATATCCTCCTCAAGGCTGCAATTTCTCTATTCCTTGTGCACCTTTCCTACCACACTTTTTCCCTTCACTTAACTTTTCTTTAGTATGCTTGGAAACAGCACTCAGACAGCTTCTTTTGTAACATTAGAATTTTCTGAGAAACTGATTATAGGGTTTTCATTAGCCATAATCATCATAATGAACAGGAAATACATTTATATATCAGTTTGTGTATGATTTCATATACCAAAGGAATTTCACCAATTAAACTGAGTTACTCAAATAAATAAACTTTTCAATTAGATTTTAATTTGCTGAAATGCACCTGAAGTGTTTGTAGCTTCACCTGATCTAAAGAAAAACAAAGAGGAGCTGTTAATTTTAACACTGTCATGTTTTTGAAAGCCAGAATGTTTGACCTCTCCTCTGTGATTTGTCCTTCACTGCTACAAAATGAACTAGTGGCTAAACATCCTCCAAGAGGAATGATATATTTCGGGCAGGAAATTGTCAGAAAAATATGGCAACGATTCAGCTGACTTTAAATGAATTCTTTATAGAGTGGATTCCAGATACTGCCGCTGCCTTCATTTAGCGTCTCCTTATCTGGTGGTGACCAGTATGCCTTAAAACACCATGGCCTCTCTGCTGAAGATTTGTTGTCTCTTAACTGAGATAATGAGATCATTAACATGATTCTTCAGGCTCCTTCAGAGCCACAGTAAACCTCTCTGTTCACAGGCCGAAACAACCACAATGAGCAAATTAAACTTTATGAGCGTAATCTGCTTATATAAAACAGAAAAGCATTTTTTAGCGGGTCATCGGAACAGCCAAGACAGTGAACAGTGATAACATAACACAGGGACGTCTTTAATTTCATCTTCCCTGTGATGCGAGACTCTTTTATGTGGTAACCTCCCTCCTAAACACAGGTTTATCATCTCCTGCTGATCATATCTGCTGTCCCCTGTATTCTCCCAAACCATTATGTGGCTCAAAACAACAGAGACTCTCAGTCAGAAAGAGACAAATGAATACAGGCACTCAACAAGCGCCAATCCACTTGTCCATATTAGGTATACAATTTGCCTCTCTTGTTTCTGCTGCACTTTTCCAAACGGATGATTAACTCAACTGTGTGGGGCTTGATTCAAGACCTTAGGAATGCTTGGTTTCTGCCAACTGCTGGACGAATGGCGGGGAGGAAGCAAAATTACTAAAGGAGACCAGTTCCTCGCTCGCTGCCTTCATTAAATCTGCTTCTGTGTGGGTGAGTCTTAGACCAACTGAGTGCATCGAGCGCAACTGTTAGTGTTATTTTCACAAAGAAATATTAAAATGTCGCATATCAAGGGTAAAAACTCACAAACAAACATGTTGGAGATGTAAAGAGACACAAAAAAAACAAGAAATGGCAAACAAAATTATCTGCACAGTCACAGCAATCCCACACAGTCCTGCTCTCTGTCCGCAAGCCAAATGGAAGGATCAACAAAACACTTCAAAGTGCTCAGCAGCCTCATTACGGGGAGGAAATGCTCCAGAATGACAAAGTTTGGATTTTTCCTGGTTTCTCTTTGTCTTGCCCTCTCCTGAGAAAGTCTTGTTAAAATAAGTGGGTCAGTCCTAACTTGGGTTTTCATCTTTGGTTATTATGATTTTATTACATATTTCATGCAGTTTTTACCATGAGCCTTTCAAATGATATGTAATTTTTTTGTCAAAATACATGTATGGATAAGAATTTATGGCTGTAATTGTGTTTTTTATCACCGTTTGTGATGAGCTGAAATAGCTGTTCTTTTAAAAATGTGGTCCAGATGTTTGTCTTTCTCCTGGTAACTCTGTAGAGCCATTTTATGCGCCAAAACAAATCCTGATTAGCCACTACAACAGATAGTCTCTTCATAAATAAATTTGTTTCCCACTGAACTCAGTATTTTTAATCTGTTCAGCTTTGAATGTTTTCATGATTTACTTCCTGTTGCCATAGTGGACAATCAGGCAGCACATGAACATCCCTGCAGGAAAACATCATCACATGTTCAAAGAGAGAGGCCTGTCACAACAAACATGGCTCAACGAGGTGTGGGCTGGGTGGTAAACAGGGCGATGGGGAACCGGACAGGAACTTCTTACCAGGAGGCGTCTGCAGTACCCGAACCGCCTGCTGCCGTCCTCCCCGGTCAGCATAAAGGAGAACGTCTCACTGCAGCACAAAGCCAAAGAGAATAAGCACAAAGACATTGACATCAAAACGGAGAGTCGTTAATCTCGTTATAAAGAGCCAGGCTTGCTTGCAATATTTTAAAACTGTCTTACAAAACATTTTGTCAGAATTTCTGAATGTTTCTCTGCAGACATTGCTCATCAGTTTCAATCTAGTTAATGTCTGGTTTGAGAGAAGGGTTTATGGGGTGACAAACTTTCAGCCTGACCAAAAAAACAAACTATTCAGTATAACATCTCCTGTCATTATATTGGAGGGACACCTCACCTCCGCCTCACCTAGATGTTCAAGTTAATAAGTATATCATATTTATTTTTACAACATCGTGTCATTTCTGCCTCAACTCTCCTGCACCACCTGCTCTGTGCTAGCAAGTTTTGAATCACCCTTATACAGACTGACAACACATACAAGAATATGAAAATTCGGAATCTCATTATAAAGATAGAAAGATGAGAAAACAGAGAGAAACAGATAGATAAATATAAGAATATGTTGACAGAAAGATAGATGTAAATACATAGATAAAGATACATAAGTAATAAAGAAGGAATTATTATTAGTAATAATATTAATTGTGTAGAAATAATTTCTCACTTTCAGGACACTTTTTCTTTCTTTGTTATAACATAATTTCCTTTAAATTATAACTTATTATCATTAATATTATTACATGTTTGAACAACAAAACATCTCAGTTTTTATACACAATAGTTATCTAAATAGAGGCTTTTGTGATAACCCAAAAGAGTAGTGGAAATCCTAAAGATGTGTGGAGGATACCTGGTGAACTCAGAGACAGGACTCCAGTCTTTTGCATCCGGGAAACAGAACTGAGGAATAGCTTTGAGTCTGTGCTCTGCCTCCCTCATCTGCTTGGTCGGTCTCTCCAACTGCAAGAAGACACGACAAGTGGACTATACGTTACTGTTGAAATTACCAGTCAATTTCTACAAAAGACCAGAATAAAATGTCTTGTAGAAGTTTAAACCTCTGGACCCTCAAGGCCTCGGTCTCTCCACCACAAAGTCTATGTCCCCCCGGGGACATTTCTGCTGAACCAAACAACTTTAAAGTTTATTTTCTAACAACTAAAAACATTTGTCTGTCGCATGAATTAATTCTAGTTCATTTTAGCTCGAAGTAGTCTGGGACTTATAAACTGCAGTTACCAACAGAGATTTAAATGACCAACAAACAGGACCGTCACGTGAAAAACCAACAGAACATTTCTGTTTACAGCTATTAATATGCCGATGAAAGGCAGAGAAACTAGAAAACCTTTATATACGCCCAGAGCTAGTAGTGATTATAACAATGATAACACTAGAAGATATACAGTTCTAGTTAGAAGTTTATATCCATTCGTTATCAGCATGAATCTCATATTATTTTGGGCTGCTAATGATGTGTTGGAACCATAGCTTTTCCAGAGTAAAATAATTATACAACAAACAACTTCACTACATTTGAAAGACAAGAATCGGGTGAACATATTTTAATTCATTTTGGATTTTCACATATCCACACAGGATCAAAAATTAAACATCCAGGCTTAAATAAATAAATACATCCCCACTAATGTTGGTTTAAATGTATCTTATGACGCAGATAAACCAAAACCCTTTTGTTCCCAGTAACAAGTTTCTGGCATATTTTTTGAATGGACATATGACCACTATTCAACACAGACAAGTGCTGCATAATATATTTCAAATGTATTGTTCTCATAATATCACTGTACTTAATATGCATGTCTCAAACCGGTGTCTAGGCTGCAAAACGTATGGATAGGCATAGTGAACTTGTAGTGTTTATTGTGATAATGACAACGAAAAGTATTTAAAAAGGAATCAAGGCCTTTTTCGACTATGAATCTATCACGGCATAAGTAAATCTTGCCTAATAAATTCACATTTTTCTTTCACCTAAGCTAAAATATTTCTGCTTGTCCATGAAACTACAGTGCCTTGCAGAAGTATTCACCCTTTTTGGCTTTTTAACTATTTTGTTACATTCCAACCTGTAATTTAAATGCTTTTTAATTGTATTTTATGTGATGTATCAACACAAAACAGTCTAAGTTGCTGAAGTGCAATAAAAAAAAAAGTAAATTAAAAAGAAATTAAAAAAGGAAAACGCTGAAAATTGGCATGTGCATATGTATACACCCCTTTCCTATGAAGCCCCTAAAACGTTTTGCTGCAACCAATTACTCCCAAAAGTCACATAATTAGTGGAATAAGTCCACCTGTCCGCAATATAAGTGTAACATGATCTGTCAGTATAAACACAACTTTTCTGAAAGGCCCCAGAGGCTGCAACACCACTAAGCAAGAGACATCACACCATAAAGACCAAGAAGCTCTCCAAACAACTTTCGGGGTGGGGTTATAAATAAATATTCAAATCTTTGATGTTCCCCTGGAGGCAGTACAGAGACCAAAGGTAACCCTGAAGGAGTTGCAGAGTTCTACAGCGGAGACGGAGTATCTCTCCATAGGACCACAATAAGCCGTACACTCCATAGAGCTGGGCTTTATGGAAGAGTGGCCAGAAAAAAAACATTATTTAATGTAAATAATAAAAAGGCAGGTTGGCGACTGCCTGAATGTATGGAGGAAGATGCTCTGGTCAGATGAGACTAAAACTGAACTTTTCTGCCACCAAGGTAAACGCTATGTCTGGTACAAACCCAACAAATCCCATTACCCTAGGAACACGATCCCCACAGTGAAACATGGTGGTGGCAGCATTATGCTGTGGGGACGTTTTTAAGCAGCAGGGACTGGGAAACTGATTAGAGTCAAGGGAAAGATGGATGGTGCTAAATACAGAGATTTTCTTAACCAAAACCCGTGTCAGTCTGCGTGTGATTTGAAACTGGGGCGGAGGTTCACCTTCCAGCAGTACAATGACCCGAAGCGTACTGCTAAAGCAACACTTAACATTAACATTTGTTGGAATGGCCTGGTCAAAGACCAGACCTTAATCCAGTTGAGAACGTGTGGTTAGACTTGAAGATTGCTGTTCACAAGTGAAAAACATCCAACATGAAGGAGCTGGAGCAATTTTGTCTTCAGGAATGGGCAAAAATCCCAGTGGCAAGATGTGGCGAGCTCATAGAGACTGATCCACAGCGACCTGCAACTGTTATTGCAACAAACGGTGCCTCTACAAAATGTTGACTGTAGAGGGTCAACAGTTATGCATGCTGCAGTTTTCTTTTATTTTTTCCTATTTGTTGTTTGCTTCACAATAAAAAAAATATATAGTTCGTCAAGTTGTAACCACATTCTGTAAATCAAATGGTGCAGACTCTCAAACAATCCATTTTAATTCTAAGCTGTGAGGCAACAAAAAAGGCCAAGGGGGGGGTGAATACTTTTGCAAGGCACTGCAGTCGCACATTTCAGTCATGCTTGACAGTGTCAACCTTGGAGCAGGAGCCTCTTTCTTTGGACTGGTCCTGAAACATCCTAATAAGTCTTTTTTTTTTCCTTTCAGGGTGACACCTGAAATGTCCCAGACATTGGACACAATTAGGAGTTCTAAGAGGACAAGGATCTCAAACACACATCACAGATGGTTTTGTAATGGATAAACAATAAGTCTCTGGAATGGTTCCTACCTCAACCTTGTTGGAAATGTGTGGGCTGTGTTTAAAACTACTATACTAGACATGAATGAAACGACTCTTCAGGTTTTTGGTTAATTTGCCAAATATTGATTCCGTGATCAAAACACAATCACAAACATTTCCTGGCTAGAAACATTTTGAATTAAGTGGCTATTCCTTTACAGTCAAATATCAAAGAACAAATTAGTGCTTTGTATCTGCATCTTTTTGGGACAAGAGACAACATGATAAGACTTTCAAATAAGAAACCTGAGGTCAAGTACTTTCACTGGAAAATAAATTTCACATTTTTTACTGTTGGCTGACATTTAGGAACCAAAAATACTTAAGACTTAAAAAACATAATCACTGACTCTAATACTTCTTAAACAATGCCAGCTATTTAAATGCTCATCTTACAGACAAAAGCTGACATTGTAAATGACACAAAATAAGCAAGTCAAGCTTGTTATGCCAGGTGTAGTTTGCCTCAAAGGACCAGCTGCAGGTTTTAGATAAAGCACATGCTTTTACCTTGGGGAACTGATAGGTGACCTCCGGGGTGTAGGAGTTTTTGCCGGGTTTCTTTTTCAGAGAAACAACAACAAAGTACTCAAAGAGCTCTCTCTCTTGCCACTCGATGAGCTGCAGCTCCAGTGTACGGTAGCTCGGGGCTCGTCGGAGGATGGACTGCAGCTTTAATAACCTCTGGGTGTGAGCTGAGCAGGGAAGATATTTTACGTAAAAATCAGACCTTAAACAGCACCTGAAGTTTGTCAGGAAATTAAACAATACTCGGCCTAATTGTGTAACAAAACCACATTTTTGAAGCCTCTTACCAATCTTATATTCAAAATATATCTTTAAAGCTCTGGGGTAAACTGAGAGCGAACAGAAGTGTTACACCTCACCTCTGCAGGTAAAAGCAGTGCTCACCTTTGAACCGGTCATCCGAGTCACTCTCACTCTCACTGTTGTCATCTGAAAACAAACATTAGAGACAAAATGCAATGTTTTCTACGGGTCAGAGGGGTATTTTCTGATATGTGTTTATGTCATGAGAAAGACACAGAGAGAGAGGAGGGAGAGAGATGGGGCTCTGTGTGGGTGGAGGAGACATAAATATTTACTTACTTATCTGGCCTTGGGATAAAAGGGAATAAGGAGCAGCCTTACCTCTGAGAGATGCTGTCTCAAGATTGGACATGGACAGTTTCTTTAGCCTCTTCTTCCCTCGTTTAGTGCAGTAAATGGAGTTGATCCTCTGGACCAGCTGTAAACAGAGACGAGAGGAAATTCTTTGTGAGGAACTTGTAGTTCAGTCTGTTTGTCTTTTGATCCTAAGTATAGAGGAAGCAGGCATGTTCCAGGCCAAAAGTAACAGTCTAAAGTGCACTGCATGTATTTCAGACATTGCAGATTATTAATAGGAAATGCCTCAGGGAGAGCTCTTTAAAATGTACCTTAAGGGCTGATTTCCATGCAAAAGAACTAAATGGATCAAAGCCTGGTGTCATTAAACCTCCGTTCCAAGCTGAGGAATTATAAATGATCCAGAACTGTTCAGACTCTGACTTGGTCCTGACAGAAACCTGATCCGGTCTGTGAGAGCTCCGCTGGAGCTCTGTGGGATCTAGCAGTGTTTACCTTCGGGATTCTCCAGTGCCTGTTTGAAGGCAGGGAATCACTGGTGCCACAGAGGCTATCGTCCAGCAGGCCGCAGGGGGACGATGACATGCCGATCTGGGGGATGAGCAGCATTTCATCGTGGCTGTAGCGTTTGGACAACTGGGAAATGCGGTGGCTCTTCCTGTCGCTTGGACCAGGGAGATGGAGAGATTGGCTGCTGGGTTTGGAAGGCAACTGGGCACAGAGGAGAGAACAGATAAAGTCTGAAACAATTCAAACAGATGAAGATTTACCGCTGATCTAATGGCTGCCGGATTCTGTTTCTATAAAAGGATTTCAACAAATAAACCAACATCGGCTTCCATCTTTCTCTCTTTTCTCAGACACTGGAAAAAATCAAATCAAATCAGAAAGAGCTACTAAAATAAAACCAGTGTCCTTTTCACATCATTTGGTTTGTGAATTAATATTGGACTTAAAAATATTTTAAAATGATATAGTAGGTACAAGGTCATAATAGCCAACAGCAGTTAATCACGGGGTTCCTTCAGAACCTACCCCCTTCCACTGTCAATACCCAGTTAATCCTTGTCGGGATAAATTGTGGAAAAACTAATATTGTTCCGTAGTCTATTGTGTTTCTCCAAATTTGTCCAGACCTTAAAAAACACTTCAAACAAATTTCATGGTATTTTTAAAAACTTTTTTCACTTTTCCAGACTTTGCAGAAACCTTGTAAACAGCTGGAAGTATGTTATGTAGCGATGTAAGATAAGACAAGAGATGCAACGATGTAAAGATAAATGAGCTTTTTGTTCTACTAACCTGCTCAGACTTGGATGTTATACAGGGGAATCATATAAATGAGTCACCTAAACATGGGTGTTTTCTACTATAAGTCACTTCCCAGGTTACATCCTGATGGACTAAATTCCCAACATGTTTCTCTTTTTGTGCTTTTTCATAAAGGTGAGGTGAGATGGTTATGGTGTTTTCTTCATTCCACTTACTTCTGAGGAGATGGAACACCATTTCCATTTGTTTAAATTAAAGCACCTAAAGAACACTTTCTAAAAACTCTAACTTGGCTAAACTGAATGTATTTACACCTCAATCTCACCACCAATCATAGAGTTTTGGCAATAAACTTACCACAGCTAACTAGGAATTTCTGACATACAACTGAGGAAAAATGCGACTGGATTTCCTGGAAACTAGGACAACATTTGTCAACTTGTATTTTCACATCTTTCCCCAAGCAGGCAGATAATCAACTACATAGCTGTTGTTTATTAGTAATAGGACTGTTGATAGGATTTGACAGATTTAATTTCCAGTGCAAAATAAATGCATCAAAGGTTCAAGTTTGGAAGATAAAATTAAAATACTGTAGCCTGTTCAGGGTGACAGAGCAGCATGAGTACAGTTTTGCCTTTTGATTCAAACTGGATTAATAAAAACAATGCAAAAGCATAAAAAGACATATTTTAGATGTGAATCAGTGCTTGGACTTTGTTCTATGCATTGCAAACAAGACAATGAATTTAATATTCTATAACAAATTAAAGTTTTAGATTTTACCTTCCTTCAAGACACATTAAATTTATTTTTATGAAACATTAGTTATATATTACTTCATATCATAAGCTTAATATCCATTATTAACTTACAAAATGTTTACCACATTATATAAGCATGTAGTAGATAACCATCGTTTACCTCTTTGATACAAAAGGACTTCTCCTCAGGCAGCAGCGTTTCTCTTTGCCTCCAACATCTGTATTGTTCTCTTTGAACTGATTAAACTACATATATTTGAACTCCAGTTGGAATAAAGAGATCACACTATAGCAATTTATAACATGTGGCTCCCACATAATAGTCCATCCTTACAAAAACAAGCAGAGATTTTTCACAAACTCTGTAACATCTTCGCACACGTACCAAAGTCTGTGGATCTGTAGGATCTGTGGTGGATCTTGTTGAGATTTGATGAGTTTCTCTGTTTATCTTTGGTCACAAACCAGTCTATGCTTGTCAGTGCCACTTTTATTTCAGGTGAATGGCAGGATTAAATTTTAATTCTAAAATAATTTTGTCCAATTGTAAAAGGCAGACTGGTAAAAACCCAGCTGTTTGAATTGGGGTATTGACTTTACAGCGATCCCTCATCATTACCAAGCGAGAGAAACAACTCCCTTTAACAGGAAGAAACCTACGGCAGAACCAGGTTTAGTATTAGATTAAACCTACTATAAAGTTCCAGGTGTTAGAATACAGAAAGAAAAAATGTAAATTTATATGAACAAATTTATCCAAAATGATTTTTTTTTTTGTCCCTTTTCATTACCCTCAAAAAGGAATTCAGGTGTAGTTTCATATGCAAAAATTTTGCAAAGTTACAGTTGCCAAGTCCTCACCACAAAGAGTCATCCTGACTGGACCTTTAAGGACCCGAGAGTTAAAAAGACGTCAGCTAAAATAAAGAGGTTCTGCAGAAATACAGGTCCTTCTCAAAATATTAGCATATTGTGATAAAGTTCATTATTTTCCATAATGTCATGATGAAAATTTAACATTCATATATTTTACATTCATTGCACACTAACTGAAATATTTCAGGTCTTTTATTGTCTTAATACGGAAGATTTTGGCCTACAGCTCATGAAAACCCAAAATTCCTATCTCACAAAATTAGCATATCATTAAAAGGGTCTCTAAACGAGCTATGAACCTAATCATCTGAATCAACAAGTTAACTCTAAACACCTGCAAAAGATTCCTGAGGCCTTTAAAACTCCCAGCCTGGTTCATCACTCAAAACCCCAATCATGGGTAAGACTGCCGACCTGACTGCTGTCCAGAAGGCCACTATTGACACCCTCAAGCAAGAGGGTAAGACACAGAAAGACATTTCTGAATGAATAGGCTGTTCCCAGAGTGCTGTATCAAGGCACCTCAGTGGGAAGTCTGTGGGAAGGAAAAAGTGAGGCAGAAAACGCTGCACAACGAGAAGAGGTGACCGGACCCTGAGGAAGATTGTGGAGAAGGGCCGATTCCAGACCTTGGGGGACCTGCGGAAGCAGTGGACTGAGTCTGGAGTAGAAACATCCAGAGCCACCGTGCACAGGCGTGTGCAGGAAATGGGCTACACGTGCCGCATTCCCCAGGTCAAGCCACTTTTGAACCAGAAACAGCGGCAGAAGCGCCTGACCTGGGCTACAGAGAAGCAGCACTGGACTGTTGCTCAGTGGTCCAAAGTACTTTTTTCGGATGAAAGCAAATTCTGCATGTCGTTCAGAAATCAAGGTGCCAGAGTCTGGAGGAAGACTGGGGAGAAGGAAATGCCAAAATGCCAGAAGTCCAGTGTCAAGTACCCACAGTCAGTGATGGTCTGGGGTGCCGTGTCAGCTGCTGGTGTTGGTCCACTGTGTTTTATCAAGGGCAGGGTCAATGCAGCTAGCTATCAGGAGATTTTGGAGCACTTCATGCTTCCATCTGCTGAAAAGCTTTATGGAGATGAAGATTTCATTTTTCAGCACGGCCTGGCGCCTGCTCACAGTGCCAAAACCACTGGTAAATGGTTTACTGACCATGGTATCATTGTGCTCAATTGGCCTGCCAACTCTCCTGACCTGAACCCCATAGAGAATCTGTGGGATATTGTGAAGAGAACGTTGAGAGACTCAAGACCCAACACTCTGGATGAGCTAAAGGCCGCTATCGAAGCATCCTGGGCCTCCATAAGACCTCAGCAGTGCCACAGGCTGATTGCCTCCATGCCACGCCGCATTGAAGCAGTCATTTCTGCCAAAGGATTCCCGACCAAGTATTGAGTGCATAACTGTACATGATTATTTGAAGGTCGACGTTTTTTGTATTAAAAACACTTTTCTTTTATTGGTCGGATGAAATATGCTAATTTTGTGAGATAGGAATTTTGGGTTTTCATGAGCTGTATGCCAAAATCATCCGTATTAAGACAATAAAAGACCTGAAATATTTCAGTTAGTGTTCAATGAATCTAAAATATATGAATGTTAAATTTTCATCATGACATTATGGAAAATAATGAACTTTATCACATTATGCTAATATTTTGAGAAGGACCTGTATGTTTCCACAGAAAATGCAAAACAATGAACCTGTAAATGAGGATATTAAAACATTTATTTATGTTCTGCACAGCACTTGATCAGACTGTGTTCTGTTATTGTATAACGAATAAAAAAGTTCATGAGACTCAGCTCTTCTGTTTTTGATGTACTATATTAAACCGCATCTAATGCCATCAGATATGTAACATTACTAATGGATTATGGCATTCTTTAAAAGGTCCTTTCCACTACTCTCCACTGACTTTTAAAACTGAAGTTTAATGTCAATTACTAGTACTAGTATTTACAGGAGCTGATCCTGACAACCTTAGAACTAACCTGAGGTGGGGAGTTAAACTTCCTGTCCATTGCAGCCCAGGATCGACTGCTGTCAGACAGACCAGACTTCCTACTCAAACTCCTCCGCTTTAGGTCAACATCCTCGTATGGATTCTCCTTTTCTGAGGAGACAAAGAACAAATTCTGTGTCAGTACCAAAAGGTAGTAACTCATTGTGAGAAGAAGGTAATATTCAACGAAGAACAGATTAGACAGAGGGGTCAGAGTGGACAGTAAAGATGTCCACAGCGTAATAGGGCCCTCCCTTTGGATATTTTGAAAAAGACATGAGTCATGGAAGGTAAGTCAAAGGTCATTCCAAACTGGTTCACATGAACTCCCTTTTTTAAAACAGTTACTGTTGGCAGCAGTGAACCCCTATGACGGCGTTGAAACTTGAGGACGTATTGCTGCTTGTGAGTCACAGTCCAGGCATGCAACATGTCTGCAGAGGAAGAGGAAGGTCTTCTCCATACAGATTTGAGGAGTAAAAGTGCCGGTTGGGAGATATTTTAAAGCACAAGTATATGTATTTTATAACCTGTTCAATACATACTTAAGAAACACTCAAAAAAACACAAACTAAGCATTGGCCAGTAGCTTATCCATCTATTTTTTAGTATCATATTACTGCTTATCAGATTTTTATAAAGCACTTCTTACTTACATATTTTGAATCAACATATTACAACTAAGTGACTAAATAATTCTGTCTATAACCTCCGAATGCCATACAATTTGGGCCACCAAGCCCTCTGACCAGCATCAGCAGGGAAGGTGGACCAGGTGTATTGCTCAAGGTCACAGCGACTGAGACGGACGGCGCGGAGGTTCGAACCGGCATCCCACCGTTTACAGGACGAACCCCTACACCAACGCCACAGTTGCCCCACGAAGTTGCATTGACTCCCACTGAAACCGTATTTTCCACGGAAAAGGAGGCACGACCGTTTGGAGGAGAAGGAAGTGACATGAAATTGGTGCAGCTTTTTCTTCTGTTTAGAAAGGGCACTACAGCAAATTCAGTGCATTTCCAGGACATGTGTAAACAGCAACTCTGAACTACCAAAGCTATCTTTATTCAATCCCACCATAATCAACATTAAAAGACTTGAATTAAATTTGTTCAATTAAAAGCCTAATAAAACCTTTCATAATGGTACAGCGACTATGCCTCAGTGGATTGAGTTTGCAATCAAAAAGTTTAGCGTTCGATTCTGGCTTCTTACTGCTCTATTTATCATTATCTGTCTGTTTTAGGTGTTGAGTTTAAATTTCTTGTTGCACTTCCCTGTTTAAGTTCTTCTGTTGCTGTTATTTTTAGTTAATATTCATCATCATCTGTGTTAATTAGCCTCCCTCCTACAGTTGTTTGCTTTCTTTCTCGCACCAGCTGCTCCTGATTTCTCCCTGATTAGCTCCCAGGGTTCATTGGCCCATTCTCCACCCTACATCAGCATTTATACTCTAATTTCTAATGTTCTCCACTGGTTCCTCCTGTTTGCTACCTGTTAGCTACCCTGATGTCTACCTGCCGGAGTTTTTGTTACCTGTCTGTGTTCCATAACCAGTCATTCCTGTAAGTTCCTGCTTCTTAATCTAAACTATGCTACTCACCATGCGCCTCCCTCGCTCCATTATGCACATTAGTCCAGCACAACCTCAGCATTTTATGACACTATTGGTGTGTGTGTGTGTGTGTGTATGTGTTTGTGAGTGTAAGGTGAAGCGGTGGATTGTGAAGTAGTATTAGAGCGACCACCCCGTATACAGGGGGGCAATTTGTCCTCAACAAACCCGAACAGGGTTTGACTCCTGTCCTCAGGACATGTGCTGCATGTTTCTTCCTCTTTTCTGTCTGTAAAAATGTGAATTAATTATTTCCACAAAATTGTACTATGAGGTTGCAGTTTTTAACCTAGGTAGAGAAATTACATCGGCTCCATTTAATTTCATCCTTAGTTGTCCAATAATCAAGAAAAAGCTTCTTTCCTGGATGCTGCCTGATGGGACCAACAGTAGCTCCATCTAAGCAAGCAGGGCTCAGTGCAGATGGCCACTCTCACATGGCCCCAGAGGGCCAAATACAAGGGGACAAGGGCAGGCCAGCAGACAGAAATGGTCCGGTCCTGAGCTTCTGAGAACACCACTTTGAAATGGGTTAACCTTTGGAAGGTTTGCAGCATGTTGGTTCCCCAGCTCAGAAGGTTGGTAATGTTGTTATGCTGGTAGAACTAGTTCTAATAAAACAAACAAACAACCAAACATGTTAAGACATCACATGTTATTGTAATGTTAAATTGCTTGTTTCATGATGGCACAAAATGGGACAAAAGTGAGACTCCTACTGCATAGCAATGGTGGGATAGATAATGTAAAAAAGACAACTAACAGAACAAAAAATGTATTCACAAGGCTTTTATAAGCAAATGAAAAACTAGACAATTTATGATATGACAGATAACACACCAAAGGACTCATAGACGGCAGATTACTGAACAGTTTTACTCTAAATGTGAAATGTAACCATGTTTGTTCCGTTCCTGCTTATGTTCTCTTTGAAGTACTTTGTCCATTTTAATTCAATAAATTTCACTTTCTTCCCAGTCCAACAGCACATACATTTAGGAAATATTATATACAGAGTTCCTGATATTTCTATTTCTAAATTTCATACTTTTACAGACTCCATTTTTGTTCATTTTTCCATTTGTTGTTTTTATTGACATTTGAGTACAAAACATTTGCCTAGTTTAGGTTTATTGTCAGTTTTTTTTTTTTTTGCACAAATCATGAAACAACAGGACTGAAACTAAGATTTTGATCTTTTAGATAATGGACTAAGGTATAAAATCTGGAAACTCAGCTTTTCCATACTATTTTCACTCTTTATCCAGACTTTGAAATTTATACAAAAAAATCCAATACTTTTCCAGACAGCACAGGGAACTTGTCTGTCATACTATTGTCGGGTATAAATACAATAAGAAAAAAAAGTTTAAAAAATAAAACCATGTACTAAAAAACCCATGTTTAAATTCCATGGGCTAGTAAGACAACAATGCAAACTTTTCTTAGCAGGACACAGATTTATTAGCAGACCAACGTGCTTCTGCTTGTGACCTTCATCAGGGTTATTAGGGTTTTATAATGACGTTCTTTCTAGTATTTCAAGTGCTGCTGGACTCTTCGTCTCACCAGATCCTGCCCTTGGGAGTCGGTGAAGTTTTGTCTGAAACTTTTGAAGGTTTTTACTATACACTGCAGTATAATTTGAGAAAGGATCAAATAAATGTAATTAGAAATGTCTCATTTCTATTTAAATATGAACAGAAGTGTATTTGGTTATTTCTAATACTCATTTCAAAATAGGTACTAGGGTTGACCAGTAAGGCTGTTTTGTCACACTGATTTTAATGATGGAACTAGCACAGATGTGGCTACTGTTCCTCAGACAATAAATTATGTTGGAAGAAGGAAATAAAAAAGCATTACATAGTGCCAAGCAGCTCTCACTGATGTCAAGTGGCAGAGGACCAACATTAGTAAAGAGAGAGGTTGCGTAAAGCTGCAGTCCGTTTCTATTCAGATGTGCTCTGAGAATAGTTTTTTTGGCAGGGCCTGAAAAAAAAGTTGTAAGAATGAGATGAAACCCCAGCGAAGAACACAAACAGAGCCAGATGGAGTAAAAAACGCATAAAGGGAGGTTTTACAGGAAAGACAATCAGCGCTATCCGTCAGTGGAGCTTGAAAAAACAAGTATCTGTGTGGTAGCTGTGGCCCAACTTCCTGAGCATATTAGTGGAAAACTCCATGAACTCCTACAACGAGGGAGTGTTGTACAACATTTGGGATTGAAAAGATAGCCAGAGTTTCGTTCACTTGTCTATTCTTAGGTGAATAATTGAGCTTTTGGCACTCATACACAGACAGTGTGTATGAGTGCCAAAGGCTCCTGCAAGCGTCATGTCAGGTCTCACAGTAAATTAGATGAGTGGAGTAATTTTCTGTGCATCGTTAACACTGAGGAGGAGAAAAAGAGGGCTTAGTTTGGCCCCACATTGGGCTGCAGCTCCATTAAACTAGAGAAATACTGTAATGAGAGCCTGCTGGGAAAATGACATGTCTGTATAGCTACTTATGTGCAGTAGGGTACTAATCTACTCCTCTGATTACAAACATGTCTCTGATACACTCCCAGACACACAGTATTACATAGGCAGTGCTGCTGCATGCTGTGACTGTACATTTCTGTGTACACAATGGACACTGTGGGCAGGGTGAGGCACAGAACAAACTATACCAAAAATGTCAGTATCAGCAGACGGCATGAGGGACAAAAAGAGAAGAGCTATGTTACAGTTGCTCTGTTGTAAAGACAAAATTATGGGGTTGGAGGAACACATGAAAACATTTAGAAAAACATGTGAAAAAGTTTCAGAGAATGAGCATTTCAGTTAGGTAGTGCCATGCAAAAGCACTCAAACCCCTGGAAGTGTCTGCATTTTATCATGCTACAACCAAAAACTTCACTGTGTTTTATCGGGGTATTAGGTGCTAGACAAAGTATTGTGAAGTGGAATGGAAAAGACAGATGGGCTGTTACCTAATTAGATTACTTCTAAACGCAGTTGGTTGCACAAGTTTTATTTTAGGGGTATCGGAGTAAAGGCGGCTGAATACAAATAAAAATACTTTTCAAGTGTAACAAACTTTGTGTTGGTCTGTCACATACATTCCCAACAAAATACATGAAAACATATTGAAACTGGTGGGTGTAATGCTACAAAAGTTGACACGGTTAGTTCTAAGGGTATGAACTTTCACAATGTACTGTATATCTCGCATCGAAGAGTTGCATAATTATAGGGTTGTCAATGCATGTTAAGGTGTTGCGGTTAAATTATCCCTGACGCAGTCTCTCACATTTGTTTACAAGCATAAGACCAGACATTTGTATCGAGTCACTGCAGCACAGAATCATGATTCATGACCCGCCTAAGCACACATCATTCACCGGCACACTATTCATCAACCACACCGGTTAAAGGTGCTTAAAAAGTCCTTTAAGATAACAATCTGGCATCTGCTTGTATTAACACAAAAGGCTGACACTCCATAGGTAAACATCTAGCATCAAACACAGGTGCAAGAACCAGGATTGACTGGAAATGATGAAAGCAAGCTGAGCTGTCCTGGTGGAGTTCAGAGCATATTTGGGTCAACCGTGAGATTTTAGAATAGACACACAAAGGGGCATGGAAAGGTTTCCATGGTCTGAACAGTACCTATGGTGGTGGATTGACAAAAACAGTTCAACTCAAAAACACCACATATGGACTCAAACACATTTTCTGTACCCACTTAAACCTGCCTTGGAAGGTATGGGTTTTTCCCAGCAGTCAAGTGGCAAGAGGTCGGGTAAAAACCGGGCAGGTCGCCAGTGCTTCACAAGACCAGAACAGAGATACAAAACCACACACCAAGACTAACACCCAAATGCAAATAAAATCAAATTTAGCAGAAGTAATGTTCCTTGGACTCCAGGAGGAAAGCTCAGAACCAAACAGAAGAAACCCCTAACATGCAAAATCCACGTAGAAAGAACCCAGCTTAGACTTTAACCAGAGATCTTTAAACTGTGACACAACAGTACTAACTACTGGAGCCATCACGCAGTAAATTATGTTATTCTGTATTCTGTTTCTTGCTTTCTCATATTGGTCTCCAGCTTCGTTGTGCTTTCAGTATTATTGTTGGGTTGCCTGCAATGTTGTAATTTTCCCAAATGCCACACTGACCTCTATAATGTTGGGTTTACATGTTTGGTTCCTCAAACGTTTCTTAGCTTAAACCACACTTTTTTTTTTGTTACTGTCATATATAGCGACAAAAATATTTACATCAAAGCTGCACAAACTGAGATACCCTTCAAATCAAGTATTCATGGTTTCCAAGAATCCCAAGAATTTCCCAGAATCCCATTCCATACGTTCTTTGTTGTTTTGTTTTTTGCATTTTTGTCTTGTCTCATTGTATTGTGTAGTTCAAAGCCACTACTAGATTCAGTCTCTGGGACACCGTTTTGGTCAAGCACAAAGAGTGCCAAGAAACGTCTCCAAACTGCAAAGTCTAACCCTCACAGCTTTGGATGAACAATGGGAGCTTTGTTAAGATTCACAAGAAAATCTGTCATGCCCCGACACTCACTCTAGCGCTGCACATCCTCGGCCAGGGAGGAAAAAAAAAAAAAACAGACACTCATGAGCAAGTCATGGACCATGAAGTAATGATACACAAATCCATCCCTTATTTGGTAACCATTAAACCTTATAACATTAACAATATTTCCGAGAAAGAAAACTTTTTTTCTGCATGTGAAATCCAAGCTACATCATGAGCCTGTGTGCTCGCACTGACACACCTTCTGACCGCATTGAAAATGCACCGGGGGAGTCGGCAGCTGAACTAGGTAGAAGGCCTGGGGTCATTTGCTAGTGGAAAGGAATTTGGCTTTTCAACATGTCCGGTATTTCATATGCACATCATCTCTGAGAACAAACTACTGCATTCTTTAAAGCTCTAAAGCCACCCCAATGACTTTAATCTAGTGTCTCTGTTAATGATTACTGCACCGTAATCAACAAAGCAGTTAGCATGTGTGATACAAAATGATCATGTTGTTATTGGAAAGCTAATTGTTAGGAATGTAATTATTAGACTATAACTCTGTGTATTACCCATTAATCTTACTCTAAAGAGTGTTGACAAACTAAACCCACAAAGAGAGGCTAGCATTTGATATGTATAAACATATAAAAAATTGCTTGAAACTAGTAACATACCAGAAATAAACCAGTTAAATCTTCATCATATTGTTACATGGACATGAAACTGGGTTGAGCACAATGGAAGAAACCACCAAAGAACAAAGAGAAGCAAGAAGCTTAAACACTGAGGAGGTGTGAATAGACCTGGAAACCAGGTGAGCAAAGTCAGGAGAATGCTAAACAGCTGAGAGAGAGTACGAAGCAGAGAGCTGAGGAAAGGTGACAATAAAACAGAATGAACATGGAGGGAGAAGAACCAAAAGTACAAACACCAACAGATCATGACAGCCAGCTGTACAGAGCCTGGAGTACTGCTGCGCTGCCCCTCCCAACATGTTGCTACACACTTCCAAAAAAATACTGTTTAAAAGAACAGTTGACAAGCTAAGAGCGGCTTGTCCGCTTACTGTAGGCTCCTCACAAGTGGGTAGAAACCCAACTAGTTAACCAGCTTAAATTAGTTCATTAGATTCCCAGAATTATTAGATAAAACCAAGGACTGCAAAAATATATGATTTTCTTTAAACTACACCTATTTACATAAAAGCAGCAACTTATCATCTTTCATTTTCCTATAAGTCTTCCATGAATCCAGTTGCATAGAAATCATTGTCCTTCATCTCATACCATCAGAAGGTGGCCTGCACTTACCTACTATGTCCTCATAGGCATTCTCCTCTGAAGTGCTTTTGGAACTGGTTTGGCTCTTGGGGTCTGCGGTCAGCGCTCCGTTCTCTGTGGGGGAGGAAGGATACGAAGACAGCAGGCTGGCAGCATCCTCCGACTCACACGACTCTCTAGCAGGAGTTAGATAAATAAAAACAATGAGACCCATAAGCTAATGTACAAGTAAGAATGAGTCACAGTGTTCTAAAATGATTTAAGCAAATGAAAAGTATAAGAAGAAGAAACCCACACATCTGGACTATAAAACAGTCCATGTTGGGTTGTTTAATCCCATCAACAGGTGGTTTCATTCCCCAAGAACCTTAAAACTAATTACAAAACAAGAAATCTTACGATCAACATGTGCTACAATCACAAGGAAGGTTCCAGAAAAGTAAACATGCAGATATCTTACTATCTCTGAGGGCTCTCTGTACCCAGTAAAGCACACATCACATGTCAAGTCGCTGTAGAGAATGATAGCTGCGCTACATTTCTGAGATAATCTACGGTATCCTCACAACAGACCATCGACAGCATGTGGTTTTAAGGCCCGCTCTGAAACTGCTGCAACCACAGGAATGTTAAACAGAGTCCATGGGATGAACATTTGAGGATATCACATCGGAACGAGCTGGTGAGGCAACACCCTCGCTCAAAAAAATGGCTGAGACATGAGCGAAAGAGTGAATTTAAAAAAAAAAAGAGACAAAGGTCAGCTGCAGGATTTGACTGCATCTGGTAGGTGTGAGAAACTATTCACTGCTTTAGGAGAGAACATAGTTTTGAGAAATTTCCAAATTTATTTTATATGCCATCAAAATGTTCTGGAATGGGTCTGACATTTTAAATGATCTGTAAACCAAAACAAATCAGATGTCTCCAGCATGAGCAGTTTCCATTAGATACGCTCAAGAGCCATAAACATTTACCATTGAGACAGTGGGGAACAAAACTGGGCGATTAGAGAAACATAAGTAGGCACACAAGATGGCCTCACCTGTCCTGGATTCTCACTGGCTTGCTCCCTTCACGCTTTGTGGTCCGTGTGGTGCTGGGTGCAGGAGTGGAGGGCAGAGGTGGGGGAGACTCCAAGGGTCTGTCTAGAGGTAATCCATTGGCTGACAAAACATCCTTCTGTTCCCGTTTGGCATCGTATTCAAAAGTGCGTTTAGGTTTGGGTAAAGGGTTCACTTGTGTGCCAACAGAGGTCTGTTGACTCGTCGGGTCTGGGCTCTCAGACCTGGCTGAGCTCACACTAAATCTTTGTCTGACTTTAGAGAGCTTATCAGGCAGTAAAACTGTATCTGGTTCTGTGGCCACAGAGCAAATGCTGCTGCGCTTACTAGCACAGGTACTGTCCAAGTCATCACCTATCATAAAAGACCTTTGTCTTGTCTTGTCTGAAGCATAGCTGTTACTGAGATAACGTGGAGGAGGAGGACTGGGATTCTCCTTCAGGGCTTGCTCTATCTTTTGTATCCTGTTGAGGACTGCTGACGTCTCTTTACGAGCCGACAGGGTACGCACAAACCCCCCAGAGGACTCTGTCTTGCCTTTCCTTTTTTGGAAACGACCCAGGCCATCTTTGTCTGAAACTCCTTCATCGTCCTCTGTCCCCATGTAGGAGCATTCAGAGAAAGCTGTGCTCATCCTGCGGACTCCTTTAAAATCAAAGGTCTTCTCGCTACAAGGAGAAGAGAGCAGACTTGGGCAGCCCTCGCTACCACCAACAAGGTCCCCTCCTCGTTTATCCAGACACAGGCTCATCCTAGGCAAAGACACCCTCCGGCACTCCCATTCTGAGATCTTTTTACGGATTGTGGTAGGGGGGACACCAGCTCCCGAGTGGGTGAGAGAAAGGGCGCGTTTGTGGCCTTGATTTGAGAAAGGTCCCAGAGAGAAAGTGCTCCAACTCAGAGGCCTACCATTGAGTCCTTCTCCTGCTGGGACTTCCCCTTGATTCTCCTTCTGCTCCTGAACCCCCTGATTCTCCTGACAGGACGTGGTTTGTGACGGGGGCTTGTAGATTGAGAGCCTGTTGTCCAAGCAGCTGATGCTTTTAGATTTGGAGAGCCGGCCCTGGGGATCGGTGTCGCCTGTGAGAGAGGCGCCGCTGTACAGGCTAGCTGTCTTGCTGCTCCATCCTGCTCGCAGCAGGAACCTGCCGTCAGTCCTAACGTACTTAGCCTGTTTGCTCTCACCGTCACTAAGGACGGGCTGCTGGTTCTGCCCCTGGCTGGCAGAAAGTGCTGGAATTGGGGATGTGGACTGGCTCCTGAAACACGACAGAGAAAACTGTAAGCATTCATAGAAAGTAAACGCAATTTTTTTTTCTCATGATATCCTCTGACCAGTGATTGCTGGGTCAAACACAGAAAAATATGTTTATTTTTTCCCTATTTTGTTTCCTATCCTTAAAGGCATCAAAACTGAAAATACATGTAGAAAAACATTTTACATTTGGATGGTTTTCTCATGTATTCCAAACGTTACTATACAATATAACTTTTACATGTGAAACACTTGTGTTTCACATGTTACTACACAATAAGATTTTCCCATGTTGAAACACATGGTAAGCTAAAGTTTCACATGTCAGCCCTTAGGCTTCACATGGGAATCTACATGTGTTTTACACATTATACCACCAATGTGTTCCAAAACCATCCTTTCCATGTGCAAAACGTGTTTTATATCTATTTCACATATCTCACATGTGTTTTGAAGATATGAAATTTTACATGTGCCTAATCACATTCAGATCTGATCACTTGTTTTCTTACATGATTTTGCACATGTGAAATTCCTGTGTCTTTTCTCTAAGGGATGGGAAAATGTTTTCCCATCCCCAGTGATCTTGTAAACCCTTCACTTTTCTCAAATGAGGAACATGGCAAAGATTTTTCTTTGAAAGTCAGTGTTTATTACAGTTAACTATTTCATTAAATGAGAGTTTTTTAGTAAACCTATAGTAGCAACCTGTAAGAACTGAGAACTTGTCTATTGAATCCCTTAGTCAGAAACTGACTGTGGAACAGATGGGAAAACCTTTCCAGGATCAAAGCCGGAATGAAAACCTGAAGCCATGTATTGATAAAAACCACAGGAAAGTATTTTGTCCTTGGCAACATAAGATTGAAATAAAAGCCAAGGGAAATACACACTTCATTTAAATGGCACTGTGGATTTTTACTTGAAAAATTACTCGAAGAGATTCAGAGCAGACCTCACAGAGAAGGCATTATGCACGAGGAAGATTTATGAAAGCGCTCTTACCTGCAAAGCCTGACTGCTCCTCTCAGGTTCTCACAGCCTTTTCTGATCCCTGCAGCAAGTGATTGTGGACTCTACCAATGTCTCACAAACGTTTTCTCACGCTACCCAACTATATCCATATAGTTATAGGACACCTTAACACTCATAGTCTCCCAGAAACATTGATTATCAGGAAGCTGACTAATCGTTGTGAAAGTGAAGCAGCAGATCTGATGTCACTGTCTCAGTTAGAATAACGACTCTTGTGAGGAGGAAGCTAAAGGCTGCAGACTGTGATTCAACAGTGCAGGTTGGAACAGATCTGGCTTCACACCTATATGCCCTTCCCCGATTTCACTTTCTCTGCTTTAGGGTGGAGAGAAGCTTACAGCAGCTCTGTGCCTGCAAGCTTCAAGCATGATGGATGAAACTTATCTTACATCCCTTCCGGGAGGCCTGAGTTAGTTTCCACCTTGCAAAAGTAAACTGACAATAGATATCATCACACAATGCCTAGGTGATGTTGTAATTAAGCTGGTATATGAACTGAACTCCCAGTCCCTAATATTTAATACCTACAATACCATTTTTGCAATAACTTTGTGGATTCTATGTAATCCACTATAGCAATGAAACAAGTTAACTTTTTTGTTTGTAATTTCTGCTTCACATTCATATTCATCTGAAAAACCCAGTTTGCAAGTCCCACAATGCATAAATACTTTATTAAACAAGATATTAGAAATGTACACAGATATGGCGGTAGTTTTAATGTTGCAGCATTGGGGAACACCAATAACTTCAACTGTCTCACTATATTTAAATACTTTTCTTCCAAGAAACCAGACTTTGTTCTGGTCCTCTAAAATGGTCAAAGTGGTCTGTTCTGTAGGCTTTCTGAAGTTTTTTTTTTTAGACTTTGTCTGCTTTGTAACTGACTTCTGGTCCCATCTTTGTACCCAGTGGCCTACAAATCTATCTGCAGCAGATGAACACTATCTGAAAAGTATGTCTTTAAGAAATATAAATTAATCCAGCAGCAACCTGTCTCGAGACCTAAAAGACACATCGTCCTTCATTTAATAATCCAAACTATACCAAGTATCTTTATGTCACTGTTTAAAACTGTTTTGGTATTTTTTTATAAATTCAATTAAAGAAATGGGAACTAATGGTGTCTGTCAAAACAAAGAACAATATCTAAAAAAGGTGTGGTACTGGACTGAAAATAACTGGGCTAAAAATTACACATCTACTAATTAATCAGTCAGAAATTGAAATCGGCCAATCAGAACCAGCAGCTTGTTATTTGATGTGCTTTGCTTTGTGTTTTAAGGTTAGGGATATTTGAGGATACCCTTGGAATTCCATAATTTTCTGATGTATTCAAATTATAAATTTTATCAAAGAAACTCCAGCGCATTTTTACATTTTAAGCAACTAAAATGACTGAAATGAAATGAAAATCTGACTTCAAAATAGAAAAATTGATATCTGCCAGGTAAAGTCTGATTAGTGCATCTCTACTAAAAATATGTAAAAAGGAGAAAGAAATTCAATAACCCTAAAGAAATAATAATTAAAGCCACTTTAAAACAGTAATGTTTGTCTACTTTGTCAAAATTACTGATGAGTTATACCGTTTTGGGCAGTATTCTACATACACTAGTCTCTACTGGAGTGCCCTCAGTCTAAAATGCTGATTTGACAAAAACCTACTGATACATTTCCACTTGATTTCTTTTCAAACCTTTATTTATTCAGTCGTAACATAGCTTCGTTTAGTAAGATTTAGTCTAGTGCTGTAAAACAAAATGTGGGTTGCCACATGAAGACCTCACAATTAGACACATTTATAAAAAATGTGCTGATTTCTTTCCCTTTTTCATATTTTCCTAGGGGTTCCTAGTGATGTGGATCAGCCTTTGTAGAAATAATAATCCCAGTTTTGTCAGTTTCAGCTAGGGCGGCCACACGTGCAATAATGTACAAAGAGCTGAACGTCAGTCACAGCCCGGCCTCTGGCTTTAACTCAGGCTTCCAGGGCATGCTAAACCACAAGCCACATCCCGTTGCTAACCAGAAGGCAGAGAGCGGCCTGCTCACAGAGCCAGCAATGCTACTGCTGGAGTTCAGAATCCACCAGCTGCTTGTCACTTCTTCATTTGTTTACATCTGGGATCCAGCTCCTGTCTGAGGGCTTTGCAAGGTTCAATCAGAAAGGGGAATGTGTGTCTCTTACACCTTATGACAAGTGCTTTAACATGTTTTTAGCATGTTGATTGGTGTCAAAAACAATTTTCCCAATTACTTTTTAAGGTTAACTGAAACCCTTTACTTTAAACCACACAATTAGAAGAACCTGCACGGGATGCATGAGTCCACAAAAAGCTGCAGCAGCATCTGTGTAATTTGTGTCTAAAAATTATCCTGAGTTAATTTCATATTCCAGAGAAACATATTATGCAGCATCCTCCAAGACAAGCATGTGTTCTCCATCTGTTAAAACATTCAGCTGCAAGGAAGGTCGCTGTTATGTCTCGTTCACATTAAATCTTATAATTATGTGTGTAACATGATCCCATAAGGACCTGTAAGGCTCTGCTAATATGACCATTTATTATAATAGGACACAGTTTGAACACATTTTGATGGTGTTAGAGGGTGAGCTTAGAGCCACTGTGACATTGTGGACATCAAGAATACTCATAAGAAGATGCTATATATTTAATGTTGAACATATGCATTTTAAAGCACTGTTGAGTTGTGCAAAAATAGCACTGAGAGATCCTTCAGTTATTTAAAGCTCGCTTCTATTAAGCCAGACTTTATCATAATATTTTTTAAAAGTCTTAATATAAGTTTTTTGAGTTTTCTAAAGTTCTCAAATGTTCTTTGTTCATTTGCTGCTTTTTCATTCATTCAGAATTCATTTCTGTGCACTTCATGATCATTGTAATAGGAAAGATTTTTGGGGGGCTGTTAAGTAAACCTTTTCTGTCCTATAAATCAGTCAGGCATAAAAGAGTTCCTAAACTGAATGGATGAACGCGTTTTAAGTCTATAAATAAAAGAAGCCATAGCAAAGGAATGTAAATTAGATGTTTATTACAGCAAACCTTTTTATTATTTAAAAAAGTTTAAAGATATCAGTTTTATACACATAAAATTATATTTCAGCACTAACAAGGTGATCTTTGCCCTTTTACCCTGCCGCAGGATGTTACCCACTGTTCTTTAATTCGTACCTGCTTACGGAGACTCCTTACTTCCTTTGATTTAAAGTAATCTCCTACAATATGGTCACAGTCTGCTGTAAGGAAATGTGGTTTTGTGACTCCAGTAAACAACATATACCACCAGGATGTTGCTCGGAGTTATTTTGGTTTTATAATAGATCATACTCCTATTTTTCATGAGAATCAACTTGCCCAAACAGGGATCAGAACCACAATCAATATAAAATATGGTGTAGTATGCATTAAATCAAACTATAGGTGAGATTTGATCATTTATTCTTTCCCACAATTTATCAAAAATACTTAACTGCCAGGAGAAATAAATTGACAGGGAAAGATTAAGAATATGGTTATAAAATGGTTTGCTTACATGTAAGAAACACTGACCCTGATTAAATGTGTCTCTGTTCCAGCACACCTGGTTCAAATGATAACATTACCTCCTTAGCATGCTCTGAAGTGCTCCAGAACCATGTTAAACACCCATTAGTCCCACTGTCCTGTCTAAAACATGCAGGACAGTGGGACTTCCGGACCAGGGGTTGAGAAACACTGGACTAGGAGACCCTGAAAAGTTGGTAAACAATCCTCGATCCACTGGAGGATGATGCATGTCTGAGATCCTATGTGAGGTCTTTGCTGCTTTTTTTCCTGTTTTTTCATGACTTTCAAATACTGTTCAACCACCTGTGTAAAGTTTTTGAAGATCCACGCTCTCGTCCATTACTGGTCCACTTTTCTCATTGTTACGCACACACTTTTATGCACAAGATTGCCATGGTCAGGAGGATAGCCACAATGACTGAAAAGAAAATAATCTCACAAGCAGCAAAAGTCCCAAAAAACTTTCAGAGCAGAAGAAATACTGATCAAAACCACCGTTTTAGATCCAACGTTTTACCAAACTGGATGAAAGTAAGCTGCAATCCTCTTCTTATGTAAGTTCACCAACAACAGCACCATTACCAGCAATCTTCTTGATCAAAACTACCCCACAGGCCACAAAAAAGCTTTCTCACAAACCCACTGCAGATGTTCTGGGTTGGTTTAAATGAATAGCACGTAAAAAATAATTGCCTTTACAGCAGGACATTGTCAGCTATCAACATGCTAACACAAGCTCAGCACTCACAGTTTAGAGATAGATGGGCCCACAAAACAGGATCACACATGCAGGTGGTTTGATTGACAATCTTTGGTTATTTTTCCCAGGAGTTAAAAAAATAAAACAAAGAAAATCCACCCCAAACTGATCCCTGGTAGAAAGACATGTTTGAAAATGAATGAGTTGGCAGGCAGACCGAGGTGACTGGAAGTGCAGGTTGATTAGGCCTAACTGTACCAGATGTCACTGACCTGTCGGGGACGTCCTGCGCAGCTCTACCCCCTCCTGCACGGGCCACAGCCTTCGAGCTCTTGTTGGCAGTCATGTTTGTCTGCAAACCGTCCGCTCACCTGCCATGCAAACACAAGAAGGTGAGACATTTTTCAGGGCATGTCAGCGAAATCAGACTTGTAGAAACTCTTTTGGTTTTTTATCATATTTGTTAAAGAGTAAATTTAACATAGAGGTATAGCTAA
Source organism: Girardinichthys multiradiatus (assembly GCF_021462225.1). Taxonomy (NCBI): domain Eukaryota; kingdom Metazoa; phylum Chordata; class Actinopteri; order Cyprinodontiformes; family Goodeidae; genus Girardinichthys; species Girardinichthys multiradiatus. The sequence continues at coordinate 26,488,825 of NC_061797.1, forward strand.
AAGGAAAAGAACAAGACCTGATAGTTTGATAAACACAGGCTTTAATCCATGTTCCCATAGAAAACCAGGTGATCGAGATTCCTCTGAACCACAGCCAGGACTCAGGACAAAACACAGAGTTTCAGGTGTCTGAACAGGTACACTCATCATCCCTCCACTGAACACTAAAAACTTCAGGTTTCTGTGACAGTGGGAGATGACTAAACAATTTATGGAAGCTAATTTTAGCTTTACTTGAAAATAGTGCTCCAAATCAAAGTTTACATCTATAAATCACAGATTAATGTTAATGTTGAGATCCAGCATAGGCTGTTGGATTTCAGAAATGAATCAGTTGGGAAAAAGTCCTATGCCATTGCCCAACATCTGATGTAATACATACAGACGACAACACCTGCAGACAACCATAAACATACCGAAAAGGTAACAAAATATTTTCTTTACAATCAAAAGCTCATCAACCAGTCTTTTAATAAAACTTTGAATCAACATCTGCACATACTGTAGTTGGTAGAAATACTAAAGTGTCAGTATTGCAAAAACATAGGACAACATGTTACCATAATTATTTATTTAATGTGACTCTATTTTTCAGTTTAGGTATCAGACACAACATGACTAAGGTCATCTTAACTGTATACAAGTTCAGTTTTGAACCCTCTGTCCTGGCATTCATGTAAATGTCCGTTTGACATCTATACTCAGATAAACAATGTTAAAAATTGGGTATGCATGGCACTGGCTGCGACCCAGCAGGACAATGCCTCCTTCCACACTATAAAAGAAAAGCTAAGCAACAGATTAGGCAAAACAAACTGATCTAAAGGAAATGAGTGAAGGGATCTCCTCAGCCAAACAGATAGAGAAAACAAGTTAAACATTTTACATGTTGAGAAGACAAATAGCTTGTGAAGATGAATCAGGAATACACTGATTATCGGGGCAAAATGAATCAATAAATTAATTCATAAATTAATAAACCTACCACTTGAAAAAATATATTTGGAAGTAAAAATTAATCAGGGAATTCAGACTAGTTTATGATCAACTTACATTTATATAAAAAATAGCAAAATCTCAGGCACCACAAATGGCAAGAAACAAAAAGATTTCTCTAAAACAGACTTATGTGATTGTTGAAGCTGTTGGTGTTGCCATTATGGCATTATTCGATTAGATTTTATTCTTCAGCCGGTTCCAGTCAGGGTCAGAGGTTGCCGCTAATGTTGTTTTTTTGGGTCAGAAGCTTAAAAGTGTGTCAGCCAACATTGGTGATAGGTCATGTACAGTTGGTCATATAAAGCCTCATTCATGTTAGACTTGTAATCAGTTCTCACTGAAAGAACTAAAACTGACACATTTGTTCTTCAGCTTAACAACTTGTTGGATTTAAAAAGACCTTTACAACACAGACATACATTATCTGCAATAAGATAACTATTAATACATCATCAGTACAATGTTTGTTTAGGAGTGGCACTCTAGCAAGTAAATCACAGAAGAGAAGGACTTTGCTAATGTTGTGTCTTTTCTTGTCAACGGTGAAGCAATTGTTTCCCTGCAACCCAGCATCCTCTTTTTCATACCAACTGAGGTCCTTAGAAAAAATAAACCACAAACAATGCAAAGACGTGTTTCTTACAAGAACCATTTCCTGGACCTTATCTCACATCAGACCAAAAGTTACTTAAAGCCTCCCCTCAAACTGAAGGCCATTGCTCCTGAAAACACAACTCAGACCCTTTTATAAGTGGGCTCAAAGCAATTGTTCTGATGCAAAAGGGGGTCAAACGGAGAGCCCCAGAGTTCAGAGGTGGAGGATAGGAGGCTGCTTGGCAGCAGGACTTGTTTACAGGAAGTTGTTGTATGAAGGAGCAAGTCAACCAGGGCTGAAGCTGATTCCTAAAGAGACAGATGAGGAGACAGAATGAGCATTCCTGCTGTCTCCTATTTCCTGTGACTGTGGACTGAGCCGGAAGGGCACAACATGCATCATTTTTTCATTAGAACACAAAGACTGGTGTTGTTCTGTGTGGCACACAAACCTCCAGCTCTTCGTCTTCTCCAGGAACCACAGAAAATTTGAACTGAGCGAATATAAATAAAATATACAAAACCAGGATAGGGCAGAAACAGTATGGATAAACATGTAGTTGGTATTATAGAATTTAACACTAAAAGCTTGAAAATAATTTGTGTAAAATATTCTTGTCTTTAGAAAATGTGCAGATGTCATCACCAGTTAACACAATCATAGTTTCGTCATACCTGTAAGCAGAGGATTATGGGTTGTATTAGGTATGATCCTATAAATCATACTTTTAATGCAAATGCCGTGTCCGAACTTTAAATAGAAATCTAACTTCTGTCTTAAAAACATTAGTATACAAAAATAATGCATTTGAAATAAACATTTGAAACATTGAACAACAGCTTGATGAAACATTAAGCTGGTAATCAGAGCCAACATTTACTCATTTAATCATATGGACTGATTTGAAAGTAACCTTTATTTGTGTAAATTCCCAGTTTGGTTTACTTTAACTGAAAAAGGGGTAAGAAGAGAATTGGGTCACACAGGCCCAAGATGGACCCTGCAGTATAAACACCAAGGCGTTAACCAAGTGACTTCCTGAGGGCCGATACCATCTTCCTATACAAAATCACCGGCTGTAAACAAGCACTTCTGAGAAACCTTCAGAGTACCTTTAAAATGCATTCAACCAGATTTAAGAGAAAGTTTCTCCTGAGACATCTGAGCTATTCAGCAGCTACATGGCAAAGGTTAGTTTGTTGCTGATACCAGCATCCTACCCTCAAATGATCTGGGAGTTTTTCATTTTCCAATAACTTGATCTACTCCCTCACTGGCTGAGTCGCACATCATGATGCAATGCCAGGTTACTATTTGCTTTTTCTGGAAACGCTGACATTTGAGCAATCAAATACATCATAAAGCAACATGTACAAAGTTTCAGTGGGAAAACCGGTTTGGTCAGACATTTTCTCACTAATTTGCTATGGGGTAGTGAAAAAAACAGGCTTATAGGCAGCCAAAACTGTCACTGATAATCTGCCAAGCAGCTAACATCAAGACTGACAGAGTGTTTTTTACTGCTCTGATAACAGAAATGCAACTGGCAACAAAATCCTAACCATAAAGCAGATAAAAAGTTTAAAAGAAGTGATTTCTGTGATTTTATCAGGATCATTTGATAATTTGCTTTAGATAAGTCTTTATTCCCTTCTTCATTTACCAAATGACAAACCAAAACTCATAAATGGGAAGGTGCAGCTGTATGTGGCAGGGCTGATTTACTATGAACTGGTACACTTCATACTCTGCAGCTATGAAAGAACAATGCTGTGCCTTTAGTAAAAACAGAGATGCAGCAATCAGGCTTTTTTTGCCCAATACTGATTTTCTGTCTTCTTTGAGGTCTGAAATCCTAGCTCTGATTTTGACCCACTGCGATTTCTTTGATTCTATCAAGTACGACACATAAAGGCATAAACATGTGATGCATGTTCCTTGATACACTTAGAAGATTTGAATCCTACAAAAATGAAAAAATTACAATATTTTCATCACCTATGCATAAAAGCATCTGTCCCTAACTTTTATCTGACTTAAATTAAACGAAGTAACAAAGAACACACAGTTGATTAACATGAAAATAGTGGAGGCTTTTAATTTTGATGTATTTAATGTATAGGAAAAAAATGTGTCTGTTTAAGCTGCTGATCAAAGACAGCGTTTTGTACGTTTAATTATAGCATTAAGTTTCCACAGATTCACTTCCCCATAGTTTGGTCCTTAGAAGAGAAAATCTCTATCGGCCAGTAAAATACCAATAGTACATCTCCTCATTTGTACCTTTAAAAGCACACCAATCAGCAGTGTCCCCTCACATAGTGGGTAGGTTGGTCATACCATTTACGGAAGCAGTCAGTCCACAAAGTAGCTGGTCGACGTTCATCTCCTGAGACTGTCCATTTACTCCATATCTCACTTTTTTCTCTCTCTAACTCCTCATGATGTCAACTACAGGCCACTAGTGCCTCTGAAAATGTAGTCTTAACTTGTCATTGACTTTTCTAAAAATTTTATTTTTAGGTCCAGAAATAAATTTGCTGTAAACTTTGAGAGCCACCCACCTTTCCTTAATTTCCTTCATAATAGTTAGCAAAAAAAAAAAAACACCTACTGCTAAACTGAGTCATTTTGTACTAAAAAAGAAACAAATCGATGAAACATGGAACTGACAGTAGCTTTATAAGACTGCTGCCTGAAATCAATAAATTCTTTGTGTTGGATCGTCCTTGAGAGGCAGTGACGGTTAAAAAGTTTTTTTTTTTTTATCAGCATGTGTGTCAGAGAGAGACTTTGGTTAAATATCTTCTAAAGACAGTCCACATGTCCTTGGCCCTGTCACATTTGACAGATCATCCGATACACAGTCCTCTTCGCCCACCTCACTCAGGAATGTGCTAATATTTGCCCCATCCATCAGAGCCCTGCTGCACTGTAATATTAAAGAATGTTTTCAGAAGGCGGGAGAGGGGCAGAGACACCTGGAGTTGATGCCAAGAGCTTTCATTCAGACAATGCACAGTTATGCACATAACTAGTATCTGGCTCCATAATAACTGTTGAGCCTATTTAACAAATTAAAGTCATCTTTACATTTTGCAAAGTCTCATTAACCTCACTCATCTGAGCTCTACAGTCTGGAATGTTTTTAACCCAAAACATGGAGCAGAATTAGACACAATAACTTCCTTATATTGAATTCATTTTTCTTCCCCTATATTCAGCTTTTCTGGTTGACCTGCTCGTCTATTTCTGCTGTTTAGCAACCTGGCTTCAAGGCTTTTTAAAACCACCGCAGAGCTCACAGGCAGCCAAAAAGGCAACGGAGGAAAGGAAAAGTGAGAATCTCTGCAAATTCTCAACTCTCTCCAGATGTCAGAAGTCACTGGCAGAGAACAGCACACAGGCCACCACGATGATCCACACGATTGCTTCTGTAACTGTAGAAAGACCCGGTTTGTGCCCAGTTATTAAAACATTCACTGACTGAATTGAATGTCATTAGCAGAGTTATGGCATATTGCCTTATTTCATTTTATTGTTTTTTTTTTTAACCAAGTGTAACCCAGTGTTAAAAATACAAGAACAAATTAATGATGTTGATTTAATGTTTTCTTCTACAACAAGATTAAAAAGTATAAATGGATTTCATGTCTTATTCTACAATAAGAGTTGAAAAGTAATAAAGTTAAAAATAAGTTAATATGACCCGACTGGTCACTGGCTGTGAGACATTGAATTAATATTTGACAGATGTATCGAAAAGACTGGGTTATTTATGTTATTTTATTTTGTTGTTTTTTTTCCCCACCACTACATAAATGCCTGTTTCCCACCTATCAGCTAGTTTATGCTTACCCCTGAGATGAACGGCTCGCACCAAAACTCGGTCTCCGGGTTCTAGTTTGGATGGTTTTACACGCATGTCAAATCTGGCTTTATTTCTGTCGGCCATTTTGTTAGCATTTTGGGTCGCTAGTTTATAGCTTTCTTGGAGAGTTTTTCTCAGTTTTTCCACATATTTTGAGTGGGACTTAAAACTTTTGTTTTGGAGCGGTAGGTTGAATGCAAGGTCAACAGGTAATCTAGGTTGACGACCAAACATTAATTCATAAGGTGCAAATCCGGTTGTGTCATTTTTCGTACAATTGTACGCATGAACCAATGGCTTTACAAAGTTGCGCCACTGTGTTTTGTCTTTTTGTTCCAGGGTCCCAAGCATACTTAACAAGGTGCGGTTAAAGCGTTCCACAAGATTTCCCCTAGGATGATAAGGAGTGATTCGAATCTTGTGAATGCCCATGATCTTGCAAAGTTCTTTTATTATGTGTGACTCAAAATCTGGCCCTTGATCACTATGTAATTGTTCAGGGATACCATAATGAACTATAAAGTGATCCCAAAGACATTTTGCCACAGATTGGGCTTTTTGGTTAGGAGTTGGAATGGCTATGGCGTACTTAGTAAAGTGATCAGTTAGTACAAGCACATCCTTTGTGTTGCTTTGATCTGGCTCAATGGATAAGAAATCCATACAGACCAGTTCAAGCGGTCTGGTAGACCGTATGTTCACAAGCGCTGCAGCTTTTTCCGGAGGGATCTTTCGCGGCACACAACAGTTGCATGTTTTGATTCTGTTCTCAATGTCAACTGCCATACGAGGCCAATAAAACCTTGCTCTGGCGAGATCAAGGGTACGCTCAGTACCTAAATGGCCCATATCATTATGGAGACTGTTAAAAACTGCCTCACGGAGCTGTTCAGGTAAGACGAGTTGATATGTGACATTGCCATCATCTTGGCGTGTTCGGTACAATATTTGGTTGTGCAGCTTGAGACGATTGAGTTCTCGAAGCAACAGACTTATATCACGAAGTTCGGTTCTGACAGTAGGTGGAACCTTTTCACCAGTCTCAATTTGAACAATGACCTTGCGCAAGCAGGGGTCAGCTCTTTGTTCTTGTTTGAGTTGTTCAGCTGACAAATGGGGCACGGCTGGAAGACCACCACAATCATCTTCATTGACAAAGTTATCTGGTAAGGTGTTTACCGAGATGGCTAATGAGTGCACCAGCAGGGTAGGTTCATTGGAGAAACTACAACACAAGGGTCTCTCACAGATGGATGACACCACCTCTTGGCTTAAAGTGGTATCTTGAGGTGCCAAATGAGTTTGGGTGAACTGCTGTATCCTGTCAAGCTCTTTTTGTGACACAACATCATTTAATAACTCACCATGCGGTCACCTTGAAAGACCATCTGCATCAGAATTGAGTCTGCCTGCTCTATATTGGAGCTTGAAGTTAAAGGTAGACAGAGAAGCTAACCAATGGTAGTTCATTGCATCCATCTTAGCCGTTGTCAGAATATAGGTCAGGGGGTTACTGTCAGTCATGACAGTAAACTGATTCCCATAAAGGTAGTCTGCAAACTTTTTTGTTACGGCCCATTTTAGGGCCAAAAACTCTAATTTGTGGGCGGGGTACCGAGCTTCGCTCCTGGACAGCCCCCTGCTCGCATAAGCAATGACCCTTGTTTGGCCGTCCTGTTCCTGATAAAGGGCGGCGCCAAGCCCTGTGGTGCTGGCGTCGGTGTGAAGTGGGTATGGCAGCTTAGGGTCTGCAAATGCCAAGATAGGAGCGGAAGCGAGCTTCTCAATGATGTCTTTGAAAGCTCGCTCACAAAAGGGAGTCCACCGCTCACCAAATGGTTTTCTCGGATCATGGTACTCAGCAGGCTGTTTTGGGTTTTGTGCTCTTACGCAACGGTGGATAGCCTGACGTTAGGTCAGTGAGAGGCTTAACAAGGCTCGAATAGTTCTTGATAAAGCGCCTATAGTACCCCGAGAAACCTAAGAATGAACGGAGTTGTTTAAGGTCTCTGGGCACAGGCCACCGTGACCTTCTTCTACCCAAGTCATGAAACCACAATCCTGTGAGACGTTCAGAGAGACAAACCACTCAACCAAACCGGCTCCAGTATAGCCAGTTAGGGAACCCACTCGTATCCATTGCCCAGTCCCTATTCCATGGCTTGAGCCTTGCGTTTACCAGTGCCTTGATGGAGCCTGAACTTGAACACCCTTTTAAGGGTTCCAGCTTTCCTGTCATTTCAAAACAACCCATCCCATGCAAAGGGACTTGCATGTTCCAAGGGGGGACAGTGTAACCCAGTGTTAAAAACACAAGAAAAAATGAATGATGTTGATTTAATGTTTTCTTCTACAAGATTAAAAAGTATAAATGGATTTCATGTCTTATTCTACAATAAGAGTTGAAAAGTAATAAAGTTAAAAATAAGTTAATAAATATGTTCATAAGTATAGATAAGAAATGCTAAAAATCTTTAAAAACTGTGAAATATGCCTTTAGTGATTGCTTTTAGTGACAGATTAAACAAGCAATAGCTGGCACAGTCTGATTTCACATCAGCCAATAAGGTTGATTGTCCCGCCCCTTTTACGGCTGTGCTGAGATTTTGCTCAGATCGTGTTAGACACGCTTGAGAGCTCAGAGCTGACGGTTGTTTCCGCTAATAGCCTGGAAATCTTGTCAAATTCGATGAAGAATCTTGGAAATAGGTAAGAAAAACAATGTTAAAATAGTTTCGCAAAATATATAATTCAAAATAGTAAATCCGTTTTATTAAATCTCAGAAAGCTTCCCTTGTGAACGGCTGAAGCCCGGAAAAATCCCCGTGTAGTCGTGTAGCATCAAAGCATCGGTGAGTGATCGCACGGGCTCGGCAGTTGGCTCGGTAAAATTGCTGAAAATTGGCTAAAATACCTAGTAACTGATCAAATTTAGTAAAAAATATAATTGTATTGTAAGTTTTTGTATTATTATTATTATTGTGTATGTTGTATTTTTTCTATGCAGTTACACTTATTTTTCTATTATCACATGTTCTAATATTTCAATGGTGCTAATTTATGGTTCATGGTGCTGTAATGTGCTTTTCTGTTGGCATTGCTTGGGAACTTTCTGTTCTGAGTAAGTCAGAGCTAATATGAGCTTCAAATTCACATTCTGAAGTTAAATATAGTGTTATAGATGTACCTCATTGGCACTTTTAGATTGAAATATATATATATATATTTTACCACATATAAGCTAATTTCTTTAGTTTACTGATATGTTGGTAATATTGAACTCTGATAACTTAAGATGCTTTACTTTGGCCTTGTTCCAGGTCAGGTTTTTTGGTTATAGTGCACTTTTGGCCTGTGGTGCCTCGAAACCACCAGATCATCCTCTCCTGAACTTGGATGGCGAGCCCCAGCCCAGAGGACCGAGTGAACTGGTAGATTGTGACCCGACTGGTCACTGGCTGTGAGACATTGAATGAATATTTGACAGATGTATCGAAAAGACTGGGTTATTTATGTTATTTTATTTTGTTGGGTTTTTTTTTAAACAAAGTGCGCAATTTTTGTTTATTTGAAAATGTGGATCCACAAATGTTCACTATATTAAACTCTACTCTTTTTCATAGACATTGTGTGTTCTCCTTTGTTGTTACTCACGCCTAGGCTCCCGTGAATTTAGAAATCTTCTGATCAGGCCCAGTTTTCTCTATGCTTGTGTAGTGTTGGTATTAGTCATCAAAGTAAATTGATTTACCTGCCATCTACTATTATCAGGTTTAAATAAAGTAACCCTTCTAGTGGGTTACACAAGCTTTAGCTTTTGGTGTTCAACCAAACAGAAAAGATTGGAGAACTGTCCTGACAGAGAGCAGTTTCAAGCTCTGAACTCATCCCTAGGTCTCTGCGTGAAAGAAAACAGCCAAGGTCACTGCTACCAACAGCTGTTGCACCCATATTTACACCACCTCATGGTCTGTCATGGTCCCACAAAGTAGCTCAATTCATCTCCCTTTTTTCAGGTTAATTACTGCATATTTTCTCTATGGAAAGGAGACGTAGGCTTTCATTGTAACCCAGATATGAGCATGCACAGCTGCAGAGGCAGGCATGCGGAAAACACAGTTATGTCCCTCTGAGCTGCAGCAGGAGGGCTAAAAAAATCTGTCACAGAGCCGACCTCTGACACAGGAGTCTGGACTTTGTGCTTTTGTTTACCACTACCCTAAAGTAGGAGTTTAAAAATGGTAAACTACAGCAAAGTGTGGACCACCAAAGAGGTTTTCTCTTCTCCAAAGCCCATGAGCTGATACATACACTGGGCCAAAAAGCGCCTGTCCCTGCTAAAAACAGAACAGCCTCCCTTTTAAGTGTCCCTCTGTCGCTCATGGCTTGACTTTACCGATATCTAAAAGTTACAAACTCTGGCCCTCTGAAGACTTCTTTACTAAACAAACATACTAATGATGCGTTTATATCTGAAGGGAAAACCTTTACCATCGTGCATATTAGAGCGTATTCATAAGCAAAGACTTAGTATCAACAAACCGCTTGAAATGTGTGGCAGAGCAAAGATGGGGTAACTATCCATCAACCAGCTTGCTCCGTTTCACTGAACATTTCCTCTTGTTTAAATGTAGGCCCTGATTGTAAAAGTCCTAGATCCACCACTGCCTGGAAAAGCGTTTTCAGCAAACCCGAAAATATTTCCTAAATGACTCCAAAAACATTTATTCATGTGTCGGCACACCGCTTAGTGACCTTCATAATTCAGCAGGACAATTATTAGGGTTGCACAATATGCTTACACTATATAGGTTTTATTGAGGAAGTGAGAAAATACCAAGTAAAAATTTGAAAGAAATAAGTTATAATAATGACAAATTCTCCGTGAGCACATTCAATCTTTGAAATGTGACTAACAAGCAGATGCTGTGTTGCATGAACATTAATGTAAAAAATATATTAATCTGGACATGATCGCTAGTACGGGAATATTCAGAACATGCAAAAGAAAAAACAGGGGTGGAGTTATTTCCAACTAGGGATGGGCAACTATTGTATCGTTTATCATTATCAGCAATGATAAGAACTGTGATTTACAGTGAAATTGATCAACTCTAAGTATGCAGTTTGCAAACCCCCAAAACTAACAGCATGGTTGGGATTGTTACTTTTGCTGCTTAAACTATTTTTCCACTCCCATTACAGCGTTAATATAAATCAATGTATTAAATACATATATTATTTAATGCAAATGTTGTGTGCTCTTTAGCTGAACAACTGTGCACCTTAACCGATCATGAGTAAACTGTATCTTTACTACAATCCTATTGTGTTTGTGAGGCTCTAACTGTGTGGAGAAAAAGACGACTGATGAATTTTTAAATACTTTTTAACATCACTTTCATCATTAAATAAAATAAAGCCCCATATTGTGACGAGATTTTAAGCCAATATCGGCCATCCTTATTTCCATCTTATAGTCATAAACCCTGAGCAGCAGCATAGGTGAATGATTGATGACGCTTGTGTCAATGCAGGGCCTGCACCATTTCTTCTGAGCATCAACAGGTTCTGACAAGAGACAACAAACCCACAGCTGACTGCTTGTATTAAATATTTAAGGGAGATAGCCTCTTGTAAAGTAATGTTACTATTAATGGTGTGGTGTTATATTTTAAGACACAGTCAAAAATTTCATATTACAGCAATAATCCGAACAATATACAGAGAAAGGGCAGATTATGTTGCTGTAGCGGCACTGCTTTGTTCTTCTCACAGCAAACCTACAGTTTCTGAAATGTAGAAGCAGAAACATTATTCAGATGCTGTTAACATCCACATATTCAGAAGCAAAAAGGACTGAAATGACAAGAGAACAGTGGGAGTTGACATTTAGTCTCTTGTCATTTCAGAGTTGTAACCCACACTGGCTGACCTGCTTGACCCAAACTCTGCTCCATCCATTCCAGCACTTAAAACTGACCTACAGCAGTACACAGATAATCGGACTGCACCGTTCTGTCATTTATGTCTGCGTGAGAAGAAATGCTGAGAGACAGAATTCCAGATCAGAAACTGGCTGTGTGACTTTAAGCCATGTGAGTGCTTCCATGAGCACTTATCTAATGTGAAAATACATTTCTTTCTTACTTGGAGAGGAAGCTTTCTCTCTGTGGTTAAAGTTTAAAGAGAAAGTCTTGTGATTTGCAAAAAAGGCGCAGCAAAATCTTACAGGACCACTTTTGTACTAGAAGCATCCATCCTTCTAAATGGTTATGTGGCTGAAGAGCCTTCAAGCAATAATGGTGTTAGCTCAGAGCTTTTGTGAATGATATCAACACTACCTAGCAGTGGTGAAGAAAGCTTTTACATTAAAATATCTGTTGATGATGCAGACTTACTCCTCCCAGACTGAATGAGGGTATGGAAAGGAAGTTCCTCAATAGTTTTGTATTGACAGTCCTGTGACAGGGAAAGGTCATTGTTTGACCTGCACAATGGAGAGGGGGTTTTAGGAGGAGGACAAGCAGTCCCAGCCATACGGTTTGCATTAGAAGATAAGATCATAAGGGTTAAGGCTGTTATCTGCTAGGAAGACTCAAGCTCAAGAGACAGGATGCTCAGACAGACACAAGGATCTCAGAAGGAAACGTTGTTCTCCTTTAAATGTTAACACACTATGATATATATGTAGATATGTAGGGAAAATAAACAAATAAAATCCTAATTCATTAACTAGAACTTTAACAAAGTGTCATATGTAGACATGGGCCAATATAACTTTCAGTAAAATACTACGATATCACAAATATTTAGAGAAAAGTTTAAAATGAAACGGTGTAACACGATATAATTGATTTTATTTAAAACAGCTGAGCGACTGCTGCTAAAATAATATAAGAAGTTGATAAATATCTTATTCATCACATTTATGTATTGGTATTTTTATTTTTAATAGACAAAACAAAAGAATAGACATCCCCTAAGTTTAGTGTCAGTTCTCTTATTGTGCTTATTGTTTCTACACCATCACTGTCTACATTCCAGACAGCCGAATTTGTCTTCCTCGTAAGGAAAAAGAGGAAAAAGTGAAGGGGCCTTCTTTCATCCAGCTGACTAGCAGTGTGCAACAATATGTGGGGGAGGTAGTGTGCTGCATCACTCTATGTGCCAGATAATCAGAGAAACCTTGGGCCACTCCAGGACTTTCTCTGGCCTTTCGTTAAATTAACCCAACACCAAAGGAACGGTATGATGGAAAGTTTTAGCAGTTTTGAAACAGTAACTTATTAAAACCTTGACATACCTTGATACCAATGACCAACCCATGTCTATACAGGAAAGACACAAAGATTTCAGAAAAATCATGCCCTATCTAGTTTTATTCTGCAAATATTAATGCATTATGACATACAAATACAGTTAAATGAAAAAGTATTCATATAATCAGCAGATTTAAGTTTAGCGAATGCTTTAAATTTTACCGACATGTTTCTTATTATTAGAAAAAAATATTAAGGCTTTGGACTGGCCCAGCCGAAGTATATATATATATATATATATATATAATCAAATAATCAAAATTTAAACATTGTTTTATTGACTTTTGACAGATGCTTGTCTCATTGTCAATGAAAGAAAAACTTCCTGATTTAGTGAAAACAATTTTAATCTAAACCTGCCATGGGTATAAATAATTTAAATAAGCTTAATGGTAGATATTTTGGAAATTTAAAGATAAACATAACATGAGAACAAAAATATTTGTTAAAGAAAATAACAAGCAGCATCATAGTAAATACTCGTGACTGTACATTAGTCATAGTCACCCAGTTTCACTCACAAACATGCAAGTATTCATGCACTGATGCAAAGATCGGTAGGCAAATTGGGTTAGGTGCTTTGCCCAGAAGCACATCGGAAGTTAAAATCAAACCCACAACTTTCCAATTGCAAGACGACATCTCTTCCCTCTTAACCACAGCCGCAAATTTCTTCGATTTTGAGTAAATATAATTGGTATACTTGTTGTATCTGCTTATGTAACACAAAGCTAACTTAGCCTATTGTCATATAAGTGAATTTCTAACAAATACTGTAAATACACAAATATCCATCCACCATATACACATTTTAGCTACTTCAACTTGTTATGTTTCTGAAAAAAAAAAAAAAAAGATCTGATTGTCTCATTAAGAGCCTTGAAATGACTTATGTTGCATTTTGGTGCTATAGAAACAAACAGATTTTAAGTGAAACTGGAGTAACTTGAATACTGCATTAAACTAGGCTGGGGCTAGTTACAAGTACCAAGGTATACCAGAGTTTTAGTGTAGCCCCTCCCCCAAGTGTTGCTGCACACTGCTGGTCAGCTGACCTAAAGAACGTTATGACACTATTCCTTTGAATACAAGAAAGACTAAATTGGCTGTTTGGAAATGTTTTAGTTAAAACAGATACATTTGGTATGGAAACTATAGAAGGGCTCCATCAATTGTTTTAAAAGTGGTCAACAAAGGTCAACATGTTTAGTTTATATTTTACTAACATTATAGGTGTAAAACTGAACATGTTAATAATGCAGTAGAAGAAACGATTGTTTCTCCTTTCTTTAAAATAATGAAGTCAGATCATGTTAAATACATTTTTATTACATTTGTTTTGTGATATACGGCGATACCGTAAAACCGTGGGAATCTTTCATCAGCCCCATGCCTACCTTGAAATCTCACAGAAAATATCATTTAAAACTAAATAATTATATCACACAAAGCAAATTGAAAGGACAAGATTTCAATCTTTTGTCCACTTTCTGTTTGTTTCCTCCAAAGTTTGAGTTCTGCTCCTTTTTCTCCTTATCTGCTGCTTTGACGTTTGGGGTGTTTATGCGATAATAGCTCGGTCTAATTACAGCCCACAAAGTAGCAGCTTGTATCCGCTGGGACGTTTTTCTTCATTCAAAGGGTCAGCTGAAAGTAGAAAGAAGCTTTCTGCTCAGATAGTTTACACCTCGATGACCAAATATGGTCACAAGGGAACAACTTTAACGGCCCTTACAATGCTCTTTGAAACATCTTTTCTGTAACTCTGAAGTTAGTTAAAACGCTCTTGTTTTACATTCTTATCCGCTGTGTTAAACTTCCCGCTGAAGCTCGTCAGTAACGGTTCAAAAACCTTATTTTTTATTATTTTTACCTCCGTGTTTCTCCTTGCATCCATGACTGCTGGTGACATTTTCAGATTATAATCCCGTTGCGACGCTTAAATCCCGTTCGTCTACTAGAAACGTTTGGCTGGCTGCTCCGGATACCTGCCTCCTCAGTAAACTCCGTCTCATGGCTTTCCAACACAAACCGAAAAACGCAAAAAAAAAAAAAGAAAAGGGAGAAAAGGAAGAAAAAAAAAACATTCCAGCCTCCCCTCTCTGCTCCTACAGCCTGCTGCAGAAAGGAGAGGCAGGACTTGTTGCTACGGGAACGGGTTGTTTGCCCCCGAGTTTTCCTGGGATTTACCCCCTCCAAACCCTCCTTCCCCCCTCTGTCCCCTCGGCCCTTCCCTGCCCTCCTCCTTCAGACAGGCATTCAGTCCCTCTGCGCCTTGTTTATTGTCCTGCTGTGCTGCGGGGATGAATATTCAGGGCTGACGATGGGATGAAACCGGGGTGACATTCCGCAGTCATCAGCGCACAAAGATTTCTGTCCACTGTCGCCCTGTGCATGCCTGGGATGAGAAACTGCTGCAAATACAATTTATACCGACTGTCCTGAATTTGAATTTGCATGTAAAGTGCTTTGATAGGACATTTGTTGAGCTATGGCATAATATAAATAAAGTTAACTGTATATAAATGCAAACCTGACCAAAATGAAAAGCTAATCACTTAAAATTCACATGCAAGAATGAGCTTTATTAATGTCCCTGAGATGTCTTTCCAGTCTATGAAATGACATGGGCTGGGTTCCATTTCCCTCATGTCTCAGAATGACATTACACCTGTGTTCCAGTTAGAGGTCTGAAAACCAGTTGAATTTGTTCATTGTTTTACTTAGTCAATGTTAGTACCAGCCGAACTTCACAACTACCCCAAAAAAAACTACAAAACATTTAGCATATTTTGTCAAACCTATTTAGTAATTGCGTTGTTCAGTGGCAGAATATCATATCAGAATCAGAATCAGAAAAGCTTTATTGCCAAGTACATTTTTGGACATACAAGGATTTTGTTTTGGCGTAGTCGGTGCAATACAATACAAATTAAACAGTATAAACGCAGTATGGGCAGTTGCCCAGGGTAGCATTAGAAAGGGGCAAGCACAAGCACCAGATTAAGATGTAACTTATAGTTCAGTTGAACCCCAAACTATTTTTTTTTTTTTTTTGAAGGGTGGAGTAAATGGGGGAGTTGTTGCACTTGTGTGTTAAGTTGTATCCTTCGTGCAAGAACTGCCACTGGTATTGCCTTGATGTACCCCTGTTTTGGGTTGTACTGGTAGTAAAATGCATGCATCAGGACAGAGTAAGTTACATTCACTATTATTTCACCTTTTAATTGCATATACAAGGATTACCTTGAAAGTTGCTCTATAGTGTCTCTACCTGCCCCAAATGTTCAAACGAGAATTAGTTAAAATAATCTGAAAATGGGTTGGACTTCTCCACTGTTGGAGCCACTTCAAGCATTCAGCATGTTGAGGTGAGTAAATCTGAATTGGTACAGACAGAGCATCTGCATAGCCTGGCATGAGATAAAATCCGTGTAAATTCTGAAGCAGTGATGCCTGTCTGCAATATAAATGCTGTCTCTAAGTTGCCAGGCTCAAGGTATAGAATTTTCTGACTTGCCCAGGGAATCGGTGGCAGTATGGCTTACATGAATAAGGAATTGTGTTTGCTACAATATCAGATGTGTAGAAAGACATAGCTGTTCTTCACTAAAAGCAGCATGGCCTACTATGCCATAGAAATTTAGGGGAAGATACACAACAGTGAACTAGCCATATTGGCAATAACAAAGGTTATGCATTATGATGTCTGTCACTAATTCATTGAGAAACAAACCAACAGTTTATGAGAGCTCCTTTAAATATGTAATATGCGCATCAGCCAAATGGGATTTAAAACTCAAGGTTGCTTTTTCTGCTTTCCTCTCTTCTTCATCTATGCTTCCATAACTCTGTGACCTTTAACATTTTAGGCAATGTCAGTGGTGTATGGTTTGAGCATGTGCTGCTGTGAGACGTTGTCAGAATGTCAAAATATTACATTGGCATGTAAAATTCATGTTCAATAAACTTGGAATATACTACACAACAATAATTACACTCCAAATTGTCCTTTGCAATATGACTATTGCACACACTCATATTGCGATGGCGATATGTTGACGATATATTGTGCAGGCTTAATTTGAAATTAAATCATCAAATAAATTTGTGGCACTGAGCATGATTTATTCACAACAGCATCAAGAAATGCCTGGACTAGAAATGTTGGAAGTGTCTACTGAAGTGTTCCCATTTTCCATTTTTGTTGTTTAGTGACAGAGATATGCTGTCAAATCACATTAGTGCTTGCATTATGGTGTGACTGACGTAAAACCAAACACAGTAGGCCATGAACAAAGATGATGAGTCGAGTGCAGTGAATGACTCCCATATCAAATATTTAAGAATGCGTTGATAAGATTTGACACTTAAAATGGGGAGGAACAGAACATCTGATCAGTGTGCAACAAAATTGTTGAAGTATCCACCTTATCTGCAACAACAATCAGATTCTGTTTATGCATCAATGCAATCAAAAAACAGACTTAAGTCCAGTGTTCGTGATTGTGTGTTATTGATAATCACAGACCATGATGCTTTCTGCACAATAGGCTGAATCTGAGACAAATGTCACAAACACAGTCAATCGGTCTGAGCTCCCAGACAAATAAAATAAACACTATAAATATTATTGTTGTATGAAATATAGACAATTGCATGTTTAACCATAACATTAAAGTGTTCCTTACAAGATAAAGTTATCTCCCTGTGAAACCTTGGAAAAGTTATTCATTCTTTAATCACCTTGTTTCTGTCACACTTTGTGAGTTGCTCTACAACAGCTCTCTCTGCATCATTTACAAACTGTCTTGTCTTTAAACTGATATGAAACAAAACCTAAACATATAATTCTAGTCGTGACTTCTCTTCACTGGCTTCCTGTACATTTAAGAGGTTCACATTAAACATTTTATTGCTGTCTTAAAGTTTAAATTGGTCTATGCCCATCTTATTTACAGAGCCTGCACACTCCAGTAAGATGACTCTGGTCAACCTATCATTTTGGCCTTTTATTGTTGCATCTATTGACTTCTTTAAATAAATTGCAAAGGGCTTTCGGTCATCTTTGATAATTACCTTTGGTATTGACTTTATATCCTACATATTACGGGACGTATTTCATCTTAGTTTACAGCTTTTTTATTTTCAGTCCACCAGATTTACCATAGAGTATTACCAATCTAAATATTGTTTATAGATAAGGACAAATCCTATTATTATTTCCTAAAATATGGCAAAATGTCACACGTACAAAATAATACACGATAACAGTTTTTCATCTGTACCTGTCTGATTTTTAGTAATGTATAGCTCTGTTTTAAACCTTAAGTAAAGGCAAAATTTTAATAGAAATATTTGTGTAAAAAACACAAATGTGAAATGTGAAAACAAAATAAGAAATACAGTTTTTCTGGTTTACATCCTTTCAAAAAAAAATCCATGGAGTAGGACTTTTCTCTGTCTCATACACAGATTATCAATGATAGAAACAGGTGTGACTGAGCACTTGCGGTTTACATTTACCGCAGCGATGTGCAGCTGCACTGTGGGACCCCTGTAGGACCCCCAGAGTGTGTGCACATGTGGGAACAATGGCTCAAACCTACCAGTCATCGTGCAAGAATGAACATTGAGTTTTAATACTTATAGTCAGATGCAGCAGTGAAACATTTCCTTTTAAAGTCAACATTTAATTTCTTAAATAAATCAGTGCAGTTAGCTGCTATTTGGACTATTATTTGCTGCGAATTTGCACTGGCTTTGAGGTCTGTATATATGTATCAACTTGAATAATATACATTTATACAAGGAATGTAACTGTAATCCATCGAACCCTCTCTGTGGTGTGATTCTACCCACTAAGCAAAACCATTTAAATCAAATAATGAAAAGCTCATATATTTCCTCAAATCTTTAAATCAAATCATATAAGGCGACCACATAAAAGAGCCGCATGAATTTCAAACATCCCTAGTATGCTACTCAGTGATTAAATGGTCAGAATCTCTTAAAATATTTACACAGAAACATAATGTGTCTGCAAGGACAAACATGCACTCAGATCCTTTTAATTAGTGAGATTCCGTTCTCATTTTGAATCAGATTTGTTATTTAGTTGAGGCCTTTTCACTTTTGTTTCCACCACAGGGAAATGCTGAGGGAGCATGTCAACTTTATATTATCAAAAAGCAAAGCATGTGAGGCGTTGTAAAACAAATGTAACTCACCCATAAACCCAGCCTCATTCAGTCTCTTGGGTAAAAGCAGGAGTTGTCTTATCGTCCCACAGACCTGCAAAGATGGAGGAAGTCACAAAAACACAGACATCCGTCATGACGATTTGTAACATCGAGTCAGCAGGAAGCTTTTCTCAGAGACCCCATCAAAACCTTTCAGGGTCTCGTAAAGACCTCCTTTCCTGAAAACACTCCAAACCTCACCATCTGAGCACAAAAGGCTGAGCAACTGGTTTCTATTTGTGGGTATGTTTTACCAGGATTCAGCTTCATTGTTACATTGATCGCTAAGCCATCTGGACTTCTCATTAAAACCCACATCCTTGGCTTCCATTATATTGGAGCATCAAAGTCTGAACTTACACTCATAAGAGAAATTCTTTCACCCAGCATCAAAAAATGTCACATGGATGTTTTTTTTGTTTTTTTTTACCTTACTGGATTCCTCACGGTGCTCTTAAAGTTGTTATGGTATTCATTGTTTATTACCCAGACATATCTCGAACAACTCTGGATTGGTTTGCTTCATGTTTATCATTTAGTAGTATTCTGTTGCGAAATCAAACTTTAAATTTTCTATGGTTACACTTTAACATGAAGTCCCACAAGTTTCTGGTCCTGGTCTTTTTTGTTTACTTCATTTTTTCCCTTACATCATCTTTGAGGATTGTTCTGTGATATCTCCTATTACTGCTATGCTGATGACATTCAGCTTCTCATTATTTGTTTAACTCCAGAGTGTTGATGTTAATGTGTCGGTGCTAAAGAACTGAGTAGACGTTTAATGTTAATTTATCATTTGAACCATATGGCCAAAGTGATTTATGTTCCTAATTTTATTAGTTAGGGATTTTGTTACTGTGCTATGTTTTTCTCTCACTTAGATTGTTGTTATTCTATTTTTAATTGCCTGGATTGCCTTTCCAAATTGCAGCTACTAGGTTTCTGACTAGATCCTTTAAGGGCTCTCATGTCACACCTTCACTGATCACTCTGCACTGGCTTCCCGGTTAATGCAAAATAAGATTTAGGGAACTAGTTTGAAACTTGAAAGCACATTTTCATGAATTTCCGATCTTCTGCTGACATATGTCACCACTGGGATCCTGGTCAACTGTACAAGGTACCTGTCCCCAAATCCAATCTAAAAATTAAAGGTGGCCGAGACTTGCAGCTATAGCCCTATGTAGACCTGTGTTTTGTGGACTTTACAGACTTGTTCAAGAAGTGGCAGAAGGCTCATGTGTTTAGGTAACAAGTGACTCCCCAAATTTGTTTTTTATATGATTTTTCTTATAGCTTTTTTAAATTATTGTTACTTTATTTTATCTTGCTTACTCTATGATGCACATGTTAAACCGAAGGTGACACGCAAAGTGATGCATCAAATAAAAGAAAAAAAGGTAAAGAAAATATCTTCAGAATTTATTCATGTATCCTTGAGTCTTTTTCCACTTACACTATAAAATTCATCTATAATCGTTTACCTGCTGGTAAGATCAAAGAAGCCAAAGTCAGTTTTATTGCCAAATTATCTCGCCCACGTATTAGAGAAAGCATTTTTTCCATCATAAACTTAATACCACAACTCAGAAACAGACCCAAGGCAGCTCTTTGACTTCAAGATTAAGTTGACATGTTTTGTCAATGCTGAGAGGGCGAAGACACAACTTTTGGAGTGAAGACATCTCCTCCTCTTTAAACTACAGCTGGAAGTATCTTGTACAGAGCAACTGGGTCAATAAGAAGACTGCCACCTGTTTTCTTATTACATTCTGACTGAATGCGTCACAGAAAAAGTGATGCTATAGCTGCAGTGTGTTTGTTCTGAGACAATAATGTGGCCTGTTTTGATTATTAACAGACCCTACTTGGCACGCAATGGCCCACTGTGGAAACTGCCATCAGGGTATCCATCTATATATCTGTCACCAGTTGGCACAGGGAATAATTTAAAATAAAACTTACCCATACATTTATCCTGGTGCAAGCACAGACAGGAATAAATTTCTGCGTTAGATGCTGGATTTGTATTTATTTATTTTGTTGCAAAATGTTCAGCTTCAGCACTAGTCATTAAATCAGAGTTTGACACAAACACTTTCAAGTAAATAATGTACTAAGATCTTGGTAATAGAACATGAAGAACTTGGTCTTTGATTAATGAGGCATGCATTAGTCTGTGTAACAAATCATAATGTCTTACTGTTTCAGAAAAAAAATATCTGAACAGCTGGAGCTCCTCTTGCAAAATAGAATTAGCTGAATTTAACACAAGGGCATCTTTTTATCGCAGCATCTCCCAGGAGCCACGACACTAATCCAGAAATTATTAAAAAACCTTAAAGATGAATGCAGATCATGAATAAATCATTTTTTTTTTTTAGACATGCCCTGCTTTGAGGTACAAAATGTGTTTTTAAAATATTTAAGTGAACACATGGTTTGAACTTACTGTGAGGAAAATGGACTGTGATGAAAATCTATGTTGTGTCTGTGGGTCTGTATTAGTTACAGTTTCCAAACTGACTCAGAAAGGAAAAAAAATCGATCTGAGGTTTGTTGTGGCATGAAGTCAAACTAAACACAAATGAGAGCAGAGGCCATTGATTACGGCGTGGTTCGCACTCAAAGCCCTCGGGTGCCCCCTGCAGGAAGAACAATGCAAATGCAGCACTAAAACTAATAAAGAACGAACTATTTTCCAACAAACAATCAAGAGACGAGAGGACAGCCAACATTGACCAAAGTCAGTAACCGTGGGCGACATTAAAATCACTTGTGTTAATGATAATAATGCCTTTCAACAAATGCAAGGATACTTTTGTTTCTGTTTTTTACACATAAAAGAAATAAGTACAAACTTGTTGAAACTTTCTAAAAAAAAAAAAGATGATTCCGTTAGATTTCTCTGAACAGCCTTTATGAAGCAAAAAAAGCTACTTACCCTGTGTTGCTTAATAATCCATTATTCTATAAAGATGCTTGGCCTCCTGCCTGTGTGCAGCCTGAAAACTAATTTACGTTATTTGTCTGCGGGAAAACGACCTTCTCCGTTTATAACTGCATCCAGTGAGTGAGGGGAGGAAAAAAGGGGAAAGCGGACTGCACAGGAAACGATGACGCAGCTTGATGGAAATCACTTTTTAAAATGAAAAGAAGATGGCTGTAGTTTTTTTCAGAGATCTAAAGTCTTCACATTGCAGTTTTGCAGACGTTTCTGGAAGAGTTTGAGTCCATAAAAAGATTTTTGGTTTACATATGCCAGAACCTTACATGCTAATAACCATCTGGAGCAACTGAATCCTAGACACTCATTTTTATATTTATCATTGGTAACAGTGTCGACCAAGCAAGTCTAAACTACAGGGGTTGGACAATGAAACTGAAACACCTGGTTTTAGACCACAATAATTTATTAGTATGGTGTAGGGCCTCCTTTTGCGGCCAATACAGCGTCAATTCGTCTTGGGAATGACATATACAAGTCCTGCACAGTGGTCAGAGGGATTTTAAGCCATTCTTCTTGCAGGATAGTGGCCAGGTCACTACGTGACACTGGTGGAGGAAAACGTTTCCTGACTCGCTCCTCCAAAACACCCCAAAGTGGCTCAATAATATTTAGATCTGGTGACTGTGCAGGCCATGGGAGATGTTCAACTTCACTTTCATGTTCATCAAACCAATCTTTCACCAGTCTTGCTGTGTGTATTGGTGCATTGTCATCCTGATACACGGCACCGCCTTCAGGATACAATGTTTGAACCATTGGATGCACATGGTCCTCAAGAATGGTTCAGTAGTCCTTGGCAGTGATGCGCCCATCTAGCACAAGTATTGGGCCAAGGGAATGCCATGATATGGCAGCCCAAACCATCACTGATCCACCCCCATGCTTCACTCTGGGCATGCAACAGTCTGGGTGGGACGCTTCTTTGGGGCTTCTCCACACCGTATCTCTCCTGGATGTGGGGAAAACATTAAAGGTGGACTCATCAGAGAACAATACATGTTTCATATTGTCCACAGCCCAAGATTTGCGCTCCTTGCACCATTGAAACCAACGTTTGGCATTGGCATGAGTGACCAAAGGTTTGGCTATAGCAGCCCGGCCGTGTATATTGACCCTGTGGAGCTCCCAACGGACAGTTCTGGTGGAAACAGGAGAGTTGAGGTGCACATTTAATTCTGCCGTGATTTGGGCAGCCGTGGTTTTATATTTTTTGGATACAATCCGGGTTAGAACCCAAACATCCCTTTCACACAGCTTCCTCTTGCGTCCACAGTGAATCCTGTTGGATGTGGTTCGTCCTTCTTGGTGGTATGCTGACATTACCCTGGATACCGTGGCTCTTGATACATCACAAAGACTTGCTGTCTTGGTCACAGATGCGCCAGCAAGACGTGCACCAACAATTTGTCCTCTTTTGAACTCTGGTATGTCACCCATAATGTTGTGTGCATTTCAATATTTTGAGCAAAACTGTGCTCTTACCCTGCTAATTGAACCTTCACACTCTGCTCTTACTGGTGTAATGTGCAATCAATGAAGACTGGCTACCAGGCTGGTCCAATTTAGCCATGAAACCTCCCACACTAAAATGACAGGTGTTTCAGTTTCATTGTCCAACCCCTGTATATTGTAGTGCTGAGACAGATTCATTTTAATGCATAAAAAACTATCATCAGGCACCAATGTTTCATTATATATTTATTTCAATTGGAATTTATTTAAATTACACTTTTAAGGCACAATTGCAACCCAATGTGCTTAACGAAGGGCTAAGCTAAGGCAAAAATGAAAAAAAATATATATATACCGGAAGGAAAATTTACAAACAGGGTTGGGCCAAAGATGTATAGGGCCTTAAGCAAAAAATAATTTGGAGCTCTTCTTCCAGTGAAGATCATCTTCACCAACAGCGTTCCAATACAGATTTGGTGGAACCTGGGAGAGTGGGCAAAGTTTAATTGGCTGAGTTTAAAACAGTCACGGATAATTGGCTATTTTTTGATGGGCTGTTTTTATGTGCAAATTGTGCTCAAACCCAAAGAAAAGGTTAAATTCGTAGCCTCAAATTGTTATTATGTTAACACAACCATCTAACAATGAAAATTACATTTTTTTACAGAGTAAATTTACCAGTTCTTTTAAATAGTAAATGTACATTTTTAACAACTTGAAATCCTTTAATTTATCTATGCTGAAACTGTCAAATAATATTTAACAGTATTCACATTCTCAATGGTCAGTTTTAAAAAATCAAGCATTTATGGGCTTTGTTCACCTTTGCCTAGGGCCTGCTCTATTTACAAACACATAAAACAGATGTATATAAGTTAAAGACAACATAAAATAGTTAGTAGCTAACAGTTGGTAAGACAGATCTTGTGTAAAATGCTAGATGTAAACCCTCTTCAAACAGGTTTTTAACTTAAGGGCATAGAGATAATTAGCTTCCTGTACCTGGGCAGGTGGCTGGTTCAACAGCATATAGGGAATCTACTCGTGCTCGTAGTTGTCGTCTTCCGCTTCATCCGGGACCGGGTCGCGGGGGTAGCAGACTCAATAGAGACACCCAGACGTCCCTCTCCCCAGACACCTCCTCCAGCTCCTCCGGACCCCAAGGCGAGACAAAGTCCCTCCATCGTGTCCTGGGCTGTCTACTGGGCATCCTCACGGGGGGATTGCCTGGAACACCTCCAGAGAAAGGCGTCTCGGAGGCATCTGGTATGGATGTCTGAGCCACCTCAATGGCTCCTCTCGATGTGGAGGAGCAGCGGCTCTACTCCAAGCACCTCCCGGATGGCCGAGCTCCTCACCCTATCTCTAAGGGAGTGCCCAGCCACCCTATGGAGGCAGCTCATTTCAGCCGCTTGTATCCGGGATCTCGTTCTTTCAGTCATGACCCAAAGTTCATAGCCATAGGTGAGGGTAGGAACGTAGACCCAACGGTAAATCGAGAGGACAGCGTCCCCATTACTGCGGCAGCCGCACCGATCCGTCTGTCAACCGTCCATTCTCCCCTCACTTGTGAACAAGACCCCAAGATACTTGAATTCCTCCACTTGAGGCAGGAACTCCCCTCCAACCTGAAGAGGACAAGCCACCCTTTTCCGGTTGAGAACCATGGCCTCGGACTTGGAGCAGCTGATCTTCATCCCAGCCGCTTCACACTCGGCTGGGAACAGCCCCAGTGCATGCTGTAGATCTTGGCCAGAGGGGCCACCAGGACCACTTCATCTGCAAAAAGAAGAGATGAAATCCACTGGGCTCCAAACCAGACCCCCTCCGACCCTTGGCTGCGTCTAGAAATCCTGTCCATAGAAATTATGAACAGGACCGGCAACAAAGGACAGCCCTGCTGGAGTCCAACATGCACCGGGAACAGGTCCAACTTAGTGCCGGCAATGTTGACCAAACTCCTGCTCTGCTTGTACAGAGACTGGCTGGCCCCTAATAAAGGGCCCCCAACTCCGTACTCCTGGAGCACCCCCCACAGGGCACCACAAGGGACACAGATAAATGCCTTCTCCAGGTCCACAAAACACATGTGGACTGTTTGGGCAAACTCCCATGAACCCTCGAGTACCCTGTAGAGAGTGTAGAGCTGGTCCAGTGTTCCACGGCCAGGATGAAAACCACACTGCTCCTCCTGAAGCCAAGGTTCGACTATCGGCCGGAGTCTCCTCTCCAATACCCTGGCATAGGCCTCACCAGGGTGGCTGAGGAGTGTGATCCCCCTGTAGTTGGAACACACCCTCTGGGTCACCCTTCTTTTAAGGGGGACCACCACCCCAGTCTGTCAGTCCAGAGGCATTGCCCCCAACCGCCACGCAAAGTTGAAGAGGCGTGGCAGCCCCGCAACATCCAGAGACTTGAGGTGCTCAGGGCGGATCTCATCCACCCCCGAAGCCCTGCCACCATGGAGCTTTTTAACCACCTCGGTGAGTTCAGCCTGGGTGATGATGGAGTCCAACTTCGAGTCCCCAGCCTCTGCTTCCACCAGGGAATGCGTGACAGCAGGATTGAGGATATCCTCGAAGTACTCCTTCCACCGCCCGATAATGTCCCCAGTTGAGATCAGCAGCCCCCCACCTCCACTGTAAACAGTGTTGGCGAAGCACTGCTTCTCTCTCCTGAGGCGCCAGACGGTTTGCCAGAATCGCTTCGAGGCCAACCGATCCTTTTCCATGGCCTCAGCATGGTTTTTGTCTCTACCACGGCACGGGCCACGGCACGCTTGGCCTCACAGTATCCGTCAGCCGCCTCAGGAGTCCCACAAGCCAACCAGAGCAGATAGGACTTCTACTTCAGCTTGACAGTATCCCTTACTGCCGGAGTCCACCACCGGGTTCAGGGATTGCCACTGCGAAAGGCACCGCAGACCTCACGGCCACAGCTACGGGCAGCAGCATCGACAATAGATGTGGAGAACACGGTCCACTCGGACTCTATGTCTCCAACCTCCCCCGGAATCTGGTCAAAGCTCTCCCGGAGGTGGGAGTTGAATACCTCCCTGGCCAAGGGCCCCGCCAGACGTTCCCAGCAGACCCTCACAATGCGCTTTGGCCTGCCGAGTCTGTCCGGCTTTCTCCTCTTCCAGTGGATCCAACTCACTACCAGGTGGTGATCAGTGGACAACCGAAGGATCACCAATGTTTTCTAATCTCTTATAAATTATGAATAATTGTCCCCACAAATTGCTGTTGAAACCCACTCTCCAGTTTTGTTAAAGATGTGAACAGAAAAAGAAATTTGGCCCCGATATTGCTGAGATGTGGCAAAATCCTGTAGTTCATATAGAGTTAAATCTAGACTTGCTAAAACCCAGTTTTGATTGACCTACATAATAAATGTTTTCCTGAAACCTTACCTTACCTCACCTTGATTTGTTACAGCTGGAAAACCTCTATTTTTAAATGCTGGGAAACATAACTGAACCTTCCCACACATATATATTATATATATTTACATATATTTATAGTGGTAAAGAAAAACTTACTTGAAATTTTAAATACACTGAAATTGACTTATGTAGATAACACTTTGAAATGATGTTTAGAGGAGGAAAAGAACTGATGGGAGTTAATTACAGCAAGCCCTTTCTCAGTTCCGATTCCCTTTGAATCAGAGGTCAGACTGAGTGATTAATTGTATTTACATTATACCAAAGTTATTTTTTTAAATGTTTGTTTACTATAATTTAACCTTTTAAATTATTTAAAATAAAATTTGTAGTTTGCAAATTTTCTGAAGTGTAAATAAAATATATTTAGAAAACCAAATATAACATCAGCTGTAATTTATTTAACCTCACCAGCTAAATCACAAGTATCTGAGATCTCCATGAGAAAAAATATTTTCTTTAAATAGGTGTTTAGTTTATTTGAGCTACTTCACATCTATATTCCTTAACTAATGTTAAAATGTTGAATAGAAGCAGAACATAAACTTGTTGAGACCCCAAAGGGAGCCTATTGAACTAAGCTATATTAAACTAAGAATCTTGCTCCTAATTAATCCATTGTATTCACTTTGTATAACCAAATGGTGACGATAATGTGATTATACATAGACTACAGTAATCTTAGGGATGAAAATAATGGTTTGTATCAGCTTAAAGGCATTAGAGATCATTGTTGTCCTGGGATTTCCAGGTATCCATGGAATATCTGCACGTTAAGTCCTTTGGCAGCAACAGCATTAATAAGACATCAAAAACTGTGTGAAATGCTCCTGCAGCACGCTGCTCAGTCTTGAAAACAAAATTAGCACAGTAGACTGGGAAAAAACAGAAGACGAGTCAGATTTTTGACAAATGTATTTTAAAGTCAAAGGTTACCAATGAAGAATAGTTAAGAACACTTTCATGGGTCTCCCTTCAGTGGTCTTTTATCCACTTTTGGGAATGTACATGTCATACAAAATAAACCTCATTGAGCTGAGAGTAAGTGCACTCTGCCACATCCACACTGTCCATTAGACAACAAGGACTTCATTAAGGAACGGATGCTAAACCAATCACAAAATATATCAAAGATTATCCAGGAAATTTGTTACACATTCAAAGAGGGCACTGAGATCATGAGGGTGAGAATCAGTAACACAGCTACGTTAACAATAACATCACTAATGATTCCTGTAGAGTTCAATTAAACTATGTCCAAATATCAAATGTTATGTATGTAAGAAACCTCTGACCATTTGTAAGACATTTAACAAGTGGTAGGACAAATGGATAGACAAAAATTTCTATAAAGTAGCTACTACAAAACATGCTTTTCCAAAGAAGACTGAAAACTCAAATATTTCACACTCAGTAGCTTCCTCTGCAATGAGATGAGCTGTTTTTATGCCATGTTCATGTTTTACAGTGCAAAATACTTACCACTGATTGATCCAGTTATTGACATTAAGCTTGTAAACCAGAACAATTGGAGTGTTTTAGATGGATGAAAATCCAACTTGAAATTTTTACGTTGCTGAGCAATTTATTTGTTCTCGTTCACGTGAGTATGTGCAAAATTAAAGCTATTATAATCATTTCTGTGGACTAAACAACAGTTTCCAGTAACTTCTGCTTCACAGATCCACATTTCTGTACCATGATCACCTCAAAACCAAAACCAGAAATAAGAGTACAACCAAATTAAACTGGGGTCTCTTTCACAGTGTTTAATTATTTTCTTAAATATCGTTTTCTTGTTTCCCCTCCACCAACAGCTCGGATAGCTGTTCAACTAAGAACAACATGGCGGTCGAACACAGACTTCCTCTGTTCCTGGACTTGCCTCCTCCAGCGCTGCTGGGCGTGCTCCACTTTGTTTAGCATGTTGGGTCGGGAGTGTGAACGGGACAGGACATTGTGAGCATTGGCAAAAGGCTGCTGGTCCTGAAAATCCAAAAGGGCAATTGGGGGTCAGATAAGAAGAAAACACAAGAATGTTCTTTAAAAAAACAAAAATTCTTACAAGGTGAGAAAAATACGTATTAACCCAAATGAGCTCATGTACAACAGCTGCCTGTGGCAGACACACATTCTCCAAGGTGTACTGAGCCTTAGTCCTTATGCTGACCTGGAGCTGTCCTCCATGTTTTGTGTTTAAACTTGCATGGACTAAAAGTGACTCAAAATAAGCTGTTAATTTGTCAAAATTACAATAATCACAGGAGAAAAGCAATTTAAGAAGATTACTGTCAGGGAGAGTGGATAGGAGTCTGGCAGCATCTTTGTACCAAAGGTTTAGTAAACATCACAAGTCTCCTACTTTCCTGTATGGTGAATGTCGCAACAGTCCTACTTTAGCCCAGTTTATTACAGTTACTTAGTTGTTTTTTTACTTCTTGCTTGTTGCAGTGAAAAGCGTGCTGTGCAACAAATGTTACATCTAGATAAACAGGTTAACAAGACTTTAGTTTGCTCAGCACTTTGAAGTGACAAAGTTTTGTTACAGACCCATGTTTCATGTAAATATTAACATTTTGTTGTTGGCCATCTGACATATAAATGCTTCTTGTGTGAACTCCAATCACAGCGTCATCAAAAAGCAGCTGTAGCTCCACCTCCACCCTTTAGGGAAAAGCAGCAACATTTTACCTGTTAAAACCTAAACATTCAGCCACGCCAAAGGAAGCCAAACTGATTAGTTTTATGCTCCGTTTGAGCACCTAAATTGGGCTTTTTCACATGGAGTAGTAGGAATGTCATAAAACAACATTACTGTTTGTTTTATGTTCGCTGGGTTCTTTTTAAGATGCTGTAAAAGCCAGCTTTCCTGGAGGCTGATCAAACCATGTATTGTTCCTCCTTTTTCCCGTAGTCATGATCCAGTTACACAAAAGCAAGCTAGAATGCTACAATAAAAAACAGAATCAATTTTAATTTAATTTCTGTCTCTTGAAGCATTAGTCATGTTGCGTTAGGATACACAATCAGCTCGCCTGACTTTCTTTGGAAGGTATAGGGGATCCATTTGGAGGAGTGCCTTCACCATCTTTGCAGCTAAAATGCAGAAACCATACCTCTAATACAGGACCTTCTCAAAATATTAGCATATTGTGATAAAGTTCATTATTTTCCATAATGTCATGATGAAAATTTAACATTCATATATTTTAGATTCATTGCACACTAACTGAAATATTTCAGGTCTTTTATTGTCTTAATACGGATGATTTTGGCATACAGCTCATGAAAACCCAAAATTCCTATCTCACAAAATTAGCATATTTCATCCGACCAATAAAAGAAAAGTGTTTTTAATACAAAAAACGTCAACCTTCAAATAATCATGTACAATTATGCACTCAATACTTGGTCGGGAATCCTTTTGCAGAAATGACTGCTTCAATGCGGCGTGGCATGGAGGCAATCAGCCTGTGGCACTGCTGAGGTCTTATGGAGGCCCAGGATGCTTCGATAGCGGCCTTTAGCTCATCCAGAGTGTTGGGTCTTGAGTCTCTCAACGTTCTCTTCACAATATCCCACAGATTCTCTATGGGGTTCAGGTCAGGAGAGTTGGCAGGCCAATTGAGCACAGTGATACCATGGTCAGTAAACCATTTACCAGTGGTTTTGGCACTGTGAGCAGGTGCCAGGTCGTGCTGAAAAATTAAATCTTCATCTCCATAAAGCTTTTCAGCAGATGGAAGCATGAAGTGCTCCAAAATCTCCTGATAGCTAGCTGCATTGACCCTGCCCTTGATAAAACACAGTGGACCAACACTAGCAGCTGACACGGCACCCCAGACCATCACTGACTGTGGGTACTTGACACTGGACTTCTGGCATTTTGGCATTTCCTTCTCCCCAGTCTTCCTCCAGACTCTGGCACCTTGATTTCCGAATGACATGCAGAATTTGCTTTCATCCGAAAAAAGTACTTTGGACCACTGAGCAACAGTCCAGTGCTGCTTCTCTGTAGCCCAGGTCAGGCGCTTCTGCCGCTGTTTCTGGTTCAAAAGTGGCTTGACCTGGGGAATGCGGCACCTGTAGCCCATTTCCTGCACACGCCTGTGCACGGTGGCTCTGGATGTTTCTACTCCAGACTCAGTCCACTGCTTCCGCAGGTCCCCCAAGGTCTGGAATCGGCCCTTCTCCACAATCTTCCTCAGGGTCCGGTCACCTCTTCTCGTTGTGCAGCGTTTTCTGCCACACTTTTTCCTTCCCACAGACTTCCCACTGAGGTGCCTTGATACAGCACTCTGGGAACAGCCTATTCGTTCAGAAATTTCTTTCTGTGTCTTACCCTCTTGCTTGAGGGTGTCAATAGTGGCCTTCTGGACAGCAGTCAGGTCGGCAGTCTTACCCATGATTGGGGTTTTGAGTGATGAACCAGGCTGGGAGTTTTAAAGGCCCCAGGAATCTTTTGCAGGTGTTTAGAGTTAACTCGTTGATTCAGATGATTAGGTTCATAGCTCGTTTAGAGACCCTTTTAATGATATGCTAATTTTGTGAGATAGGAATTTTGGGTTTTCATGAGCTGTATGCCAAAATCATCCGTATTAAGACAATAAAAGACCTGAAATATTTCAGTTAGTGTGCAATGAATCTAAAATATATGAATGTTAAATTTTCATCATGACATTATGGAAAATAATTAACTTTATCACAATATGCTAATTTGTTTAGAAGGACTTGTATATCAGTGAGATCTTGCAGCACTCCTGCAATCCAGTCCTTCTACTTTACCATCAGTGGTCAAGTGACAAACTAAAGAAGTATCAGGACTAAAAACATCTAGAGTAGATGAACAGTAAGGAATGTCCTAAAATACTAGTTGCTGTGTGTAAAAGTGTTGTTTTCAACATTTTTTATAGATTCTGCCAACAAAACAGGAACAGAGTTAAATAGCTTCAAGAGCAGAATAAAATCCTCTAGAAATGATTTGGTACTTGATACAAAATGGGTAGAAAAAGCAGCAAAAGTCCAAAGAGAAATTTCAGAAAAGCCTGAAAACCATTGATTACAAAATATATAAATGATTATACAAAGGCCTGCATCCTTGAAAGCAACATATAAAGAAATCTAGGATGACTAAAAAAAATTGATGATGGTGTTTAATTACTTGAAAAGTATGAGTTTTATATAATGAATAGAAAATTAGCTGTATTAGGGGGAAAAAAACCCACCACAGACCGCATAATACTTTGTGGGCTGACACAGGGGTCTGTGAAGGTTTAGTTAAATTATTGAATCCAACAGCACCACAACTATACTGTTCCAGATCCTAGATCGTTGGCATCACAGGAACATTTTGTAAATTTAAGCTGATTTCTGTTTAATATTCCCTATTGTAGAATATTAAAGCCAAATACACTTGGTTTGTAGTGAACAGAATACAGCTAATCCATTTTTGAGAGCTTCCTTTTTGCACTGTTTCTGCTTGTGATTGTGGTTGCTAATGTATTGTTAAGTTGCAGCTTGAAGCATCTGTTGAGATTGTTTTGGATTCGCTGAGTACCCAGTGTCATATTTCAGTGAGTTTTTTTTCCCCCAACTAACGGATGTTACGCTGAAGGAGTCAGCTATACCATGAAAGACAACAAAAAACACATGCACCGGAAGAACTACAGCAGACTAGACGCATTGTTAATATTTACCCACAATGGAGGGCTACAACGTGATGTTATTTGCAATGAATGACCCTTCACTAACACATAAAAAGTCTGATGACAGATAGAGCTCAGAGTCTGAGCAATATAAAGCAGGCAATCTGTCTCAGCTGAAAATCAGTAAACTTTAAGAGCAACACATACCCCGACAACATCATCTTCACTTTGGATAAGCTGGGAGTGACCAAACAGCCGCCTCTTCAGCATGGGCTCCAGAAGAGTCAGGTAGACCATGTAGAGCAGCAGCAGGCCCAAAATGGAGAGGTACATTATGATGGTAACCTGAAGAAAGAGAGCAATCACAGAGGGTGCATATAATGATGAATACCAAGCTGGTGAAGAAGAGTATAATATAAACAGAGACCCATTGGCCTCCTGTTGCTGCAAAATGATAACTAAAAAATTACTTTATAAACAAATCTCAGTGAAGAACAGCAACAGCACCCAAACTCTGATAAAAGAAAGTCAGGATAACTAATAACTTGAACGGTTCTGTGAAAGAGCAAGTTTGAACTTTGTTCTTTAGAGTCTATTGTGTTATTTTTTGTCTGATATTTTTTATATTCATGAATAAGTTTTTTATTTTTATTTTTTACATCTGTTTGGTATTTGCAAGGTCATGAGGGAGCCAGTGCCTATCTCCAGGCATCAATGGGAGAGAGATGGGGACAGGTTGCCAGTCCATCACAGGCCCAACAAAAACACACAGGACATAATAGGCATGCAAACACACACTCAAACCTAAGGGCAATTTAGAGTGACCAATTAACCTAAAATAGTTTTTTTTTGGCTGTGTGAAACAGTCGAAGTACCTGGAGAAAATCCACACATGCACGAAGAGAACAGGCAAACTTCACATAGAAATTCCACCGCTGGGAATTGAACCTAAGCCCTTCTTGCAGCAAAGCAACAGCACAAGCAGCAATATGAAAATAAATTTAACAAATTTGAAAATGTAGACTTTTTTTTTTTTTTTTACAAAAATCATAGAAACAATTTATCCAGTCATGTTGATGCAGACAAGCTCGAGAAATGTACTTCCACTGAAGGGAGAGGTGGGGGGTGGCTGTACTGAAAGCCACTGTGTTAAATGATTTATGCAAATCAGCAAACCTATACATTGGATGTATAATCGGAGCAGATAAAGTCCCAAAGAAAAGCAGGACACAGATGTTGCATGAACATAAACATACAAATATTATTTTCTATCCATGTTTTTGAACATGAACTTACCTTAATAATCTCCGAGCTTCTTTCTTCAAATTTACACTCACAGCGTAAACAGTAGGCCTCGACATCTTTGCCTGCCACTGGCATCGGTTCCACCACATGAAGACAGTTACTGATGTGAGGACAGCATTATTAGACTGTTATTAACATTAAAATAGTATTAAAAAGATGTAGAGAGGTTTCTAAACACACCAGTCTTTGAGCGAAACATTTTGTTTGTAGATATGTCCTTCCACTTCTCTGTATGGCGGACAGATGCATTTACAGCGGATGTCTTCTGAATTCTGTAACACAAGAAAGGTTTTGGTCCACCTTTGTGATTTCTCATAAGTTGGGGTTTTTACTTTTTCCACCTCCTTTCCTGCCAACTTTTCTCTTGTATAAAAATAAAAAAAACATCATTTGCTTCACATTATTTAAGTGAATCAGTATGTTCATAAAATTGTTAACAATACAAACTAGATCATTAAATTAATTAAATATCAATTCCCTGATTCAGTAAAGTCAAATTTACAGTAGCCAAAAGTAGCAAAAAATAAAAACGAAGTAAATTTGATTAAAAAAATAGAAATGTGAAACTTAAAAGCAGAAAAGCTTAAGAAACCTATTGTGGTATTTGCGTTGCTGTTGTTTCTTCGATGATTAAAACGTTTAACATATTTTTAATTAAATTAGTTGGGAAGCTTTAATTAAATTACTGTTGTGATTTTTGTTTCTGTCGCAATTTCCACTCAATTCTGTTCAACAGACCTGCATTGAAAAATATAAAAGCGTAACTACCTATTAAAGCCACAATAATCCAATCCGTGATTACTATTTTAAAAACAGAGGAGAGGAAAGTTTCAGGAAGCAGATTTTAGTTTCAATGAGCAACCATCGGCATTTTCTGTTTACAGTTAGCTAACCAGGCTAACAGCAGCCTTACCTTCGCTGAAACGCGACTGAGCAGCACAAAACACACCAAACAGAGAGCCTCGACACAGAACAGGAGCTTCATCTTTTCGGTTCAGTCACAGGAGCCGTCTTCTGAAACTATCAGCCAAAAATCTGTTTCCAGAGTCCGTCCAGCAACGAGGAATACAACCTAAAAAGCGACGACGTTAGCCATGGAGCTAAACCGAGGATTAAACAGCTTCTCAGTCAGCTGACTCCACTTCCGCATCCAGTCACGTGACGTGGCAGTGAGCAGAACTAGGAAGAGGTATTTTAAGGTTGAAATATCATAAAAGTCAAGTTCTTTAAAAACAAGTCAGAGAAAAATCTTATATTCACTAAAACGCATATTATTTTGTTTATCTAAAGCATTTTTTCACAATTTTATCACTGTCACAATGAGATAAAGATGGAAGATGCAGAGGTGTGTTAAACTGCAACTCTGTTTCTTGATCTGGACTCTGAATTGTCACCTAGTCTAAAGACTAATGAATTGGGTTATGTCTAAAGAAATAAGGGCTGCTCCAGAATCAAAAACCGTATTTTGTCAAGTTGCTTCGATAAGTGTGCCAAGAAGTGTTTTCAAAGTTTATTAATAAATAAATAAATAAAAGTCGACCTAGACAGTGAACCATGAAATTATCAGTCTTTATTTACAGCAAGTTAGATGTACAAAACCATAAGAATATACAAACATGTATCATCCAGGACAGGTGAACTGCTCAGCTGTATATTACAAAATGTTTAGTTTCTCCTATCAGAATCATATTTTTCAGTCTCTCTTGGTGTATCTTCAGCTGTTAGATCACAATGCATCATGTTTGGGTGTTGTGTTGAGGTTCATATATTACGGATGCATAAAAACGCAATAGTTATTCAGACACCCTGAAAAACAAAACAAATACCACCAGCCTTTGCAGCTATACTGTTATACTTTAGCATTTCACCAAAAACTTTTTACACCATATACAAAATATCAATCAGAGTAATTGCTTCTGTGGTGGGACTACCTCTGTACTAGTGCTAGTGGTCCCAAAAAGTTGTTTGTTCTTTTTTATCGTTCTGGATATTTTTTTGTACTCTTTGCCTGTGAAAGCAACCTATGTTAAAACTAGTTACACACTCTATATACAGTCTCACTGACATGCAGTATTTATCTGTTCAGTTACTATTCTTCTACTCCTTTATGACCAGATCAGGAGAAGCCCCATAAAGTCACCATGTCACTTTTATAAAAATAATTCCAGTGCAAAGATCTGCACTTTGGATATCAGTCCTGGTTTTAAAGTCTATAGGAAGTCATAAAGTCCTTACAAACACATTCCCAAACCAATGGAAGGTATTCAGATCATTTTCAGTGATGTCATAGCAGATGAATAATCCATACATCTTCACAACTCAGTTAGAAACTTATGTCTAATATCCCGTTGCTTCAGTTGTTCGCATTCCCATCAGTCCGCTCTTTTTTGGCTCCGAGTGAATAAAAGAAATGACAGAAGGCTCTCAAAGGGGCCGCGAATACTGTCACAAGTGTCTGACTTCAGTTTGTTGTGAAAAATCCAGATCCTCTGTTTGAATGCTTTTTAAGGGCGAAAGAATCTCATGACTTTGGACCTCACGAAGCGGATGAAGGATTTGGGAAACATTTCTTTTGATTCCTGTGACGTGTAGTTGAAGTAGTTCTGCGGATGAGCCAGTACGTCAAACAATGCTTTCATGAGCTTCTTGTCCTGATGGGAAAATACAAGGAGACAATGTTATAACAACTAAATGTGAGACACAGTCTGTGTTTTGTATGTGTCCAGTAGACAGCGCCACATCCTTACTGGATACCATTTAGAAGAATTTCAACTAGTCAAATAATCCTATGCTTAAAAAAATAATATGGACAATTTGATGTTAATTTTAAATCAATATGCTGCTAACTTGTACAGACATATAAATATAATCAGGACAAGTGGAAACCACAGATACCTTAAGGATTTCCTGGTGATTCACTGATGCATATAATCTTCCATCTCTCACTATGTCTTCAATCAGTTCCTGGTAATCCTCTAAAAAAAACAATTCAAAATAAGAAATGATAGTTGTTGCTAATTAGTTTTATTTAGGTGGAAACTCGCTCACTGACAAAACAATAAAGCACCAAATTAAGAAGCCAGGGGAAATATTTGTATTTTTACTGCTCAACAATAAACTAAGCAGAATATCGTGTTAAACCAAACCAGCCGGACTTTTACATAAAAGGGATTTGTAAAACATTATTGATGCAAAACATAAAAAAGGGTCTCACAGGGTTGTCTTAATAAATTTCCCAAAATGATTTATTTTCTGTTTTGTTGGCCCAGAGAATTTTTTTCTCTGTCTTCAGCAACAAGAACAGGATATAGGCCCTTCTACCTTCAAAAATGCTTGCCAAGGTTAATAAAAAGGTGCTTCTGAGTAAAAAAGTTGGTTGTTTGTGGCCTTTATTGTGAAATTATAAAAAGGAAGAAATATGGTTAATAAAAGATCAACACTTGACAGGACATTTTCTTTTTTCTTTTTTTTTTTTTACTTTTAACTTGTCAGTGAAAATCTTGGTGTACAAATAAAAATAAAAATAAACTTTCTATCTGCATCAGCCTCCTGTGCTGGCAGGCAAAATTTGTTGCATTCCTGAATTGTAATGTAATGTAAGGTAAGGTAAGTTTATTTATATAGCGCTTTTCAGTAACGAGACACTCAAAGCGCTGTACATACAATTACAATACAATCACAAAGAAAATAAACACAGACACAGAAAAACCAATCAAATGATACTACAATCCTTCTAAGAAATCTAAAAATCTATTAATCCTTCTGAGAAATCTAATAGTCTCATCATTCCACTGAATTCTAACTAGGGAAGCTGAGTCACTGGTACAAAACAGCTTTAATCCACATTTTCAGGTTCTAATGATATATTGTTTTTACTGGTACTGAAGTTGAACTAAGTAATAACAGTCCATTGTAGTCTAATTGAGAAAGCTGGGTCATTGGTGTAAGAGCAGCTAAAGTCCAAATTACTAATAATATTTGGTTTTCACTGGTAATCCTTCTGATAAAACTAACAATCAATGAAAAAGTAATGAAATACTAATAATAATTGGCTTTTGCTGGTAATCCTTCTGAGAAATCTGAAAATCTATGAAAAGTAATGAAATCCCACATTTAGGTAAAGTAAAATAGGAGGAAAAAAAATCATATTTCAGACTCTATTCTAAGCAGAATAGTCTGAAATAGTACAAAAAACCTCAGCAGGGGTAAGCAACACACATAAGTAAAGATTTATCAAGGGTACGGTGCAATCTTGAGGGTGCGAATATATATAAGTCTGAGTCTGTTTGAAAGAATTAGATGGTCAACACTGATAGAAGGGGCATTGTCCTTGAGAAGAGAGGTGGAAGTTTTATCAATTGGCTGCATAGTCCTATCGGCACACAGCTGGTAGGGGAGTGCTGGGGAAGAGCGTCGTGTTTATATAACATCCAGGAGATATTTTGTCGATAACCAGTTAGCAGAAGTCGCCAAGGCCACATTGGGGATTTAGAAAAACAATAAATGTTGCGGTTCAGGCAGTTGTGAATTTCCAACTACCTTAAGAGATTTACTGGTATATCTCAATTGCGAATCCAAATTGCCAAATTTCTGGTACTTTCCGCAGATCTCGGGCATACAACTTCTCCAAGATTATATCCTTTAACCTCTGAGTCCAACCGCTGCCAGGCTGCGATTCTGTTCAAGAATCGTGTCCAGCTTGCGATTCTGCTCTCTTAACATTTCAGTCTAAGTGTTGATCGCTCTACAGACTCCATCTAACATCGCAGGAAGCTTTGGGATGCTTTGAACAGCTGCCCACGTTTTGCGAATCACTCGATAAGCCAGGTAACCACCAACTCCAAAAAGCAGAAATCCTGTTATCAAAAGTCCAAATATGTACACATTTTCTATGTCCTCGACCAACATTGTAGTCAGGCGCACAATCTTCCACTGCTGCCAAGAATCCATTGTGTATCCAGAGAAGAACGTCCCGTCTGGACAAGAGGGTCTCCTTTACCCTGTCTTCCCATTGAAAAGAAAAAAATTTGATCAATTACGTTGAGAGTCCAGCTGACCAAATCCATAATTTAAAAGTTTGGAGGATATGTAAAGCGAGGATCTGAGAAAAATACAGACAAAAAGCAGACGCAGGGATCAGCAGGGAGGGAGGGAGAGAAAACGCGTGTGTCTTCCACCGAGAGCAAGAGAAAAAGGCATTGTAGTATTGTAGTCATTGGCCGCACAAAATGTCTGAGGGCTGCCAATGGCACTTTGGACGCCCCTGATTTAAACTAACCTTTCCAACATTGATCACTTTAAAGGACAACATAAACAGTTGGGTCTTACCATCATATGTGACATATAACACCTGGAAGCCCTTTGCGCTGTTTCCCTCGTTAGACCTGAACTGTATCCACAGTCTTTTGGAGCGGGATGTGAACGCGATGGGCCGCTCGTATGTTTGACACGTCTCGTAAGTTGTCACAGAATTGGGCAGAGCTGTGAATTAAAGGCGATGATACACAAGTAACGCACGACATTAATACTGCAAAACGTCCTGAAATCAAAAAGTGTATTTGCTAGCTTTACCTCTCAACCAGCAAAACTATTTGTGTGCAGTTCTGGCCACTTTTATGTCAAATGAATAAATGTTATTTTATGCAAACTGTCAACACACCCTTGGTTTTGCTTAGTCTTAAAGATGCCTAAAGTTAACTAGAACAAATCTACAATTTTGGCTTACAGCTTTTTCTCATCACCAAGTAGTCTCCACATTCGTCCTCAATGGGCAGGTAGATTTCCGGCACCACAATGAGGACCCGGCGTTTGGGCGGTGGGTTGATGGTCCAGGTGCACTCAATGTTGGCGGGATAGTTCCCCGGGTAGTTTGGAGACTCGATGTAGCCGGAGAACTCCCCCAGCTCTCCACCGCACTGCCGGTCTGTTAAGTAACGCACGCAAACATGTTAAATATTCATAGAGATTTGACTGCTGACAGAGCCGGACTGTTGTTCTAAGTGGATTTTGCAACTGCTTAGGGACTTAGATTCACACAGGACAGATTTACAAATGTAGCAGTTGTGCATAACCAATGT
The DNA here is from genome assembly GCF_021462225.1 of Girardinichthys multiradiatus. Taxonomy (NCBI): domain Eukaryota; kingdom Metazoa; phylum Chordata; class Actinopteri; order Cyprinodontiformes; family Goodeidae; genus Girardinichthys; species Girardinichthys multiradiatus. The sequence goes on from NC_061797.1 coordinate 26,528,788, forward strand.
AAAACCTTCAAAGTTTAACATTTATGTTAAGAGACGTTATCTAGTTACAAGTTAATTTAATAATTTCTGTTCCCAGTGTGTGAGCTGGGAAAACATGTCATCCACACAGTGACTTAATAAATAGATCTATAGAAAATAACATAATATTTGTAATGTTGTAAGGTTTTATTGTCTGTGCGCAGAAAGAAATCCAGCCTTTTAAATCTGTGATTCCTTCCATAAGAAAAAGACCCATTTTAACCTCTGGTTATCACCCTAAAGGCATGCCATTGTCATATATAAATTGACTTTAAAAATGAAAATATCTTTTATATTTTTCTATCTTTATTGCATTTTTTTCAGGTTAATATGATGTTGCTGATTATGCATCACATTCTTGGAATAGTATCCAATGTTGCCTCTTTTCACTTCTTTGCTGTTTTCTCTTTAACTGAACCAGAAAGAAGAATAACAAACAGCTCAAAGCTATGTCAAAAACTAATAAACACATTACCAAACCCCCAGATTCCTTGAGTTAATAATTGACTTAAAGATCAAGTTAGGGTGGAACAAGTACACTTACAAGTATATTTACTCTGAAAAGCTTTATAGAAGTAATACAGAAATAAATATAGATAAAAAATTTTATATATCCCAGGTTCTATCTACTTAATGAAAATTGTGAAGGGACTATGATTGTGAAAAAAAACACATTCTTGGTCACAGTTGATTCAATTCATCATTGGGTCACTAATTCACTATAAAACAAGTTGTCAGAAATGCAGAGGGCAGAAATGAACATGATAGCATAAATGAATGGGGCCCCAAAGGATATTCTGCTCATATAACCTTAGGTTGACTGGGGTGGTGTTGCAGTGTGTACAGCTATGCCTAAACAGACATACTTTTGCACTGCATGATGGTGGTGGAGCCATCAAAGTCGGTGGAGGTGTTACCAGGACAGGCGACACAGTAGTTCTGGCCAAACTCGCCCTGGTAAGTCCCCGTCGGACAGCGGATGCAGCGGTGTGTGCTGGTGTTATAGTAATGGCCTGGAGAGCATTGGACTGCAGGAGCCAAGGAAAAAAACACAAGGTTGTAACTTCCTATAAATATTCAGAGGATCTGATACTCGGCATCTTTATATGAGTGTTTTTAACTATTTAAGTGAAATGAAGCAGATGGATAAATCATGCACTTTAACATATTTACAGTAGGAATAAAAAGCAAATGATTCAACATAAAATGAGTTTAATGTGGTGATGCCCACCCAGCAGCTGTAGAGGGCAGCAGAGCTCTTATCGACAAAAAGGAAGCTCTGTAGACTGTATCTCCAAGATTGAGTTATAGAAGAAAAAAGTTTCAAATCCCAAGAACCACAGATGTTTTACTTTATTTAATAGGTTTGACAGGTTTTTATAAACTTTTCTGCTCAAACTAAACCCTTTAAGCCATGAATTTACGTTAGAACTAAACTACACCAAACATGAGTTAATAGGCAAGAATGACACCGAGAACTGTTGCACCTTTGGTCTCGCAATCCTGAAATGAGACAGCGCTGTTGTGTTTAGTCACCAGGTTCCCTCCGCACAGGAAGCAGGTGGTTCGTCCCACTTCTGGTTGGTAGGTTCCCAGCGGACAGGGGATGCAGGGGACAAAACCGTCATGAGAGTACTGACCGGGTGGACACTGACCTGGGCGCACATACAAAGAAATATCTGGTTACATCAGACTTTAGACTGCTAAAACAAAAAAAACTATTGTGGAAGATGCAATATGGTCAGTGTTCCCCCAAGAGTTTAAGCTCTTCTAGTGTAGTCTTAGATAATAATCTTTTGGATAAGATACGCCTGAATGGTACAGTTTAGGAGAATGACACCTCTCTGCACCTCTCCTTTACTGTAAATCCTAAATGACTAATACAAAGTGGGCGTCAGCAGTAATCCCCTGATTGCTCCCCTTGTTTAGTCTGTCCGAGGAGATGCGATCTGGGATTCAGCCACAAAGTCACTGTTGATAAGAACGATCATAGTGGCTCCTTCAGCTTTTGTTCTGGACTCAAAGATGTTGAAATTCAAACACATCTTCATCAACTGAGTTCAAGCTTCTTTGGGTTTACACAAAGAAGAACATCTGCAGAGGACCCAGATCTTTATCAAGGCACCTATGCTTCCTGTGAGTTCCTCTGATGCACAAAACACTTATTTTAATCCCTTAGTGACTATCTGGGTCTTTATCAGCCTTTTCTGCAATTTGTTTATTTGTTAAATGTCAAGGTAATAAATCACTCTTCTAATGAATGTAAATACCAACACACTGGAACTTTTCAGACTTATCTAATAGTTTCCATTTACCTTAAGCAGTTCCTTTTTTATTCTATTTAAATGCACTGTTACTGTGTGCTACTGTAGTTTAGATCTGCTAAAGGGGCCATAACTGATCAGTAAAAATAAAAGTAAGGGCAACAGGAAATTAGCCTGGCATAACTGAATAAAAACTTCACAAATTAGTGATCATTTGCCTCGAATGTGATAAATTTGCGTTTGCCAATGTCACAAAAATATTTATTTTTTCATACAGAAGAATTGTGCACATATTGTACAACCCAAACGGCGGTGTATTGCTGTTTTAATATCTCGACCTACAATACAAAACATAATCAATTAATCAATCAATTAATCAGTCTTTATTTGTCAACTCACGATTCATGCAGGGCATACAGATAAATCGAAACTGTTTCTTTCTCTAACAAAATGTATCAGTTTATTTAATCACTTAATACCAATAACTCTTGAACATCTCACACAGTGCAAAGTCCTATTTATTTCGTATGTTGGAGCCAGATCATCTTGCAATCTTTTTAAATTGGTCTTAATCAGTGGTTCCCCAGACTTTGTAACGGTTTTGTTTGGACTTTCTTGGGTGCCTTTTTGCTAATTTCAAGTTCTTTTACCTGAACATGACACCCCGCTCTGTTGTTTAGATAAAAAAACTGAGAAGAAGAAAAATGGAGGTCAAAAGCAGACAAGCCAGGTCTAGAATGCAATCCACAGCAGCTGAACAGCATCGCAAAGTTCTCACTTCGGTAGTGTGTAAAATAACACTGTATATACCAAACAGTGTTATCTTTTGTATTTTTGTGTTGGATTCACACAGTATGAAAACCTTCAGAAAAAATACCACAACTTTGTTACATTCATAACATGATCTGATTACGTTTCTAATCCAACTACTGCTATACCAAAATATGGCATACTGGTTATTACAGGTATAACAATGTTATTTATTATTTATTGTTAAGCAGAAATAAAGAATAAACCATGTAATGTAGTGGCAGTTTTCAGGTACGGTGCAGAATATTATATCTTTCTGCCCTTCTGCTCATTACAGAGTAACACAAGTATATCGGGCCTATATTTGCTGGTGAATTAATCAGGCTATCAGCTCTGGTAGAGCCCACATTCAACTGCTCAACAGACAGGCCCTTTGCAGTTATATAATTGTAGCTCTTATTTGTTCCTTTTATAAGGGTGATGGATGGTACTCCTATAAGCTGCTCTCACACCGTCTTGCCATGCATGCTGGCCTATGGAAAAAAAAAGTGTATAGTGGGGGTCTGAATCTTAAGAAATTAAATATTTTTTGTGGATCAAGTCATGTCGAGTTTGGGCACCACTTTCGATGAACTTCTGCTTTGAATGCAGTATGAGTACTGAAATCAAGGATGTTCCCAGTGTTTAGCTGTGTTTGGATGGGGACCATTACTCTTGCTTTGATGTCAACCTCCTATTTTATATATTGATTTTTAATATTTGAAGTTTAACTTACCCTCTGCAAATTAAATTTCAAAGCATTATGAGTGCCTTCAAGTGGTTAAATTATGAGCCAGATTATCAGGAAATTAGGTAATGCCGTCAGTTTCACTTTCAGTTTTAAGCATTCCGCATGATGAGGTGAGTGAATTTTCATCAGCACAAACAGCATCTGCATAGTGGGCTGCACTTCTTTTGGCATCTTATTAAAAAGACCTTGAGTCATAGGGGTAGTATGTCAAAACAATTTTGTGGTTTTGAAAACTTTTTAAAACCTCAATATACCTTGAAATGTTAACCGACCCATTCAACTAACTAAAACTATTCTTTCCTGCTAAGTCGTCTGACGTACAGACTCAGTCCTGGCTAATATCAATAATATCAACTTCATGAACATAAATCAATGAAAAAGACCAGTATTTTGAGGAGTTTATTTTATTGTGTGCTTGCTGCAGAAAGTTTTTTGACCTTTTTTCACTTAAAAATCAACATGTTTTAAAAAAAGATAATATAGACAAAAATGATCACTGTAATGTTTATGTCTTCATGTGTTCGTTGCTGTTGTTTGTTCGAGAAATGCATCTCACCTCCACACTCTGACATGTTTCGAGCTCCGACCACCTTGGCAACCTCTCTCCCTTCAGGCGTAGGACAGGCTTCACAGGACATCTGTCCCTCCTCGTCCTGATATGTCCCAGCAGGGCAGGTCACACAGTGCCCCTGTTCACCATCATAGTATGTCCCAACACTGCAACTCACTGACACAATAGATCAGAAACACATCAGTTCTTTAATAGGTAGATTTTGTTTCACACAAAAAGAAAGTAAAACAAAAGCTGAAGCAAATCTCTATAAACAAGATGAATAAAACAACTGAAAACACTTAAGATAAGACACGCAAAATAGACTGTTGTGTCTGAACTTGTACTTCACGTAAATTAGCAAACTCGCACAAGGAAAAAAAGACAGAAATACAATGTGATGTGCAGGCGTGAATCAACACATATCACACTTTGCCCCCCGGCTCCACATTGTAAAACAGTTTTTAACACAACATAAAGACAACAAATACAACTATAAAGCTGAATAAAAAGACTAATAAAATGCCCCCGACCTCAACCATCTCTGAGGTTGAAGAAAAGAGTGCCAGGTGGGTATGGAGGACCAATCCTGCCATAATTATGAATATATACAGAAATAAATAAATGCTTAATAAACAAGCATCGGTTAAATGCATAAAAAATGCAGTAATTACATAAATGTAGGCAGTAATGAAATTATTCAATAAAACATAAATGTACATATCTCTTAAAAAAAAATAAAATGCTCAATCAATAAATAAATAAGCATACGATTAAATACACAAAAAATACAGTAAATAAATAAATGTAGGCAGTAATTAAATTATTCAACGAGACATAAATGTATATATCTAATTTAATTACCTTATTTATTTATTATCCATTACAGTTTTCAACTTTATTTATTAATGAATTATTTTTATTTATTTATGTGTATGTTTTAATATTTTCTGTCTGTTGTATTCTTCCTTTGGATTTTTTTACTCTATTTATTTGTTCAATGCTATTTATTAATGCCTGTGGTTTTTACATTTCCGTATGCATTTCTGCCTCATTATGCAAATGAAGAAGGGCTGTCTTCAGGCATCAACCTCTGCCTATTAGCTGGTTAAGATTAGCCTGCATAGCTCGAATCAGCATGGCTTTTCCCTACCAAAAAGCATTTAGCAATGGCAAACTCGGCCGGCAGACGCTCGATGTCCGACCTCTCAACAGCGTTTTAATTCCTCCAATCTGTTAGCAGCTTCCCTTTTTATACTATCATTTACTGTATTAGATCCGTTTGCTTTTTGTTTTAGTTAGCTGGTTTCTGTTTTGAACTGGAGCACAAGGTGAAAATACCCAAAAATTTTAGCTTTTGTGGGAGTTTGGGAACATATCTTTTGCATATACAACCTAACTCTGCATACTGACAAGATTAGGTCTTTAACTACTTTACTGAACCACAGACTCATGTTTTAGTCTCACATTGAAATTAAAAAGTTGCTAATGCATTCAGAGAGAGACAACTAAATATTTTTTGCTAAGATATGTTCTATAAAAAGACTTTTGTGTTCATTTACTAAATAATTTATGCATAATAAGCTTATAAATAAAGTAGAAAAACACATAATGTATTTTTTTGCAATTCAAACCAAAAGGTTGGCCAGAAATAAAGGTTTTTCCTTTTTTTAATGGGTTTATTTGAAATTTAATACAGACATTGAACACAGACTGTGTACAAAGAGTCTAACTTTATTTGCACACAGGCCTTTAAAAAGACCAGTTTAAAGCAGCCATGAAAGGGGAACACCACCTTCCTAATGCTTGATACAATGAAGATTTTGCTGTGCATTAAGGAGAAACGTTTAATGCCAGCATAAGCACCCTCACCTCTTTTAAAAGCCAACCCAGCGGAAAATCAAAGGGAGGGGGTATTTCCCTCTTTCTTCACCAAAGTGCAAAGGCTTGATTACAGGGACCAAAACACCTTTTTTGCTCCAGTTCCTCCCCCTCAGAGCAATGCCTTTAATTAATCTGGGAATTACTGTCTCTGTCTGATAGTTTAAAGAACTTGACTTAAAAAAAAGCAGGAGGTGATCTCAAACAAGAATAAATCAACTAAATCCCCCACTCTGAGGTGATAAACGTGTCCTAAGGATGCAGCCTTCAAAGCTGCAGGAAGGGTCAGCACACAGCAGCTTGAGTGGAGCTCCATTATACTCAACAAAGTGTTAGATTTTCCTCTAAAAGGGGAAAATGTAATTCTATCAAGAGCAGTTCATTTTTGAGGGCCATTGTTTACTCTGAAAGACCATGAGGAGCCCATCACTGCATTGTCCTCTAACAGCTTTTATTTGACAGAGGGAAACAGTGAGGGAAGCGGAGAGAGTTGGGGTGAAAGAGAGAGAGAGAAAAAAAAACCTTGAAGCCTTTCAAATGCAAAAAACACCTCTATAGAGTCCTCGAATTGATGGCCCTCAAAGAGGTTTAAAAGACCTTTCACCTCTATTCAAGGCTCCGCTTCTTGCCCATTTGATGACATAGGAAAACCACGCGGTATCACAGCAGTGAAGAGTTGAACCCAATAAAAGGGGTCAGGTTTTCTGAATCCTCCCCATTCGACTCGGCCCAATCGCTGCTCGCGCCCATCGAGCGGAGGCCCAAACAGCTGATGCTAATTGATTCCCATGGTGCGGCTGAAGTCAGTTCTTTTTAGCAGTTTACTGGCTGGGGGTCATGCAAAGTGGCCCCAGCTGGGAGGGATGGAGGGAAGGAGGGAGGTGGTGGTTGTTGGTGAGGGGCTGCCCAAGACTCAAACTGCCAGTTTGGATCACCAGCACCTCCTAAACATCTCAAACAGTCGTCTTATCTAATGATCCTGTCATGTTAAGATTGTAGAAAAAAACCTGTCGTAATTTACTGAAATTCATTAATAATGCACACTTACGGGACATAACTCGCTAAATGCTTGTAGCTCTTTTAAAGACACAGTCTTCTGGTATATAGGCCAAAGTGAAACCAAAAGGATCAACACAATTTTCTGACCAAGTTCACAGAAGCCAGTGTTGCTTTTTCTCTAAAGGAGCCCCAAATGTTTTTTTTTTTTTCTCCTCAATGGAGCAGCCAAACTGAAAAGAGTTGAAACTGCACTCTGCGCTAAGCCAGTGTGGGAGGTGGGGGAAGGAGGGAAAAATATAGCTCCTTTAAAGAGCTGGAGGTTAAGAAGAATGCCTCTGAACCCCTCCTTTTTCCCTCTCCCAAATTACATGTCTACTCCCCTGCCATGACCAATGGACTGTTTAATGTCGACCTGTAAGGGTTGGCAGGGGTGCTTTAGACATCAAAATGTTTAATGCATATTGAACAGGAGCAGTTTAGACTCAGATCAAGTGTCACTAATGAATCTAAAAGTACAAGAAGGTCGTAATAAAGCAAACACCTTTATAGACTTTTTTTAAAAGGTTTAGATACATCAAGATCTCGGACTACATCATGGGCAGACCTCACAAAGCAAGATCTGTCTGAATAAATATTTAGAAGAGAGGCACTAGTTTCCCCAGAAGATGTTTCAGCAGAAAATTAACTCACTGTGAGGCCTGAAAACAGGGGCCAGCCAGGAAAAACACAATCCAGCTCCTGGCTGTCCTCCTGACAGCTTGCGGTGGCGTTTGACCAACTTTTTCTGCATTGCTGGTTGTATATAATACCCAAACGGGAAGCTCAACAGCTACCAGGAGAGCCATCACTTTGCACTTTTTATCCCAGGGAGAGATGCTGGAAGATGTCACAGGCTTTGGAGCCCCAACTACAACTACTTCTCTGTTCTTCCACACAAACCCGCTTGCACCACTCCAGCTTGCTCATTACAACACGTCTGCAAACCAAATATTGCGTTCATCTGGCAAACACCTGTACCAAATCCAATCATTAAACCGACTTTCTAAATATATCGCCTCCAGTATGAGCCACTGCAGCTCTACTGTGTGCATGCATAGTGGGTACTTTCGAGTCAGTACTGTCAATCTGATGTTTTAAATCGTTTCTGTTATGAATAAAAAATCCAGCTCACCACATTTTCTGCCCACCAACACTTGACCGGCCAGACAGTGTCCTGGCAGTCCTGCCGGTTGGCCCAGAGTCTTGGACAGGTCATAGTCGGTCCCTTCAAAGTGAAGGTGGAACTGTTCCCGGTTGATGGATTTCCTCAGGGTCCTGATGGTCTTCCTGAGTCTCTTCTCAGAGCGTCGACGCACGCAGTTCAGGTCGCAGCTCTCTGCTGAGAGAAGTATTCGATACCACAACTGTTTGCAGAAAAAAAGGTCATCCTGAACACCTACAGTACCTGGATTTTTACGTCATGCTTCCCTCACCAAAAAAAAAAAAAAAAAACAACATCCTTACATATTAAAAAGTATTGAAGGAAACCAAACAGAATGCCCCTAACTTACATCCCTTGCGCCCAGAGCCAAGCCAAAACAGGAGATACTTTAAGAGCTTTGGGTCTGACTAGTGACAGACAGCAGCGGAAGGGAGTGAGATACAGAATAAGAAGCAAAGGTTGCACGCAGGCAGGCAAACAGGCAAGCAGGCGGGAAGCACAGAGAGACCAACCTGTTACCTCCTCAAGGTTAACATCCAGCTCAAACTCAGCTGTAATGGCGAAGCCATCGTCCTCGCCGGCTTTCCTGCTGTGGCGGCTGCGCGTTCGCAGGCCCAACGAGGTGCAATGAAGGCTCACATAGCTGAACTGCACGTTTTCGGTGAAGAGAAAGCTGCAATCTGTGAACAGGGCAACACGTAAAAATTAACGGGGTAGTAGATGGTTAAATCTTAAGCAAAAACTGAGATGTCACAGAAATATGCATCTGAAACAACAGAGCTTCCTTTTAGTAAAGACGAACAACGTAAAAGACCAAACCCTCCGCCGGAGAGACAAAAATAATCCTACAATCAAGGAGGTATTTGATTGATGTCTGGGTCAAACCCAACTAAAAGGCATGCAATGGCTAATTACATCCTCCCCTGTCACTGCCAGACAAAGTGCGGCTCCGAGACATTCGAAAACACCTCAAACCACATCACTTTCACCACAAACGTCTTCACATTTGCCCTCGGTTTCTGGTTTCTTTGAAGCAGTTTTCAGGTCTGCTTTATCTTCTTTAGATGCTGGCAACTCACAGTAAACTCTAAATGCTTTTAAGCAGCAGCATATAAATGAGCTGTAATTCCAGTCATGTCTATCTGTCATCTTGTGTTTGGAGAGGTTGCTGGGCCAACCTCTGTACCTGAGTGTGCTGAGTTGAAGCTTTCCCAGAGTTTCGCCTGACTTCGTTTAAGGTTGCATTTGGCAGTGCCAGACTTGAAAGTGGCTGTGGTTTTAATTCGCTGCACACCGGCCTTTTCTGTACCTGAAGGACAAGGCAACAAGAAACGTTTTCATTCTGATGTATTTATACAGCAACAAAAACAACAGATGTAAGTCCAAGATGTTCTCAGGTTATTGTTTTGTTTGACGGACCAGAGAGATCTGGGAGGTTTTGTACTTGCCTAAGCAATGAGAGTCGCTGTTGCTCTTTTGTGCGCCAGCCAAGCAGGGCAGCGGCATTCCACAGGTCACCGTGTAGGAATCCTCCGTCCCTGAAAACACACAAGAGAGCATGACACACAGGCCGATGCTGACAAAAGTCAGGGCCACAAAAGCCAAGCCGGAGAGCAAAGAGAAAGCATGTAGGAACACGACGAGTCCGCTCCGTAGACTAAAGCTGACAACTGTTCACACAGCTAGATCTAAAACAGCTCGACTTAAGCCCCTTTTCAGACAAGAGATTCCCAAAACTGATAGCTTCATCAATCAGTTAAAGCTACAGCATTCAATCACTTTTATGTTAATGTTTCCTATGGCTTCATTGGAGCTTATTTACGACAGTGATGGAGAGAGCAGCAGTACGGACGTGATTTTGGTCGCAAAGCATTTGCCAAAAGTCTGACAAAGACAGAGTTTGCATACAACAGAATTTTATGTTGCCATAACAGTTCATATGATCCTACCAAGCGGTGGAGGTTTGTCAAACATCCTGATGGTGGATGGCAGCGGATGAGAATGAGTTTTTTTTTTTTTTCCTACAAATTTAAGTCTACTGAACACCTGGTTTAATAAAGGATTCAAAAGGACTTCATGTGAGAATGTGGTTCCACAGAAATCCAGTTTATATCTGTAAATACTGTAAATAAGAAGTTAAATTTAAGGTTTCTATAAATATATAAACAATGTGTAAATTATGTATATCCGACTATTCCAAAACACAGCGTCCGGTACAGTGCTGTGAAACAGTATTTGTCTCTTACAGTATTCTTCGATTTTTGCTTCTTTTAATCACATAAATGTTTCAGACCATCAAACTAATTGTATTATTAGATAAATTCAGCCTAAGCAGTTACAAAATGTAGTTTCAAACAACAATTTTATTAACAGAAATCTAACTCAAATTAGCGCCAGACCATCACACTGCCATCAGCATTTTTGACTTATGGTTCTTTTCTAAAATGCTGTATTTTACACCAGATGTAATGGGACACACACTGTCCAAAAAGTTTGTTTCTTTCCTAGAAATCTTGGAGACTATCAAGATGTTTTTAAGAAATTGTCAGACAGCCTTTTGTTATTTTTTTGGTTTTCACCTTGGAACTCTCCCAGGGATGCCAGTTTTTCCCAGTCTCTTCAGAATAATTGAATCAAGAATGCTGACCTTAACAGAGGCAAGGGGCTTTAGATGTTTTTGTGGGTTCTTTTGTGACCTCCTGGATAAGGTGTCAATGCACTCTTAATTTCATGTAGGTGGGCCAGTCCTGGGAAGTTTCTCTATTGTTTTCTGTTTTCTCCATTTGTGGATAATGGCTCTGACAGTCAGTGACTTTATCTCTCATATGTTCTTGAATGTCTTTAGATCAAGCCATGATGTGTTGCTTTTTGAGATATCTTTGCCTACTACATGTTGTCAGACAGGTCCTATTAAAGTGATGTCTTTATTCTAGCAGTAATAAAACCTGGGTGTTGTTTGTAAATTACTATTTCACATAGAGTCAAGTTGGTTAGGATAGTTTTTTTTTTTCATTTACCCAAGTAATCTTTGTTTGATATCAAAACTACGGTTTTAAGTTTTTTTTTTAACAAATACAATGAACAATGAACAGAGCAAAATAAGTTTATGGAGATTAAATAGACAAGAGGAAAAGGACAAAATTCCCAGAATTTAGAAATACAATGACATTGGGAAAATAAGAAGACACATTTTATATTGAAGCCATACAAGTAATATAGGACAAACTTACTAGAGATAATTAAATCTAATGCGTCTAATTTTTTAAAATAATAATAATGTTCTGAAATATTGCACCTAGTGAGTAAATGTGACATTAGGATCCTATGATTTGGTGGTATTTTGCGCATTTAAGTCGCACTCAGCCCCACGTGGGAGAGGGCCAACCCACAGCATGACGTTCCCCACCAGAATAGCTTCCAGAATCTCAGGAGACAGCTTGTTTACTGGGGAGTCGGAAGCCAGCAGATTTTCCACTGCCTGTTTTAATTAGTGACTGAATGAACTTTGACATTTCAATATCCACAAACAAATAATAACAAGTTCATATTAACCCGGTTAAATCTTTTGATCTCCATTATATATTTTTTTAAAGAAAACAGAGCGAAAATAATAAACCAAATGCTTTCTTTTATAAAATTATAAACTTAAAACCTCTGGGCGTATCTCAGGAATTTAGTTTATCCAAAATGTCTAGTGTGGCTCTGATAGAATGAATGCAGTGGGACCATGCATCTCAGCAGATGTGGAGCAAACCTAAAAATGATGCACGTACTGTAATTTCGTATTTAATTAAATGAGAACAGTGAGAATATAGGTCTGCAAGTGGAAGTAAGTGATAATAACAGCAGATACGTAAAAAGAGATCTGGGCTCGACTCACCACTGCTGATGTGAACTTGAGACTTGCAGTTCAGGAAGCAGAGATCCCCTCCATGCTGCTTACTACAGTTCAAGGTAGGCTTAGAGGGGAGGTTTGCAGGTGTTAAACCCTCAGCCTCTGAATAAAGACCACAACAAAACTCAAAGGTAAAAAAGAACGTGTTTCATTGCAAAACAAAAAAAAAAAAAAACAATACAAACTTTTGCGAGCATGTTTGCAATTCTGATATTTTTTTTACTCAGACAGGAGAAAAAAACAAGTGACAGAAAACTAAAGAGAAAAAAAGGGAAACATTTCAAAGTATCTCCTGTTTTTGTCCCCACATTTCCTTCCAAACTGTTTGACAACACAGACACAGCGAAGTAGCAAAAAAATAAAGAGGTGTTAACTTACTGATGCAGTCCTTTTTGTTCCAGTGTAGCTTATAGCCGGGACGACAAAAACACTCAAATCCACCCACAGTGTTCTCACATCCATGCTCACAGCCACCGTTGTTTACACTGCATTCATTTACATCTGCGACGAAATGGTCAAAACATGATCACTCTGCCAAGCATATTTCAATGCTTCTTCAGCAACGTTTGTCTCACCTCCACAGTGGGCCAGCCCATACAAGGTGTAGCCTTTGTTGCACAGACACTGAAAACCACCGGGGGAGTTCACACATGTGTGATCGCATGTGCGCTCAAAATAACACTCATCTATATCTGTAATCAAAATCACACAGATCACATAATAGCCAGGCAATCAGCCCACAAGGTTTTTCCCCATTATCCATAGCAGTAAAATGTGACAATTGCAAAATGCTGCATCAGGTGAAATAATGGATTTCAAAAGGAGCTTCATAGGAATATACAATTATATCATGTCCGCATCATTGTTTTTGCCCTACTTATTACCTAAGTTTAAAATAGTTTTTACCCTGACAAGAGCGTTCATCTGACAGCAATTTAAATCCTTTCCTGCAGTTGCATTGGAAGCTGCCAACAGTGTTCTTGCAGAAGTGTTCGCAGCCACCATTGTGAATCTCACACTCATCGATATCTGTGAGGAATGAGTTTCTGATCAAATTTCAGCCAAAAAAAAACCAAAGGAAATCTTTCACAATCATACCAAATCAGTGTGCTGCTACACTTTGTGAAAGGTGTTGTTGTGGACAGTTATGGTCAGTCTGACCTTTACACGATTTTCCATCCGGCTGAAGTGTGAAGCCATCGGGACAGCTGCAGCGCACGCCAGTGGATGTGTCCTTACAAGTGGAGTCGCAGCCCCCGTTGTTCAGTGCGCAGGTTTCTAAAAATTACAACCCAAATGTGTGACTGTCAGCTGTTTCAGAAGGTGCTGCCTTGTTTCTCATTGACAGACAACACGTCAATAGCAGCACAGAAGCTTGATTTTCTGACTAGTGTGACCATAAAACAAATGGAACTTTTACATTTATTACCTATTTTGAACTTTTGTCTAAATAAATTAGTTTTTAAAACCTGGTTAGTGCAAAGCAGTTTTGTGCCTTTTAACAAACTGACAAAAAAGTTTAGTTGCAACACAGAGTGCAGCTCTCAGACCTCCTCCGCTCAACGTTTTTTTATGATAATGTGCTCAGCCAGAAAATATTCCAACGTGAAAACGTGAAATTTACCACACTGTCACAGGCGCATATATTACAGGAGGGAGAATTGACGTGGGACAGCGAGCATGCAGTCATTTCACAGTTTGCTCAAAAGACTGAAGAATGTATCGGTGTAATAGACATTACTCGTCTTCGCGCCCATGCCAGTTCAAGCTGTCAGCCTGTGAGGGGTGTAACTGTTACCCATTGACAATCTTCTCTTGACACGTTTGTCGGCCTCGGTAGAGGACGTGGCGTTGTGGTCTGAGGACTCAGTGGTGGCTTCATCTCGCTCTATGACACACACAAAACCAATTATTAGTAGAGCAGGTATGTTTGAAAAAAATCCCTTAGATTTATATTTTCACACAGCACTGCAACCTGACCGGTAACTTCAATTCTGGGAGTCTCTGTTGCCTCTGAGAAACCAGAAACAGTTTGACATACTCTGCTTGTAGTGGCTTGGTGTGTGTCAAATATTGCAGCAGATTAGGATCTGCAGAAAAGACGATTTTTACACGCCTGGACCTCACACAAACTACTGCTGGAAGAGATAACCCTCTATCTCACAGATGATTCTTATCCATCAGAACAATTGTGCAGAAGAAAGAAAAAGAGCAAAACTCACAAGGTTTTCAAAAAATCCTTTAAGATAGACTCAATGTAGAAAAAGAAACAAAACAAACAATTTTGTTATATTCATAACAGAAAATATTTTTCTGATTGTGAAACTTGCTGGAATGCTACTGGTAAAAACATTTAGGATGTTCTGTTTTTAAATGGTTTTACATTTATGTTTTAACTTTATTAGTTAAAACCCATATTCTCCTTTAAACTTAAACCGTGGGGTGATTTGTTTAGTTAGAAATATCCTATACATTTCTTTTGGAGTGATTTTACTTATGTTTATAAGAGTGTAACCAATAATCCAAAGTAAGATGCTCACCTTTCCTCTCTCCACAGCCATAAAACAAATACATCTGGAAGGGGGAGCTTCCATTCATACATTTCCACAAAGTTTGGAATGGATTTACAAATGTTTTAGAGCACAACAGGTGTGAACTAATCAGAAGTGAGATGCTTTCCTTTCTCTCTCCATGGCCAAAGACACAAATGAATGCGGACGTTGGTGTTTCAGTTTATATTAGTAACAGATTTCCACAAAATTTGAACTGATTTTACTTACGTTTTAGAGCGTAAGCACTGTGAAAGAATCAAAAGTCAGAAGCTTCCTTTTATCTTTTCACAGCCACACATGGGGTTAGATGCAAAACTTGATTAATTCTTTTACCATCTCTCAGTTACACATTTTTACAAAGTTTGGCGTGAGTTTACTTTGCTGTAGAATGTAACTGACATAAAACATATTAAGACTGATCCTACCTTGGTCCGATTTCAATATTTTTGTCCCATTCAGTGCTTTCTGTCAGGGCTGCACATTATTAATAAATCATACGACTGGCATATTATTGTGTGAAAAATCCAAATGTTTTTCCTGACTTGTTTCTTTCTTATCTGTATATTCCATGTTTCCAACTCTCTCCATGCCCTTAAACATATTGGGCACTATTATCTGTGTCAGGTGTGGGCATCTACTACAGTGAGATATTTCAGTCAACAACACTACTTCACAAAATAATATTGAGATAATTTTTTGGCAATATTTTTTGCAGACCTGCTTACTGTGCATCTGATGGTATGCTGTCAATCAAAACACACCTTTAAATGTTATTTATTTCATATTAGTTGAAAATATTTGGCCTGCTTTACTTTTAAAGTTCGTAATGTAAATGTAATGTAATGGAATGTAAATGTAAGTTTTAAAAAGTGATACAATATCAAATGTGTATAAATATTTATCTTTCAGTTCGTTTAATGGAGCAGTTTATATCCATTAAGTTAACATTTCCTGTTTTAAAAGGCTGCTTACCCACACAGGTCTTCTTGTCAGGCTGTAAGGTGTACCTGACGTGGCACCTGCAGGTGGGACCATCCTCCGTGTCCTCACAGGTGTGCTGGCAGCCTCCATTGCCGTGGTTACATGTTACTGCAGCGTAAATGACAGTTGGAGGCAAGGCAAATCATCAGGGTGTCTGCATTTATTAGTTTGTGAGTAGTGCCACTGTAGTTGCACTCACAAATGCAGTCTCTCTGGTTCCTGGCCAGCTCAAAGCCTGGACGACACTCGCAGGCCACGCCTCCTCGGTAACTCTCCTTGCAGATGTGGGCGCAGCCATGCTCCTTATTCATACAGTTGAGGCCCTCTGGGATAGAAAATTGGAGAGAGAGGTACACAATGAAACTCTCCTGCAGTGACCAACCAGTTAAACTCAAAGAAATACATATTGAGACATTAATCCAGCATTCTCAAAGACACTGATTGTTCACACGCCTTGCACAATCCAAAAACATCCAACTGTGGGATATTTTTATCGCCTTTATGAAGGAAGAAGAAATATTCTGCAAATCCTTTAGCATAAAAGGCAACACAGCAGGCTGTTCTTCTGCATACAACACACTTGACGCTGCTTTGAGCCTGAAGCTGAGAGGAGGTGCGGCACCATTTATATAGATGGGTCACAGCTGAGTGGTCAGGTCTGCAGGATTTACAAAGCCTGTCAAGACCCAATGGAGTGGAAAGTACGTGCATTTAAGTTGACTCCAGTCAAGAAGACAAAACAAAGGCACTTCAGACTAATCTGTGACACACACCACATAGGCCAGAGTGTTGCAGTTATTTACTTATTTTGTCCTCTGGGACACACAGAGAATATTTTCCCAGAGCATGTTGCTGCTGCACATAAAATGTTTAGCTATGAAGAGGCATGTTGACTGTACCTCTTCCTTATATCATCCTACTATTAAAGAAGCTGATTAGTTATTGTTTTACCTGGTAAAACCTAAAAGGGTCCTCAAACCTACTTTCAAACTGAAAATCTGTAAATGAGGTAGGATGTGAGACATTGTTCGATATGTAAACTCACCAATGGAACGGTGGATGCACATGTGCTGGTTGTCGCTCAGGAAGAATCCCTCTTTGCACCGGCACTCGTAGCTGCCCACCGTGTTGACACAAGTATGTTGGCATCCACCATTGTTGAACATGCATTCATCCACATCTACGGGACAGGGTCAAAAACACTTTACAGTCTTCCTGGAGAATATTTGTCTTCAATACAAACACATATTTCCCCCCTTTATATAAATCACGTTTTTGTGTTATAAACACTGCAGATGAGGCTAATGTTTTTTAAATGACTGTGAGAAACTTCAAACAAGACCCACACAAACATGCATTCCTTAAAGATCAGATTAGATGAGTCAGCACTCTCTGTCACAGAAATCCCCCTAAAGCTAGAAAGGATCTTACCCAGACAGTTGTGTCCATCGTTGGCCAGGTTGAATCCATCATAACAAGTGCAGCGATAGTTGCCCGGTATGTTGTTGCACTCATGTACACAACCGCCATTGTACTCCAGGTCACATTCATCAATATCTGAGGAGTAAACACCACATGAATACATGTTTATGTTCTGGTTAACAGAGGTAAGATGCAGAAGATTTGAATCAGTGAACAACAGCAATGAGGCATCCATAAACTGCAATAAAAAGAAAGGAGTACATTAATACAAATCTCAAAAACAAATTAAATACTTACCTTCGCAGTGTTTTCCATCTCCTTTAAAGCCTCCTTTACATGTGCACTTGTATGAGCCTTGGGTAGTCTGACAAATAGCATCAATATGACAGCCATCACTTCCCTCTGCGCAGGGATCTGTCCAGGTTTACCAAAACACGTGGAAAAAATGTCAGTATGTCGTTAACAGCCTAAAGGCTCATTTATGTTTACATTATTACCGGAAATCTGAAGGGAAAAACTAGAAATCTAAATTTTTTTTGCAGACATATAACTGCGTTCAAGTCACAAACTATACAAAACGTTTTTTGTTTTTTTTTATCTCTATTATTACAACGGGGTTTTAGGGCGTGCGTAAAACGCAGCAATACCCGCGGCTGGAAAAACAAAAACCCATAACACATGCAAACACTCATTACAGTCCCACCTCGAGTCTCTGGAAGCGCTATGCTTTGGCGACTATTTAACAAGAGCAAAAACAAACAAATGTCTCTCGCAGCCCAAACAGCTCCCATGGTGATAGGGTCCAAGTTTTCAAGATCTTCTCAAAAGGACGCGGGCGCACTGAAGTCGTGACGGAGCGTCCGCCTCATTTTCATTCTTGCCTGTCAATCGGCTTCACAACGGGCTTTAGAAAAGAAAAAGGAGAGAGTGACTGTCTGAAAGTAGGGGGGAGAGAGAGAGAATGAGGGCGTGCGTGTGCGTGCACGCCAGAGTGAAATTGTGAGGAGGAGGGGGTGCGCGTTGAAGCGTCCAGAGGCAGCCCATGAATAAACCTCACCAGCACTCTGCGCTCAGAGGAGGCTTTTATTTTTGAAAGCTCCGACCGGAAATGTTTTTAGTTCACAGAAGGTTCTTCTGCATTATCCAAACCTGAGCTTTGATGCTGAAACATTTATTCACTGTTAAGGTTATCTAGCCGATCTTAAATAAATCCTTTTATTTCATATCAGTTAGTGTCATCAAGGTTTTCTTTTAATTCGCCTTTATTGTTGGAAATTCGGTTACAAATCAAAGAAGACGTGATTTATGACATATTTATATTGATAGATCTGTGCACAAGAGGGCAGTAACATTCAACAACACATAAATACAGGACATGTGTGTTTTTTTTATCATATCGAAAACGTGTATATTTAAAATTAGTAGTTAAAATATATATACATAAAAACAAAACTAAAGAGACCTTTTTTAAGTTTTTATTGAATATTATAAAATTTCTGATTATGGTGCAGGATAAATTAAGAAACCACTAAATTTATTCCCACTTAAAATGGCTACAATCACTTGCAGGCCTGTCAAAATCATTACTAGGGATTATGAAGGTTTGCCTTGTTTAAACCTCAGATATTCAGTTTAGTGTGCTCCTGAATGTTGAAGGGACAGTGAAAACCATGGTGAGAAAGAAAGAGCTGTCATTGACCTTCAGAAAAAAGACTGTAGCAGCTTTCAAGTTTGGTAAGCGGGTTAAAAAGGTCTCAAAAGAATTTTAAAACCAGTCATTGCAGTGTATGGGAAACCATCTATAAGGGGAAGACATATAAAACATGTCCAGGTCTGGTCATCCAAGAATCTGGGAAGAATCTGGGATCTGGGAAGACAGCTAACTGGAAGAACCCTGCACCTAGGTGAAACAGCTTGGCTGCCATTACAGAGAAATGTCTCTTCAGCCCCAGCAAAAAGGAGAATCTGTTCTCAAAACAAATTATATTAGTAAACCAACTGAAAACACAGGAATGACACAAGAAAACAGGTTTGCTCCACTTCTGCAAGACTCAGACTCCCCAAACAAAGCTCTTTCACCGGCTAGTTATGAGAGCTGATTGCCCTCTAAACGGTTTCCTCCTAAACGGCTTTAGAAAGAGCCAGCCACCATTCCCAAATAGTGGGTTATGGAGCTTTGAATAAGATTAAACACTTTTGCAGCAAGAAAAACACCAAGTACTTAGTTTTGTCAATAGCATAGTGTCTGATATCTCAGAGAAAATACTGATGAATATGGAAGAGCACCTACAGTGAAAAACCACATCATACACACAGGAGCACTTGATGTTGTGAAGCAAAATTCGGAAATCTTGAAAGAGGATTTTGTTTAATTGATTAAGTTCAAGGTCTTAATGTATTTTCCAGCGGACCTCTACCGACAGCTCAGGTTTTAGATGAGAGATTCAGTAGGCTGCTGATGCTTAATAAATGGCTTTGAATCATATTTTCATGAAAACAAGGCATCTTTTCAAGAAAGGTGGGTTTAGTCTTGATAGGTCTGGAGTACAACTCTTCACCTTCAACATTTCTTATTCTGTGAAACAGACACCAGCTACCTCGGCCACAAACCACAGGCAAGCAAATACAAAACAGGTGATAGATCAGAAGGACAACTGCAGCCTGTGGAGATAAGGTTGAACCACGGAGAAAAAAATCACTTCCCAGTATGACAAGCACTTTGAATTGTCTTGTTGCTAAAATGTGTTCTAAAAATAAACTTGCCTTGCCTCATCGTTTTTCCACCAACATTACACAAAAGCTGAGCTGAAATAACTTCACAAACAGCCAAGGATGGAAATGCAATTCTACAATCTGACCACAAGGTGTCCCTGTAACGTTTTATTTGACTCACGAGATATGATATTGTAATATATTACTTTTACATTTGCAGGCAGCATGTAGAGAATAAGCTGCATGCAAATCTGTAAATGTTTGACATCTTTCCACCAAATGCCACATATTTATATAGCTTTACAAGTTGCCTGTCGAGATTTAGGTGGATATCTCATGTTCTAAATGTGCAGAGGAATCCTAAAAGCTTAAGACATTTGTGAAACTATAAGTGCTTGTAAAAAGACTGCCACATATAAAAAACTCCCTGGAGAATATTTAGCTTCCTCAAGCTTAGGAAGGTGATAAGGACGTTAAAGATCACAAGTAGACTTCAATGAGGAAGTGCTGTATCCTTAAGGCAACATGTCTACCTTCACCATAGAAACACAAGGCTGTTTGCTTTGTTTTACTCATACAGATAATTGGTTAATTGGATTACAGACAAAACTACTTACACATAAACAAACACAAGATTACTTTCCACATGAACACTTGAAATATATCTCCCTGTTTGTAATGGATTCATATAAAATGAGTTTCACTTTAACAATACAGAATCAAATAACTTTTTGATAATGATCTCTTTTTTTAGATTCACCAGTACATTTCCCGATTGCTTTCCTATCCATACTTGCTGTATTTACAGGTTTCCATCTTGGAAACCCATCTGGATGAGGTCCAATCCCAAAACTCTCTGCTGGAGACATCCAAGGAGGAGCTGCTGGAGAGTAGCTGTGAGATAACCCATCTGGAGAAGGATGCTGTCAAACGGCAGCAGCTAGAGAAGAACATCTCTACCTTACAGTCCAAACTGAGACAGATTATAAGTCAAAGGTAGAGACAACTCTCAGGTAGATCATTCAGGAAAAAGACAACTGTCTGAATCAGCTAAATGAGGAGATAAGCTGGATGACCAGGAAGCAAGCTGACACTGAAATCCTTCAAGTCAAATCATAGAAGGAGGAGCTGGAAGAGAGAATGAACAACCTGTCAGAGAAGATCCGACAACTCCACACTAATGTTAAAGAGGTTTTTGAGCAAAAACAGGAGACAGAGATTGATCGTATGACTGCAGAAATACGGGATACTGAGTCTTCGCTTATTTGGGACACTGAAGAGAAAGCCTAGCTAGATGTTACTCTGAGTTTAATCGAGGAGCAAAAACTTAAACTTCAGGAGAAGCTTTTAGCCATTAATCTCTGAGAGAGGGGACTTGATCAACAATGTAGAACAGGTGGAAAAAGAGAAGCTTCAGCTGGAGTCTAACTATGGCCAAGTCTCAGGAAAACATCAAATTGCAGTCAGAGATTAACCATGTGTCTGAAGAGAAGCAGCAGCTACAAACCAGTACAAAGAAAATGGAAGAGGAGATGGTTTCTTTAAGAGAGTGAGTGTATTCAACGCTCTCTGCTGTGGAGCAGAAACTAAGCAGCTCAAGATGAGGGACGTCATGACAGCAGGAAAACAAAAAGCAGAACATCTCTAAGTCTGTGATTCACTTTTACCAATGAGCTAGTATGGTTAAAGCTGCACTGATCAGGCCTTTTCTGGCTGATACCAGATTCTTCTCTGAGCTCTGACCTGCAAATTCCTGTTTTTTCGTCTTGTTCTTTGTTTTATTCTAAGGACTTCATGGCAGAGAATAAAAAATAAAAAATGTAAAATGTATTCTAAGGACTTCATGGCAGGCTGCACGGTGGTGCAGTATGTAGCACTGTTGCCTTGCAGCAAGAAGGTCCTGGGTTCGATTCCTGGCCAGGGCTCTTTCTGCATGGAGTTTGCATGTTCTCCTTGTGTGTGGGTTCTCACCAGGTACTCCAACTTCCTCCCCCATGTCCAAAGACATGCCTGTTAGGTTAATTGGTCTCTCTAAATTGCCCTTAGGTGTATGAATGAGTGTGTGCATGGTTGTTTGTGTGTTGCCCTGTGATGGACAGGTGACCTATCCAGGGTGTACTCTGCCTCTTGCCCATAGACTGCTGGAGATAGGCACCAGCTTCCCTGCAACCCACTATGGAATAAGCGGTAGAAAATGACTGATTTTATGGCACAAAACAGAAACAAATATGATACATGTTCTTTAACAGAGGTTATAGTTTTGAATCAGAGAGATTGCATTTTTTGCATCAATGTACAGAATACTGAGAGAGATCTTAGCTTTGATGAATTTAATAAATATGAACAAAAATCTGATTTTTACATATTTTACTTATATATTCAATGAAAAATTGAACAAAATGGCTGTGTCACAGGTGCCAACAGTTTGAGGGTGAGTAGGCTGAACTTAGATGGTCCTGACTGTACTCCAGCAGCAGTAGGACTTACTGTTTGAGCAAGTGGACCAACAGCACTGCCTCATACAGTAGCTCATAATCAGAGGAAGACTAGAGTCCTGCTGAAAATATCACCCACGTAGGACCCAAAGATCCTGAAAATGGGGTGAGTATGGAAAAAATTAGATTTTATATCTTCTGGAACTTTGTCCTGAATGGTTTTCTTTTATTGCTGTGCCACAAATGACAGGACAAGGAGGCAGTACAGCTGTTATTTATAAAAAGTCTTTTTCATGCTAAATTATCTCTTCAAGTACTTAAAGCTGATAAAAAATCAGCAGAGTTGAGCCTATATATGACATTTTGATTTATCAACCACCTGGGTCTCCTTTATCGTTCTCTCTGACTTACAGGATTTTTTATCATCAACAGTCAAAATCATTACTGGGGACTTTAATACTCATATTGATGATCCTACAGACCATTCCACTAAGGACTTCTCTAATAATATAGACTCTTTTAACTTCTCCCAGCTTGTGTCTGAACCTGGTCATACTGCAGGCCACGCTTTGGATCTTGTCTTCATTTATGGTCTCACTCTCAATAATTTGGACATAAAAGATGTTTTAAGTGACCATAAGGTTATCTCTTTTAATGTTTTTTTATAACTTTGAAACTTTTATGCAGTTTTCGATGAGGGGTCAAAGCAGGAGCGGAAGCCCCGGATGTTTTCTGTATAGCCCCGGACTTCTTAATAGAAGAAATTTAGAAGTATTAAAAAGATGCAGCCACAAAATGGTATTGGACTTCACATTTTTATTTAAAAACAATAAGATTTCAATTGTGTGACATATAATCACGTCCCGCTCCACCTAACCTGACAATGAGTTAAAAGGAGAAGACA
Source organism: Girardinichthys multiradiatus (assembly GCF_021462225.1). Taxonomy (NCBI): domain Eukaryota; kingdom Metazoa; phylum Chordata; class Actinopteri; order Cyprinodontiformes; family Goodeidae; genus Girardinichthys; species Girardinichthys multiradiatus. The sequence continues at coordinate 26,552,142 of NC_061797.1, forward strand.
AAAAATTGCTATTTGCGCACTCGCAGCAGCACGAATGCGCAACTACGCGCACAGCCAGAGACGGACTCCATTCTGGAGAAGTCCAGAACACCAGTTTACTCCAGGTGGACCTGCCTCCTTCAATACCTGAAAGTTACACTGAACGCCTCATTTCAGAGCAGCCGCGGAGCCAACCGAAGAGAGAGAGCCTGGTGTGTGTGTGTGTTCAGGAACAGGTGGAAGCAGAGCGGTATAACCCAGGAGAAGATAGCGGTAAAACTTGAATGCTGACTTGAAATGGGCTAATTGTAAGTTACAGCTAATCACTGATTCACTCAGCAAGACATGAGGTGGAGGTTCACTCTAATGAGCATCTTCAGGGTCATGATGAGGGACTTTCACCTGAGCTACAGGTGAAGGTAAATAATCTGTCTGTGATAGAAAACAGTAGATACCTTCTCTGTGAATTTCTAGCCGGATTTGCATCATAATGTGAAAATATCTGGTCTTTTACTTCAGTCAAAATAAAAGCATTTAAGCCTAACGTAGCTAAACACATTAAAAGGTCCTTCAGATCAACACATTGCTTCTCATTGCTGCAGCCAGTGTTACAGTCTAGTTCTACATTCAATTCAATTGAAAAATACTTTATTAATCCCAAAGAGAAATTAAATGTTGTTGTAGCTCATTATGATGGCTGTGGGCAGGAAGGATCTCCTGTAGCACTCCGTCTTACAGCACATCTGAAGAAGCTTCTGACTGAAGATTGGTTCTAAGAAGATTGGTTCTGAGGATTGGTTCTAAGCTTATCTGACCAATAGGACATTCTGCATCAGAAAACATTGGTGATCCTTCGGTTGTCCACTGATCACCACCTGGTAGTGAGTTGGATCCACTGGAAGAGGAGAAAGCCGGACAGACTCGGCAGGCCAAAGCGCATTGTGAGGGTCTACTGGGAACGTCTGGCGGGGCCCTTGGCCAGGGAGGTATTCAACTCCCACCTCCGGGAGAGCTTTGACCAGATTCCGGGGGAGGTTGGAGACATAGAGTCCGAGTGGACCATGTTCTCTGCATCTATTGTCGATGCTGCTGCCCGTAGCTGTGACCGTAAGGTCTGCGGTGCCTGTCGTGGCGGCAATCCCAGAACCCGGTGGTGGACACCGGTAGTAAGGGATGCTGTTAAGCTGAAGAAGGAGTCCTATTGGCTGTGGTTGGCTTGCGGGACTCCTGAGGCGGCTGACGGGTACCGTGAGGCCAAGCGTGCTGCAGCCCGGGCTGTGGCAGAGGCAAAAACTCGGGCCTGGGAGGAGTTCGGTGAGGCCATGGAGAAGGACTACCGGTTGGCCTCGAAGCGATTCTGGCAAACCGTCCGTCGCCTCAGGAGGGGGAAGCAGTGCTTCGCCAACACTGTTTATAGTGGGGGCGGGAGACTGCTGACCTCGACTGAGGACATTATCGGGCGGTGGAAGGAGTACTTCGAGGATCTCCTCAATCCTGCCATCACGCATTCCGTGGTGGAAACAGAGGCTGGGGACTCGGGGTTGGACTCTTTCATCACTCAGGCTGAAGTCACCGAGGTGGTTAAAAAGCTCCACGGTGGCAAGGCTTCGGGGGTGGATGAGATCCGCCCTGAGTACCTCAAGTCTCTGGATGTTGTAGGGCTGTCATGGTTGACACGCCTCTTCAACATTGCGTGGTGGTCGGGGACAGTGCCTCTGGACTGGCAGACTGGGGTGGTGGTCCCCCTTCATAAGAAGGGGGACCGGAGGGTGTGTTCCAACTACAGGGGGATCACACTCCTCAGTCTCCCTGGTAAGGCCTACGCCAGGGTATTGGAGAGGAGAGTCCGACCAATAGTCAAACCTCGGCTTCAGGAGGAGCAGTGTGGTTTTCGTCCCGGCCGTGGAACACTGTACCAGCTCTATACCCTCTACAGGGTACTCGAGGGTTCATGGGAGTTTGCCCAACCGGTTCACATGTGTTTTGTGGACCTGGAGAAAGCATTCGACTGTGTCCCTCGTGATGCCCTGTGGGGGGTGCTCCAGGAGTATGGAATCGGGGGCCCTTTACTAGGGGCCATCCGGTCTCTGTACAAGCAGAGCAGGAGTTTGGTCAACATTGCCGGCACTAAGTTGGACCTGTTCCCGGTGCATGTTGGACTCCGGCAGGGCTGCCCTTTGTTGCCGGTCCTGTTCATAACTTTTATGGACAGGATTTCTAGACGCAGCCAAGGGCCGGAGGGGGTCGGGTTTGAGGACCAGTGGATTTCGTCTCTTCTTTTTGCGGATGACGTGGTCCTGCTGGTCCCCTCTAGCCAAGACCTACAGCATGCGCTGTGGCGGTTCGCAGCCGAGTGTGAAGCGGCTGGGATGAGGATCAGCTCCTCCAAGTCCGAGGCCATGGTACTCGACCGGAAAAGGGTGGCTTGTCCTCTTCAGGTTGGAGGGGAGTTCCTGCCTCAAGTGGAGGAGTTTAAGTATCTCGGGGTCTTGTTCACGAGTGAGGGAAGAATGGAGCGGGAGATCGACAGACGGATCGGTGCGGCTGCCACAGTAATGGGGGCGCTGTGCCGGTCCGTTGTGGTGAAGAGAGAGCTGAGCTGAAAAGCAAAGCTCTCAATTTACCGGTCGGTCTACGTTCCTACCCTCACCTATGGCCATGAACTTTGGGTCATGACCGAAAGAACGAGATCCCGGATACAAGCGGCAGAAATGAGCTTCCTCCGTAGGGTGGCCGGGCACTCCCTTAGAGATAGGGTGAGGAGCTCGGCCATCCGGGAGGTGCTTGGAGTAGAGCCGCTGCTCCTCCACATCGAGAGGAGCCATTGAGGTGGCTCAGACATCCATACCAGATGCCTCCGAGACGCCTTTCTCTGGAGGTGTTCCAGGCAATCCCCCCGTGAGGATGCCCAGTAGACAGCCCAGGACACGCTGGAGGGACTTTGTCTCGCCTTGGGGTCCGGAGGAGCTGGAGGAGGTGTCTGGGGAGAGGGACGTCTGGGTGTCTCTATTGAGTCTGCTACCGCCGCGACCCGGTCCCGGATGAAGCGGAAGACGACAACTACGAGCACGAGTAGATTCCCTATATGCTGTTGAACCAGCTACCTGCCCAGGTACAGGAAGCTAATTATCTCTATGCCCTTAAGTTAAAAACCTGTTTGAAGAGGGTTTACATCTAGCATTTTACACAAGATCTGTCTTACCAACTGTTAGCTACTAACTATTTTATGTTGTCTTGAACTTATATACATCTGTTTTATGTGTTTGTAAATAGAGCAGGCCCTAGGCAAAGGTGAACTAAGCCCATAAATGCTTGATTTTTTAAAACTGACCATTGAGAATGTGAATACTGTTAAATATTATTTGACAGTTTCAGCATAGATAAATTAAAGGATTTCAAGTTGTTAAAAATGTACATTTACTATTTAAAAGAACTGGTAAATTTACTCTGTAAAAAAATGTAATTTTCATTGTTAGATGGTTGTGTTAACATAATAACAATTTGAGGCTACGAATTTAACCTTTTCTTTGGGTTTGAGCACAATTTGCACATAAAAACAGCCCATCAAAAAATAGCCAATTATCCGTGACTGTTTTAAACTCAGCCAATTAAACTTTGCCCACTCTCCCAGGTTCCACCAAATCTGTATTGGAACGCTGTTGGTGAAGATGATCTTCACTGGAAGAAGAGCTCCAAATTATTTTTTGCTTAAGGCCCTATACATCTTTGGCCCAACCCTGTTTGTAAATTTTTCTTCCGGTATTTTTTTTTTTTTTCATTTTTGCCTTAGCTTAGCCCTTCGTTAAGCACATTGGGTTGCAATTGTGCCTTAAAAGTGTAATTTAAATAAATTCCAATTGAAATAAATATATAATGAAACATTGGTGCCTGATGATAGTTTTTTATGCATTAAAATGAATCTGTCTCAGCACTACAATATACAGGGGTTGGACAATGAAACTGAAACACCTGTCATTTTAGTGTGGGAGGTTTCATGGCTAAATTGGACCAGCCTGGTAGCCAGTCTTCATTGATTGCACATTACACCAGTAAGAGCAGAGTGTGAAGGTTCAATTAGCAGGGTAAGAGCACAGTTTTGCTCAAAATATTGAAATGCACACAACATTATGGGTGACATGCCAGAGTTCAAAAGAGGACAAATTGTTGGTGCACGTCTTGCTGGCGCATCTGTCACCAAGACAGCAAGTCTTGGTGACAGATTAAAAACACTTACAGAAAAAGAGAACATATCTACATGGAATGTGGCATGTAGTATTTGGTATTTACATATAGTGCAGCTTGTGCTGAAACAGTCTATGAGATGGGCTGGAGGTTTGTTCGATTTTCAGCAGGAATGTTCAGTGTCTGCCTGCAGGGGGACAAATGCCTTCACTGCTTTGGAAAAGAAACTGTTCCTGAGTCTATTTGTTTTTGATATAATGTTCCTGAATCGTTTTCCTGATAGAAGTGAGACAAACAGTACATGGTCGGATGGGTGTGGTCTGTAGCAGTTGTGTGTGAATAGGGTGAAGAGGGCATGGCTGAGAACGCAACCCCGCGGCATGCCAGTGTTGAGCATCAGTGGGGCAGATGTGTTTCCCTATCCTCACCACCTGGGGCCTGTTGGTGAGGAAGTCACTGATCGAGGAGCAAAGTGGGACAGATAAACCATGGTTGTGGAGCTTCAGGGCCAGCATGTCAGGACTGACAGTGTTGACGGCTGAGCTGAAGTCCACAAATAGCATCCTAACATAGGTATTAGGATGCTGCAGATGAGTCAGAGCCGTGTGAAGTGCTAACGAGACATCATCCTCTGTGGAGTGATTCTCCCTGTAAGCGAACTGCAGGCTGTCCAGGCCAGCAGGGATAGCATCCTTGATGTACTTCAGGAGGATCCTTTCAAAGCACTTCATGATGACTGGGGTCAGAGCAACAGGACGGTAATCATTAAGGCTGGTGATGGTTGATTTTTTTGGGCACAGGCACAATAGTGAAGAACTTGGAGAGTTTAAAGATGTCCAAAGAAAACCTGCAAGTTGGTCAGCACATGATTTTAGCATCCGACCTGACACCATGTCTGGACCTGCACCCTTGTTGATGTTGATCTTCCTAATAATGAAGGTCACTTGGTGCAACTGCAGGACGAGAAGCCAATGCCGCACCTCCAGCTGAGGTAGGTGTTCAGTCCTTCTGCTGCTTGATGTGCTGGCCGTTATGGTTACAATCTGTGATAGATCTCATGCCGCTCCACATACTGCGTGGGTTGTCATTGTTGAAGTGCTCCTCGATGTCCTGCTTGCACCTGTGCTTAGTCTGTGGATGCCCCTTCTCACTTCTCAGGTAGTCACCTGATCTGTAAGCTGCATCCCCAGCTCTTAGCAGGATCAACGCTGTGCTGTCTACCCATGGTTTCCGGTTAAGAAAATCCCTGATTGTTTTTGTGGGTAGAACAGCATACACACGTGGACAAAATTGTTGGCAGCCCTTGGTTAATGAAAGAAAAACCCACAATGGTCACAGAAATAACTTGAATCTGACATTGCTTTTCAAACATGCTTCAACAGAATTATTTAAAAAAATAAACTCATGAAACAGGCCTGGACAAAGATACCCTTAACTTAATATTTTGTTGCACAACCTTTTGAGGCAATCACTGCAATCAAACGATTCCTATAACTGTCAATGAGACTTCTGCACCTCTCAGCAGGTATTTTGGCCCAGTCCTCATGAGCAAACTGCTCCAGTTGTCTCAGGTTTGAAAGGTGCCAACTCACTTGATCAATACAAACTGATCAATACAAATGTATTCTATTGTACACCCACAGGTGTTTGGCTTCAGGTGTTAACAGATACACAGGTACACTAAATACATCTTGTATTCATTAGTACCATGCACTATCAATAACATTGCTGTTATATATTTTTCCCCAGGTGTAGAAGCAGTCTTGTAGTATCTTGTCATTTCTTCATCCTTCTTCCTCTCCTCTATTCTTTTCTCCTTCTCTACCTTTTCCTTTTTGCCCCACCCGTCTCTCGTTCTCGCTTCGGTTTTTTCCTTTTTGTTTCCATCTCTGTGTCCATTGCAATTGAACTGATTTCATAGCAGTTTCCAATAAAGTTTTTTTTTTATATATCTGAATGCAAATCTGAATGACATTGAAGACAAGCCCAAGTATAAATCTAAGTCATTCAGTTTGTAGCTTTCCACTTTAGGTTTTAGTACATAATAAAGTTGAATTAATTTCAGGAATTGAGAACGATTTTTTGTCCACTGCTGACTAAAGTAAAAATCATATTTTCAAAACATTTTCTAGATTCAAGTGCGCCAAAATTGTACCGAACCAACATATTTGTGTACCATTGCACCCTTAACAAATATTGATCAGTTCAGTTTATCTTCCATTTGCAGTATAGAGAACCAGAGGTCCAAGTAGCTCACGGTATGTATAACATTCACACAGAGGGACAAAAAAACAAACAGTAACCTCCCAGTCAAAAACAACAAGAGAGTCCCATAAAAAAATTATTTAAAACAAATTCTAAAACCCAAGTAAAACAGAGAGCCAAAAAGTGCTTATTACAGTCATCATAAAGTCTCAGCTTGTGAAAAAAAGCTTTTATTGTGGTGCGATGTCCCACATTTAATTACTCGATAGTGCCTCCCAGAAGGAAGCAGTATAAACACGTCTCTGGCAGCCGGATGCAAAGGAACAAAGCCTTTGTTGGCAAATGTCCTCCAAGACTGGCAAGTCCACACCAATAAATCAGCTGGTGGAGCATACTTAATTATCAAGTTGTTAGGATTTGATGCAACACAAAGTATACAACAAAGGACTCAAAATACCACCCTGTCATTAACCTTAACCCTTTGAAGTCTACAGGTTAAAAAAGTAAAAATCCATTTGCAATCTATTTGCTCCCATGTTAACGCTGTGCTCAAGTCCTTCAGTTGAGGCGGCTGTCAAAAATAAAGCCCCTCCTGTCTAGACGTCACGTATAGAGACAATGATCTGTGCTTTTATCACCTCACGCTTTGATTATTGGAGTTAGCCGGGCCTCCGTCTCATATTTACAGCTACAATTTTTACCTAGTACAAGTAAACAACAGTACATTACTCAGGTTTTAACGTCTCTTCATTGGCTTCCTGTTCAGTTTTGAATTCATTTGAAAATTATTTTATTTGTTTTTAGTCTCTTATTGGTTTTGCTCCTTCTTATTTGTACGAGCTCAGTCACCCTTACGTGCCAAGCCAACTCGTGCCCTAAGATCAGCTGACCAGATGCTTCTGACTATCCCTTAAACCTTTTATAAGTCCAGAGGAGCCTTTGCAGTTTTTGTTCCGAAAAGGTGGAATGAGCTGCCGCTGGAGGTCAGGCAGGCTCCATCTCTCGTTGCTTTTAAAACTCGTTTAAAAAAAACCCTCTTCTCCCTGGCTTTTAACCCAGAATGACTTGGCATATGTGCCTTAATCCTTCACCTTTTTAATCTTTTCTATGTACCTGTACTATTTTATATATCCTATAGTTCTTTTGTGTTTTATTTTATTCCTGTTTTTATTTATTTTAATTTTTTGTACAGCACTTTGGTCAGCAGTCATGTTGTTTTTAAAGTGCTTTATAAATAAAGCGGTATGGTTTGGTTTTCCTTTGGTACCGATTAGGTCCCAGTGACCTCCATTATAACCACGTATTTTTGTTGCACTGTAATCCTTGTATTTTACAATACCTTTCCCATGAGCACCAAAATAATCTAAGCCTTTACCTTCAAAATACAATGAAACCTGGTTTTAGGTGTGATTACCCCCTTAAATTACCACAGGCACCATCGCTTCTTCACATATACCTTCAATGGGGGACGTGGTTCTCTTACCATTCAAAATGCATGGGAAAAAAAAAAAAAATTAACACAACAGTAGTCTTGGTGTGTTGGGAATGATAAAGAGGAGTGGTGTTAGTGTGGTTGTTTATGTGTGTATATGTGTGTTTAATTTGAAGAATCAAAAGCCAAGTTGGCTTTGTTTATGTTTTCTTTATCAAGAGAGGGACTCCTCTCTCCTATTGGATGTGCAGCATAGCATGTTTATGGAGGTGCATCTTCTGTCAGAATAGTTAGTTTTTCCGAGAGACTGTAGCTAATTCTGCGCTTCACAAACCTGTAGGTTTTGTGAAGGAACCACAGCCAGGACCTTCCAAAAAGTAAAGACAGCGTGGAACCAGTGTGCCACATGTGGAGCACATGCATGCAAAATGCACCTTACCGCAATCTTTGATTTATGTTTTAAGTCATGAATGCATGGCAGTCATCTACTGGCCTTTATGCTCAAAGAAGGAGATATATCTCAATGTATCTCTTATAAGCAGGAGCCTATTTAGCCAATTTTTAAGCTGCTGCAAAGTTAACGAGTCGATGCAATCAACTGTCCCGTCGCTGAATGCTTGTGTTGCAGGGAAGATGCCGCAAACATTTAGAATTTTACTGCATTGTTTTATAACTAGGATCGAACTGGAATGTATATAATTGACTCTGAATGTGTCTATGATTGGATTCATCCAATTATATATTTCTCTACATAAATTTAATGGGTTTGTCTTGTGCAGGGCCAAGAGACAATTTTTGTTGTGTATCTGTGCTGTATAAATAAGTTAGATATGCAAAATAATAAATTATTTGCAACCAATGATTGTCAGTCAGTCAGTCATTTTCTATACCGCTTATTCCATAGTGGATCGTGGGGAAGCTGGTGCCTAACTCCAGCAGTCTATGGGCGAGAGGCGGAGTACACCCTGGACAGGACCAATGATGGTGTTTTTATTCAATAATTTGTATTGGAGTATTAATTAGTTGGTGAGCTTAAACATAAAAACAAACCTCAGCCTGAAAATCGGATGATTGGCAAGGATGATTTTTTTTTTTTTACATTCTTGTCTTCTTCTCCATTATTAAGCCCCAAGGGTTTTGGAAGCAATTTCTGGCTGAAATTACATAACTAAAATAAATCATGTATAGCTCCAGTTATAAAGTCTAAATGCAAACTTTTGGTCCCTGTACAAAGGTAAGACATAAAATAATATTTTTCCAGTGGAACTATTAATGTTTTGTTTTTGTTTTTCAAGCAAAGAAAAAAATGATGTTTTTTAAGCCGCACCAAAAAGATTTCTAAACAAACATTGCAAATCACCATGAAAATCCTTTTGAAAACCTAGGAGAAGCCTCAGTTTATATTCATTAACATCTTGACCCAAACTGTAGCGAGGTAGGACTGAAATAATTGTGCCCAGATTTTGCCAAATGTGTTTTTTGCCTCATAAAAGGCAATCTGATCAAATAAAAGAGCTGATTTCCATTGTAGGACTCATTCTGCATAGGACATAGTGTTTGGTTATGACATTTACTCGGTGTATCATCAAAATGTATTATTATGCACAGCATAAAATCTATGAAATGAAAAGAAATCAAAGTAAATTGTATTCTTTTGTCTCCAACTGGAGCAATTTTGTTTTAAAAAAGAATAATCTATAACAAACTATGTAGAGGTACATCTAAAAAAGTTAAGAATATTACAAAAAGTACAATAGTTTTTGCCAGTCATTTTAGAAATCAAAATGGTTATTTTGTAGAGATTCATTCCACATAGAGTAAAATATTTCAAGCTTATTTATTGTAATTTTGATGATTATAAAGACCCCTTCTGCCCTTGGCTGCACCTAGAAATCCTGTCCATGAAAGTAATGAACAGGACCGGTGACAAAGGGCAGCCCTGAAGTTTAAAGAGAAAGTACAAAGGCTTCAGTCAAGAGAAGGGTAGAAATATATGCAACAACTTCATATGTTCACCATGGCAGAGGGAAGGCAGTTATCCATGATTGAAGAAAATATGGAGCATATTTGTCCGAAATAAATTGTAAGTAGTTCTAAATACCAGTCGTTAACTTTCTTCCAAAACTTTCAGTTGTCCGCCAGACAGCTGAAGATGAGTTTAATTTTTCAACACCACAGTGAGTTTAATTATATGTTCAAATCAACAAATGAATCGACTTATGAGAATGTTGGAATGGCCTAGCCAATGTCCAGAACTGAATTCAACAGACAATGGTCATCCAAAGGGGGCTGTGGGTAAGAAATGTTCTCTCAGTCTGATAAATTTGAAGAACTTCTGCAAGGCTGAGAAGGCAAATATGTTCAAGTAAAGATAGAAGGTGATAGACTCCTACCAAAGAAGACTAGATGCAAAACTTGAATCACAAGCTGCTTCAACATAGTATCAGTCACAGAGTGCACACAGTTGTTTCCCCCACTAACAGATTCAGCATTTGTGCTGAATTGCACATGATAAACATTCATTCATCTTCTATACCGCTTATTCCACAGTGGGTCACGGGGGAGCTGGTGCCTATCTCCAGCAGTCTACGGGCAAGAGGCAGGGTACACCCTGGACAGGTCGCCAATCCATCGCAGGGCAACACAGGGGCGGAGCCAAGGGATGGCCATGGCCACTATAAGCCAATCTTTGGCCACCGCTGCAGCCACCCCAGTAACAAGCAGTTCGCCTTTAAAACAGATGGTGGCAGCAGTAATGCTCTTAACCACTAACACAATTAGAACAGAAGAAGTGGTTTTGGTTCACATTGACAAAATCAATAAAAGCACAAACTACAGAAGGACTTTGTGGAGCATGGTACAATTTCTCTCTCATTTTCCTCTGCTGCAGAAGAGGTCAGACTCTGAGGTAAGTTAAAATAGCAAAAACATTTATTTTCCTTGAAAAGTTTTCTATCTTAATTTAAAAACAAAACATAAAAAAGGCTGGTTTTCTTGTGAAACTGAAAAAATTAGATAATGTTCACTAAAGTGTTATGTGCGCTGCACATAACTGCAATTATGAAAGGGCAATGTGTTATGTGTGTATGCTTGTTAGCTCATAAATAGCATCTGAACTAACATAAGTGGAAGGGATCTCTTTGCTCTCCTTTTTCTTTTGAAAGAGAAATAATGTGCCCAGTGCTGTACTCCATTATTATTATTTTATTTAAGGTTTTCCATAAAAGCTGTAAATGGTTTCAAGGTGTCACTGCACTTTAGAATAAAAAAAGGAGGTTTCATTATTATAAATTGAATTAATGTGGATTGCCCACATTGATGATGTACTAACATGAAAGATGACATGTTAGAACTAGTTTTGCTAGAGAGAGAGAGAGCGACCACCCCTGCTTAAACCACAAAAATAAGGGTACGGTGTGTAAAGTAGCGGTGGAGTGCGCTACTCATATAGTGGCTTCAGTCCTCGACGCAGCTGTCCCTGGTTTGAGTCTAGACCCCGGCCACCTGTGCTGCATGTCTTCCCCCTCTCTTTACCCTACTTTTAAATAACAAAAATAAAGGCCACTAGTGCCACAAAAAGAAACCTAAAGTCAGTTTTTGGCCACCCCAATAAAACCTTTCTGGCTCCGCCCCTGGGTGCTGCTCAATACCAACATAAATTTGGGCTTATCAGTTCCTTCAGTGGTTCAGACAGAAATTAGTCTGTAGCTCCAGGACATGCTGGCCTTAAAGACATTTTCTACACTCCTCGAAATTCTTGTTACCGGTCCTATAATCAAGGTTTACAAGAGGTAGATTGGTTCATTTACTAAAAGATGAATATTAGGAACAAATCAGCCTAATTAAATGCATCTATTTATCCAGAACATGTCAATCACCACTTTCTTGGATGTGTTTTAACATCTCAAGCAGCCCTTCCAGCTGATCATCTCCATGTCACGCTCCATTGATGAAGCAGTTTATGCAGAAGAAGCCCAAAACAAGTATTGACTGCATATACATAAATAGGAGCATTATTGCTGGAGAAATTGACCTAATAACTGTATCTAGTTTTATTGAACAGTGTGGTTCTCAACTGTTCTTTATGAACCAAACTATCAGTAAACAAACTGCACCCTGTGTCTGCATTAAAGAGGATTTCCTTTCTCATTCAAAACAGTTTTTTTTTTTCTTGTAATTTTTATTATACAGATCTACTTTGTGGTACAGTATACAAAAAAAGCGTACAAAACATACAATGCATGTTCAAAAGGAAGTGCACAAAATTAAAAACAGATTTTCTGAAAGGTTCAACACCAGTTAGCTCATTTTCCAGTAAAAAAAAAAAAAAAAAAAAAAAGAGGTTGTGAAATAATAAATATAAAATTACATACGAATCATAGTGAAAAAAGTCAGGTCATTCATTAAGGCACATCTTACATCCCAAAATGTACCTTGGAAAAACATGGCAACTTCCTAAAGATAAAAAACAGCTTATTCTCCAGCTAACAAAGGAAGCAGCTTACCTCTTTTCAATAAGAATCACAATTTTTCAGCATTTCACTACCCTGCCGCAGAATACAGTTTATATATATTAAGCAACTTTACAGAGCAGTGCCTGTCAATTATTTTAATTCGAGTTTGGTTACAAAAATTAAAAAAAATAAAATAAATAAAAAGCAACTGTTGTCACTGTAGTACTGAAACAGTATACACCATGGCAATAACTGTGCAATATAAGCAATATTTTTAACATGGCATACATACAATGTGAGACATTGACTGGTCATGATGATGCAACATTATTGCTAAAAATAGAGCCAATTTGGTTACAAAAAAAAAAAAAAGAGGGTCCATCACTATACACTAAACGTGACAAACCGCCAGAACAATTCTCACATTCAACATGTCTGCATAGTTTGAACTTTTGACAATTGCTGCTTTTGATGAACATGTTCCTCTAGGAGCATTAAAGATGTAGAGCAACCGCAGGTCTCCAGCATGTTCAGGTTGATAGCACAAAACAGATGTTCACAGCTCACTGATTCTGCAGGTAAGTTTCTCTTTTAATCCTGCAGTTAAACAACTATTTCTGCAGAGATCACAAACTAAAACAAGGCAAGCCTTTTAAGAAACATACCTGAGAAAATAATGAGTGATCAAACTGGCTTTTAGCAAATAAATACATGCCTTCAGCACCTCTTCAGATGTAGTGGTTTCGCTGTTTCATGTCATTTTTGGAAAACCCACAAGCCAAAATGCTATACTTAGAAAATCCATTTTAAAAACAATTTGCTTTACAACATGCAATGTGATTTCATTGGAGGCTGTACAAAAGAAATAAATAAAACCGTCAATCCAACAAGCAGAGGGCCATACTGCATGCATGGTCTAATGTGCACAAACTGCTGAGCAAAATAAAAGTGAGTGTTTCATACTGGTGGCTAAAGCTGTTTATGTCCAAGGTGTCTAATTTGTACACATTTAAAAACACAAAAATCATAAAAGATTTACAGAGAACAGATTTGCTAAAGATCCTTGTGGGTTATCAAAAGCAATTTGTGCACTAAAAAACAAAAACATACAGAGCTAATGGATGACAAAACTTTGCAGCAACAATGTTGAAGAATCCCTTCAACACACATGAAGCTGGTATTGGAAATAGCTGGTGTCTTTCATACACACAATTACAGTATTACAAGTTATAAAAAAATAAAGCAGTCCTGATATGAAATAAAAACAGAAATTATTTACAAAAACTGACAATTCAATACAAAAATAACCAAAAGCAATTTGGAACCAAAATTTTAACCTTATCCTTATCCTATAAATAACACTAATGCCCGAAAGTTTTTTTTTTTCTTTTTTTCCTCTCTATAAAAGAAAGAACTCAACTCTATACAAAAGATAAAAAAAAAAAAAAACAATACCCATATAAAAATGAAAATTACAAGGATGAACATTAACTGATCTAACGGGGAATGAAAATGAGGTCTGCCACTGGAGACAAATCCAGGAGGTTGCCATGGATAGCCCCATAAAGGAAGGGGAGACTTGACAAAACCATTCACCAGGTTTCTTTCAAATCCTCTGGGTGCTGTGGTTGGAGTGTGGGCACCTGCGTAGGCGTCAGTGTCGCCTGGTTTTTTGAGCTGCAGCAAGGCTTAAAAACCCGGGGATCAATAATCACTTCTCCAAATCGACCTTTGTAGACAATTCCACAGCACACCTTTTGCCTAAAAGAAAAAGAAATACGTGCTGAGAGACTAATCGGATTAAAACAAGACAATATGGTGAATAAAAGTAAATGTTTTGTGATGATCCCTGAGGCTATCTTACCTTTTCCAGTAAGAACGATCCAAGAAGGAGAAGATTGAAGGAGAAGACCGTCTTTGTTTGGACTCCATGTCTGAACCATCATCTGACTGGTTGCTATAACTGGGAGATTGTGCAGGAGACATGCTGGAGGTTGTGCTGTGAGCATCTGAGTCTGCTTTAAAAGATAAAACAAAAAACATAAATAAAACTCAAAACATTTAAGACTTACGACAGTATGTCCCTTTTCTTTATTTATTATACCCGAAGAAGCATGAATGTAAACCAGCAGATGAGTTATTCTTTAAATAGTACAAATACCAATGACCAAAGTGCCAGAGATTTGATTTTCAAGTCATGTATGAAAAATCACACACACAGCGAGAGACAGAGAGAGAGAAGTCGGTGGCCATTTGCTTATGCAGTGGAAGCTTGGAAAATAAAAACTAGATCCAGTTCATGCTATATCTAAATTAGCCACTAGGTGATGCTAGTGAATATTTAACAAAGACATTCAGTTTATACCGAGATGAAACCTGAACAAAATAACATGCACAGTGAAAACACACCTATTTGGGAAATTGTGTTTTTAGGAAATGTCATGTTTACGATACACTTTTACAGGGCAGCATATGATTATTTCCCTCGGCATACAAAATGTTTTAATTAAGTAGCCTATCACAAAAAACAAGCCAACATTTCACATTTATCAAAAGAGCCTCGTTGGGAGAGCTAAAAAAAAATAAATTAAGGTATTTCAAACATTTAATCTTCACTAAATGACTGAAATATTTTATGTTCAAAACGCACATGAAAACACAACATGTTTTTTTGTTCATATTTAACCACTTACTTTGTCTCTTAAACTTATGAAGCCTTTTAAGTTTGCTCTTCTTCTTCCCATCGCTGTTCTTGATCTTCTTGGGTTTTGTCACCTTAAAACCTGGACCAGCTCTGGCATCCACCACCTGAAGAAAAGCAGATAAACCATGCAACCAAGTTAACTTATAGTTTTAAAAAAAATGGCACTGCACCTCTTCAAGCTAAGCAGGAGACATTACATACATGATTCCAGTTCTTCTTGGAGCCATGAGGCAGCTTCTTCCATCTCTTCACCAGTAGCACACACGCATTGCAAATGTCTCCAACACGATCTTCTGAGAGTCTTGAATCAATGCAACACAAAAAGTAAAAGGTAACTACGTCTGAAACCTTAATAAGCAGCTATTATTGAGGCATAAATGTATGATATGACATAATTAGAGGTTTTACCCAAAGCACATCCTGAAAGTCTCCTCATATCTGCTGCTGTCTGTGAAGCGTGAACTAGAAGACTTAGTCTTACAGATGCAACAGCCGTCATTACTCCGGTAGATCTTTGACTTATGAAAGCCAAACATCTTGAATTTGTTGGTCGGTGCAAGACGAGGAAACTCCTGCACAAAAAAACAAAAACAAAGAAAGAACACGATCCGTAATCGTCCCAGTGCTTGCTGGTTTATAACCAGCATAGAAGTCTGCAGACAGTTGCCTTTTCTGCTACTGGAAGGGGGCGGTCCGTACGCACACACACACACAAACCCTTTTAAACATTTAATAACAAATCCAACGAGCACATACACATTTTAAGTATAAGGCTGTAGAATTAAAAGCCCAAAAATACCCAACATAGCATAACAATACCACGAAAATCCACTTTATTTCACTTATCTTAAGTAATTTAAAGCCAAACAGCAAAAAATAACCACAGGCAGACAATCGTGGCACTAATCTAAAGTTATAATAGTGTTTACTACACAGAAAGCTAAACTTTAGGTCGGGTTTAGTGAACCGATGTGTCTGAATTGGGATCCTAAACCCACAATAACACGAGTACCGTTTTACCCTCAAAATAAGCGCCAAATTCACACACGACAAAAGACAAGAAGCTAGCCTTCATATTTAACTACAGTAACCGTGTCCGCTACGGGACGTTGTCAAGCGCTAGATCTGTCTGAAATGGATGCCCTAAACAAAAAGCGGGCAGCTACACTTTATGAAATCAAAGACAAAAAGCTACCGCGATTTTTAAATAACCCGAACAACTACGATTTGAACACACTTACTGCAATAGCGTAACGATTTAGTTAAAAACACGAAGTTACGGTGGACGCCGTCTTCCCCTTTAAATTCAAACTTTTCGCCTGCGAGTGCGCCAAATATGGCTCATTGTTGTTAGCCGTTAGCATGACTGCTAGCCTACGAGGCCACGCTCTCGTTCACTTCCACGTTATCCCATTGTCGACATGGTGAGGCTTTACACGTTTAACACACAACCGCGACGACCCCACACGTCATGTTACTAGAACCTTACAATATAACCACACTTTCCATATATAACAAGTCCGTAAAAGTCAAATTAATGTAAGCCGTGCACAAAGAAAATAACAGTGTACTTACTGAACAAAAACTTTGAATCTTCGCCGTCCTCTTTTCACGCACTGCGCATGCTCTTACTACTGCTGCATACAGCTGGTCATTAGAATGTGTTTTGCATAAAAAGCTGGAATGAAAGGGCGAGCGGAGAATGACCATATAAGGAGTGTAGCCGTTGGGTTTGAACCTGGACTCGACCAATCGCGACCGTCTTCTCGTACTCTTCGAAAAACATGAATGATGGGAGGCGTAGTGAATGAGCGGGAAAACGCGGGCACGTCAGCGGTAGAAGGCCTCAATTTGAACTCGAAGTCCCATAAGCCACTTGGCCGGAGTCTGCAAAGAAAAACAGCACCCTGACATGGCGCGAACGACTTTGTTTACGTTTTCACAGCTGAGAAAGCACATTCAACAGAGAATATAACTGCTTATTAAAGCCTGAAATTGAAACCATATTATTACACATTTAAAGATATAAATCCTACTTGAATAGGTGTTTCACAATAGACAATACAAAGCCGATCAAGTAGCCAAACAAATGACAATGTTCATTATTTAAGACTTAAAAAACTATAAAAGACAGTGTTTAAGAAGCATATGTTTAAATAAACCATGCTCCTTTAGAAGATAATGTTTTAAACACAACAAAGAAAAACTAATAAACTCTAAAAGTAGGTATGTATGCAACGTTGTAAGAGCTGAATGTCAAAAACAATTTAAAAACGCATATAACTTAAATCACAACTATATCATGCATGTAGTGTAGCTTGCGAATTAAAACAGTTCTTTAAAAGCTGAGATTCTGCAGTCCCTAGATTTACACTGAAATCTGTACATAGATACGGCAATTAAAACAACAAATTATCTGTGATTGATGTTATGCCTTCGTCAGTAAACTGACATTTAAAACTAATTTGGTACTTTAAAGATATATATTCACAAATCACAGCTACTGAGATTATGCTTTGAAACAAAAATATATTCAGCTTTCATTCTTAAATCCTGAAATGAAGTTGGAAATTATTTTCCAATTAAAATCAGTGGATTTCCAGTATAGCTACTTAAAATCCATTTACTAAAAGCCAAATCCTTGATCTAAATAAAACTAAATAAATGAATAAATTCTCATCTTTGAGTAAATCATACACAGTTCTCGCAGACCAGAACTTCAGGAATAAGCACTAGTAATGTCGCTCCCAGAAAAAGAGGAAAAATTATATACCGGGTAAGTTTGTCATTAGTAATTTAAAAAATTTAAAATCTAACCTGCAGTAACAAATAGAAAGCCATTTTTGCAACTAATACAGGAATTACTTAGTGATTGGAGCACAAGCAGCAGCAGCTGACCTGCTAATGGCAACATACCTTCTAAAAGAAATCAACTCCAGAATAATGCTTTACAGATGCTTTATTCTTAATATTTTTACACTGTACACGGTTGCTCACTTAGTAAACACTACATTACACAGGTATGTCGATAAATGTACAACTGTACTGGAAAAGAAAAATATATATCTCCCAAGATGCTCATGTGGGTCCTACACAGATGAGTACAACAGTCATTCCAGACGCCGTTGGCACACAAAAAGAAGTCTGTCACATATCAAATATTTTATTCAGCAAGATAAAGTTCAATCCTATGTAAATGGGGGAGAGCCCAGTAATATATCTCAGTTTTTTTTTTCTGTGGAAGTATTGCATAGCCAGAAACCATGACGACAAAAACAAAAAACAAATCAGGATCGAAGGTGGGGAAAAAAACAGTCCTTTGAGCTCTTCAGAGTTATCAGGAGGTCAGCACATGAACTACTCAGGTCATCACGTTGTAGTTCAAAGAACAGAGTATGTGTAGTGTATGGGCTGCAATGATGGTAAAAGGAAAGGGCTTCTGGGAGGTATTTACACTGAAGGCTGAAGTTGTGACCCACTTTGCAAAAATAGCAGGGTCAAGCGTCTCTTGGAGCACTCTGGAACACAAGACTTGGTTTTATTTTCCTGAATCCAGCTGAACATACTTTTTGTCACTCGGTGCAGGCTCTTCAAACACAGTCTCATCTTGCTAGGAGGGACCTTTTCTTCGGCTGAAGGTATTCCATGTAAAAGATTTGCATACATACATGTACGTTTGCCTGGGAAAGACT
This sequence comes from Girardinichthys multiradiatus, assembly GCF_021462225.1. Lineage (NCBI taxonomy): Eukaryota > Metazoa > Chordata > Actinopteri > Cyprinodontiformes > Goodeidae > Girardinichthys > Girardinichthys multiradiatus. The sequence goes on from NC_061797.1 coordinate 26,570,790, forward strand.
CAAACTTAAAATGCCTACCACTCTATGAGCCGCCCTGCCATACTTATAAAGCATACTTCTACATCATTTGCTTTAAACTCTGGTGTTATATTTAAAAATCAGATTTGACAACAGAGCAAGCAACTTCACCGATTTAGCAAAATAATACTGTTTTTATCTGAAAATATATTAACAGTTTTAATCCTCGCTTTCCCTTAAATATAACCGCTGTCATCGAGTCACGGCAACAATGAAAATATTGAGCTTTCAGTAAAACATTATAGCACAAGGCCATCCTCAATAATGTGAAAACCATGGTCCATAATAGAAAACATAATTCTTCAACATCTAACAGCATCATCATCATCGAGGATAAAAATAACAAATCTTAAAAGGCTCATTGCACTTAACATATGGCAAATGTGACAGTAGCTTCAGGAGGCCAGAAAGTCTTTTGTTCAAGTCTGTTCCTGCATAAAAAAGGTTTAGTTATTCTTTTTTTTTTTAGTGGCTCTCAGTGATATTCCTGTTTGGGTACGACTGGTGGAGAGCATAGTTTGGTTTCAGATGCCAACACCTTTGACTAACGAAGCCTCCAGGGTGATGTTGAACTCCTGCAGAGTCTGTAGGACTCGGATCAGAGAGTTTACCAGTGAGCGGTCCTTAATCAGTGCAGTGTCCTCGTACATCTGGGAGGTGATTGGACAATCTGCGAGCAGAGCGATCCAGTGATGCAGCAAATGGTCCCTGCACAAACACACACAGAGTCAAGAAAACAGCCTTTGGAGAAGATAGAAAACATAAAAATGGGTAAAAATCCATATCACAAAGAACAAGCACTAAAATAATGTGTTGTATTCAAATGAGTCGTAACAGTGTAAGCTGCCTGCTACCCACCTTGCTCCCAGGCAGATGAGCATCTGGAACTTCCCGTCCTTGCCAATGTTTCTCGACGTGCTGTTGATGGCCCGCATAAAGCGGCAGAAGTGGCGCACTCTGGTTTGCCAGTTCTCATCTTGAGTCGCCTCCCGCTGCTCAGCACTTTCGAAGTATACTTGTGCCTTCTCTGTTGTAGAGTAACAACCATTTAAAAACTTAACTCACTGCACAAATGTATGAATAATAATTAACCCATTTGAAGCAGTAAACACCAGGTAAAAGGGGAGATTTGCTTAATGTTTGTAATGTTTTCGAGAGTCATTTTCACACAAACTCCAACTAATTTGTTGCTTTGTGGCTTTCAGTCCGATCTTTTTAAATATAAGATTAAGCTGCAGTGGGATTGGTTAAACTATTAAAATTACATTGCTTATAACAGAGCATTCAAGGCAAAAAATACCTACAATAAATAAAAAATTTTCCAAACACAAGAGACAGGGCTTATTGTTGTTTAACTTCACTTTGAAGCCATTTGAGCCTTTATGCTCCTTTCTGGAACCACAAAATGCTTTGATCCAGTTGCTATAAACAGCATATTGCTTAAGCTCATAAACAGAACAAGGTTTAAACAACAATACCAGCGTTCGACAAAAGAGCTAAACAGAAAATGTAACAAAAAGGCCAGAAAACCTTGAAATAAAAAAGCTCCCAACCAAACAACAGGTCAAAAAAATAAACATAGCCTAATTGCTATCTGCTTTGTTTGAGTTTTTCCTGCTTGTATTAGTAATTTCATCATGTCCCAAGAGAAAGGTTGTCTGCCATTTCCGAAATATTTACCTTATTTAATTGAAAGTGTTTTGTTGAATTTTTCGGTTGTTTTGTTTAGTTGACTTCAAATTCCCTTATTTTGTTACTTTTGAAGTATAACAGCATTTTATTACATGTTATATTCTTTAACACCAGAAAAAACAAACGAACAAAAATGTACACCTCCAATCTGCTTTAGGAAGCCCAAATTCCTACCCAAAAGGTCCCAGATGAAGACGTTCTTAAAGAGTCGAGGGGACTTAAAACCGTGCTGGAAAACTTGCTCCAGAGCCCAGACGAGACCGTACTCTCCACACAGCAGCAGCGTCAGACTGCCTCTCTGTGGAGGGAAACAAATGCATGGAGTTGCAGAGGATTCAGAGAACAAAGCACATCCCTTTGGTTTACTACCACAGCTCCTAGCTATTGGAAATATGGAATAATTCTCAAAATATTTCACGGGAGGAGGTCTAAGGGCGCTCAGACCCGGCAACATAAAATCTGAAACTTAGTTGAAGGTTTTAAAAATCTATCTTGGTTTTCAGTTTTGAGAAACATAAATACTATAGATGACTGCATAAAGATTCGGTGAAACAACTACATTCAAGTTTGACCCAAACATTTTTAGTTCTCATCAGGCTCCTTTGTTCTGCTGGTCTGTTAAAGGCAGAGTGAGAGTAAAGGGGATTTCCTCGTAAAGGTCCTTTGTTCTTGAATAACTATGAATTAGTGATAAACCCTATAATCAAGTGTCAAGTCTTAATGCACCAAAATAATCCTCAATGAGCATCTCTTGATTGAAGATATCACCCCCACCTGGACTCGCTACGCAGTAATTGTTAGTGATTGATTGATTTTTTTTACAGATTCACTTAAAAAATAAAAACAAGACAAATCAGCATCTTTAAATTTCCCACTGTAGCCCTAAATAATTGAAGGTATTGTTGGATAGGGGCAGACAGCCGTGTTTTTCTTCACACGCAATAAATAATGGAACTGCGTGTTCAGGCCTGTCGAAACTACTCCTTTCTCACCTCCTTCTCTGGTTTGTGGAAGTGCTTCACAATCCCGTTGATGGCCTCTCCCACTCCCTCCTGGATCTGGCCTGTGTTCAACTCTTAAAAGTGGAGGGAAAGAGAAAAACGTAAACAATGTGGCTCTGAAAAAAAAATAAAAATAAAAGCATGATCAGAGAGGAAAATCCCCCAACTGGTTTTTATCTCTATCATTTTGTTTCATCATCCATGTATTCAGTTTTTTTTCACCCAACCAGTGCAGGTATTAAGACTGGAAATCACACTGTGATTAATATTACCCTAAAGTGGCAGCTGAGTTAAACGCAGAAGAAGAAAAAAATAATCTGAGTAAATAGTAAGCAATGAGGACGATTTACTGACTTGGTTTGCTGCTTGGGGAGATGGTAACAAATCTCCTCATCATCCCTGGAGACTGCTGCATGGGTGGTGTGCGGCACATCCTCTCATCATTTTCAGTGGTGGGTGTCATCAGCTCTCCCACCAGTATCCTCTCCAGGCTGCCATCATCCACGCCTTTCCCCAGCCAGCGGCCACATGGAAACCTAACACCAAGCAAAGAGAGCTGATTACAAGGAAAAACATCTTTCAGAAACAATATTGGATTTTTCCTTTCAGGCTAACTTACTTGTAGGTGTGCCCCGTGATCTCGTTGCGGACCACAACACACTCCACAAGCCACTTGGCATAAAGTCCTGAGTTATCGTGACCCATCTGCACAGTTGTGAGTTTTCCCAGGTTCTGACACTAAAACAAAAAGCGAACGTCGATGTTAAACACCAAAATAAAACTATGATAATAAGACTTGCAGAACATGTTTTGCTCCTGTATTGAAATTATCTTATTTTCTACCGTGTGTTTAGGGGTGTAGTTGAGCATTTGGCCATCAGAGGTTTTCTGGGCAGGATTGAGGATAGGCACATTCATTCACTTTCAAGCTAGGCCTTAGAAGCCCTTCTCCCATGTCAGTCATTGCAAAACAGCAAAGGGGGTGTTAGGCAAAGTTGGCAACCAAGTGTGAAGTGGGGGAGGGTGTCACTGTCACGTCATTCTAGCCTCCTTTGTATAATCAAAGATCCTCAATGGAGATCATGAGTGAAGACTTTTAAAGAGGATCTCCCTTATGCGGCCATTTTGCTGAACCATTCTGTTAACAAAGCTTTCTAAGCAGATTGAAATCGCTCTGTTCAGCCCAGGCATTAAAAGGTCTCAAAATGACCAGCTGTGAGGGTTGCTGTTCACACCTGAAATTCGGATCCAGCCCGACTGATCAGACTGTACATGCAAATAAACACAACGTCACATAGTGGGCAGACAGCATATAGCAGAGGGTCTCAGCTCTGATTTAGATGTGCAGTAGTAGTATACTCAACAAAAAGAAATCCTGATTGGCTTGATTATGAAATCTAATGTGGAGCTAAGAGGTGGAGTTATGGTGTCATTGTTTCGCAAGTACACACGAAAATCCAGAACCGGCATTTCGAAATCGATTTTGGTCTCCCAAAATGCTGGATCTGTGTGGACACGATGCCTAAACGACAAAGTACCTTTGCGGATACATCTAAGCTCACCTCGGCACAGATCTGATTTTAGTAACAACAACCCACAGGAGACCATCTCTTATGCAAGAATACACACAAACCTCAAACGTGACCTCCAAAGTGTTTCTGGGCACTTGTAGGACTCCAGTCTCAGACAGCTCCCCGGAAACACACACCCAGGGGTTGGCGGTGAACATGGAGCCACCAAGCTTCTTGCTTGGAACAATCACCACGTGGTACGGGATCACTGGGAGCAAGAGAGAAGAGAAATGTTCTGGAAGCTCAAACCAAAAAAATACCAATAAGTCAAGTTTCGAAGCAGCACTCACTGATGGTTGTGAATACGTTGGTGAAACAAAAGTAATCGACGGCATTAAAGGACAGCAGGTGGTAAAGGAACTGCTCCTTCTCATCGTCACAGCGCAGGAAGGCGTAACGCTTGTACAGTTTTCTACATAAAGAAAAAAGATTGTCTAAGAATAACTTTAAAAAAAAACACTTGACTAAACAAAATGATTTGTGCCATTTGTCATATCAGAACAACATTTGTTAGCGGTCAAAGTTCAATGGTAGGCAAATAAAACTCGGGTAAACATAACATGTTGTTCAAGTTTTGGAAGAAAAGTGACGCTACAGTCTGAAAGGCAGACAGAATCCCCTTAACCCAGTTTGTCACTCAGATATCAATTATAAAAGAAGTGTGTGAATTATTCATGCAGTCTGGACTTCAACATGATGCGCTGCAATTGCACAAGAAATGCAAAATCATATTGATCACACACTATCTGCCTTTCAAATTAAACAGACATTCCTGCACATGAAAGGAAATAAAACCATTAAAAGTGAACAAACGGAGGGCAGAAAGATTCACTTAACTTTAAAATGTTCCTGCAGATCTAACTTTGATAAAAACAAATGTTGCAAATGCAGGGTGGTGGTATTACTCACTTTGTAAGCTCGTGGTCTGATAGAAGCTGCTTCAAGTGTCTGGAAAGCAGCTTCTTTTCCATGGAGAGGCGGACCCAGGCTCTGGCCTTGCCCACATCGGTCTTGATCTCACCGATATTCTGGATGTGTCTGCAAGTGTAATGACAGGTTCAGGTGTCAGGGGAGAGAGACAAACACAAAGGCTCATACACACAAATTGATGAATAAGCTCAGGGAGTAACATTATAGGGGAAATAAAATAGGTTTATACAGGCCAATACCAAAATACTTAATCCTTTAAGCACGTTTAGAAAATGTGAAATATGCACACATCCTGTTAGTTGTTTAATAACTACACAAATCAGTGGGTTTTTGTTCTAGATAAAAGTCTGAAAGAATCTCATAAAAATCCATCATGTCTTTATCTAAATGTACCAATATGATCCGAAGCGAATCAGAGAACAGCAACATGTTCCCGTCACAACAGCCTGGGAAAACCGTTTTTCCGAGCGGCATTTCAACCACAGCTCATTTCCATAATGTAAAAGTCGGCCCTCTGAGACGGCTCCCAGCCTCCATCATGTCTCTGATGTCCAGACAGATTCCCTTCCACTCCACCTGTGCCGTACGCGTGCCACATCCACGCCTCCTCCACTTTCCACACCCACCCCGCTGTCTCCACCCTCACTCACACCAAGTAACCCAGATTTCTCTGCTCCTTGTCTCCATGACAGCAGAGGGAAACGTTTGTGAGCTATTAATGTTAGAGACCAGAGAGTAAACACAAGTGGGAGCTTCTGCTTATAAGCTTTAAAATAGGAAAAATGTTATCAACACAGTAATTGTTATAGATGACTTGATTTATTTAGCGTGCCTCTGCTAAAGCTGTCAGACCTTTTCACCAACAGAAAGCATGATGTATTCACAAGAGAAAGTGGAGCTCCATGGCTGTGCCCTGAGATGACCCCCCCTCCTCCCCGTCTCAGTGGGACTGGTGGGAGGTTTGGTAATTAGGGTGGAAGTAACTCGCTGCTCCACGCAGACACTGCACCTTCTTCACGCAAGCCCAGACTGTCTACCTCTGGTTGCTTTTGGTGGATGATCTGACAGCAGGTCTGCCGTCACACCTTCACAAAGGTGTTGCCAGGGCCTCTGAGAAGGTCACTGGTCTATTCATCAAAATAATAATAAAAAAAAAAAAAAAACTTTTCTTGATAAAAATTTTAAGGTGGTCTGGAAAAAAATCAACAGAGTGATGAGATGTGTGTCATCCTCTCCATCTTTGCCCAACATAAAAGTAGTACATTGTTTTATAAAAAATATTTTTTGAATAATATGTATGTGTTGATTTCTAGATGTCTGGGTCTTTTTTCTTCATTAATGTATTTTACCAGCCAAATGATTTTTGAAGAGCTTCCAAAAAATCCCAAAGGATTGACATTAACTTTTTAGATTGTTAGGTCATATTGTGTATATTCACTGTCCCTCCTGTGATTTTTTTTCCTTTTTTACGCTTTTAACATCCTCTGGTTTGGGACTGGTGGGTGGGGTTATGTTTTGTGCTTTTTTGCTATAATGAAGAAAAGCTTAATAAAAAAATAAATAAGTACAATAAAGAATACATCAACAAAACATGTTTCATCACAGCGAAGTCAATTTTGCTGCAATCATACGGATTTTACTTTTTTTTTTTCATCTTTTGGAAAGTTGATGCAACAAAAATCTGCAGAACAAAAAACAATACAAAATTAAATATTATTAATCTTATTCACACTTTTGGTATTTCTTTTTTGTTTAGTCAACATTGTTTGACTGTAAAGCAATAAAGCCAATACTGTAACTACTGCTTGAGCATCCACACAGCCATGAAATAATCTTTAGTGGTCCAGATGAACAACCACCACAAGGGGGCAGCATTAATCTACCAAACTGTACATCTGTCCAATGTTGATCAGTAGTTTGAACATCAATTGGCTGTACAGAAGATTGCATTAACAGGCTGTCGTGATGTTCCTCACCTCATGTCCTGGATCAGGGAGATCCTGAGAGGAGGCATGGCTGATCCACCGCCATCAGATTTCCTTCGCTCCGTGTCATGAATAAACCCTGGCGTAAAAGTAAGTGTAACTATGAAAACGTCCACCATTGAACTCCTTAAGAGAAATAACACGAGCAATTACCTGGAGGTCCCAAACCGCCTGGAGTGGCATTCTTCTCTTTGCTGTCCTGGTAATGCAGGAGGTGGGACCATAAGGCTGATTTACCCTAGAAGAGGAAAAACACTTGAGCGAAAGCTCACTCCAAGGACTTTTCAACTAGTAATCTCTCAGGAATCAGTCTGTGTGACGATATGTTTTCCAGACCTGTTTAACCTGCAACCCATGACTCCAGATCCTCTCCAGCAGGTCACAGAGGCTCGCAATCAGGGTGTTTTCCTCCACTCCCGTGATGCTGACCTCGCCGTGACCCAGCTCCACGGCCTCCCGACCCATCTTCTCTACTAGCATGCGCTTCGTCTACAGACACAACAAAGAAGAAACACGCACTTGTCAATAGAGAGAACTAGAACTAATACTAATAACCTGACATCAATCCAGGTGCTGCAGAAAAACCATAAAATATACACAAAAGACAGAAACAAAAACAAAGCTGAAACATTTGAAAGATTTAAAGTTTCAAAGAACAAATTTGTTTACTTGGACGTAGAAGAGATGCAGACTGAGCCAACTAAGAAGCATTTATTCTTTAGGGTATTAATTAGTAATGCATTTTGAAGACAATCATAGGTGATAATTGATAACTGAAGTGGTTCAGGAGAGACTGGTAAATATGGAGCAGGAATAGATAAAGACTACATCAGATGACAAACCTTATTCCTGCACTCCTTCAACAATCCTTCCACAAACTTCCAGTTCGTCTGAGCGATGACGGAAGGCGACAGGTTGGACAGTTTAGGCTGCCTTATGGTGGTGCCCAAGTTTCGGGCTTCCTGGATGTATTTCTGATAAAAGAATTCAGTCAGCAAATCAATCAATCCAAAACCAGCTCTTAAACTTGGAAACTGAGGTACAGAAAGTACCAGGAGAGCTACTGTATTAGTATTTATCTTAAATAAAAAGCTGCTATAATTATATTAATAGTCTTTACGGCTGTCAAACTTGAAGCCAACAAGTCACAAGAAATTTAAAATCTAAAGAGCAGCCTTGGCAACAAAAAAGAGGAAACATCAATTAAAAAAAACAAACAAACGTAAAGCTCAGCTGCTGAAGGTTAGAGAGGCAAAGGGTGGTAAAGACCACATGTGTTGGCTTTCACATCTGGTCTGTGGTCTAGCATCACATACCAAGTCCACAGATACCGACTTTAGACAGGGCCTGAAGGACTGCGAGAGCCAGTAGTAGTCAAGAAACAGCAGGAGCTGCGGCTCCGGAAACAAACACTCTACATGCTGAGAGTGTGCGAGATCGCAAGTGCAAGAAGGCAGAGAGAGACAGAGATAAAAAGAAATTTAAAATATTTATAAAATAAAATAACAGATATGTGAAAGGCGGTGGGAGTGCAGACAGGATGAAAGGAGCGAGGTCAAGATAAAGAAGATTAAGATGTCTTGCATAAAGAGGGGGTTCAAACAAAGCTCAGGCAGAAAGGCTGTATGAATAAACCCACTTCTGAAAATCATTTGAGGACGTCCTACCTCTCTCTGGTCATTGTCCAGATAAAGGTGCTCAGCGTGTTGCTTCTGGCGGTCTCTCCTCCTCCACTGAGCAGGAGCACTTCTCTTCGCCCATCTGCAGCACAAAGTGTCACACCTTCAATCAGCTTTAAAGAAACACCAGATTACAAGTCATTTCAAGGGAACAGAAAGCTCAGTCATATTCACTTGTTGCTGGTGGGCCCCGTGGAGAGCACGTCCGACTGCAGCCGGGGGAAGAAGCCCTGCTCGTAGCGGCCCTGACCGATCTTCATGTCGAGCAGATGGGGATGCAGGGCAGTATGGTCGATCTTTGCCACTCTCATCTCAATGGCTTTCTCTGCGGACATGAATACAACATGCATTCTTCACTTTCAATGGACTAATTACCCTAAATGATTTGTCACTGACCCCGGTTTAGGAATAGGGATTTTTCTTTAGATTCCACATTTCTAATTAGCTTTCAATCCATCTATTGTCTGTACCCACTTATGAATGCAGGTCATGGGATGGGGCGGGGCTAATCTCCAGCAGTCATTGGGCGAGAGGTGGGGTACAGGTCGGCAGTCGATCACAGGACACATTAAATCAAATCCTGTAATTTATTCTATTCAGTCGCTTTACTAATACAGTATTACAGGAGTACCTCAGTAAATATATGGTATGTTTCACGTTGATCTCTGTTCATTTTGACGATTATAACTTAAAGCTTATGAAAAATCAAAATTCAGTTTATTGGAAAATTAGAATAATCACACCAATTAAAAAGACCAATAAAAAAAATTATTTTATTACAGAAATGTTGGCTCACTGAGAAGTATGTCAATGTACTGTAAAGTATGAGTACGCATCTGTATCTAAATAAAATTCCTATCAGCCTTGTGTAATTAGCTGTGAGCCATAATCAAAAACAGCAAATAAATGTTTGAAAAATCTTATTGTCTGTGTAATAAACCCATTTAGTACATGAGTTTCAGTACTAAATTGCTGAAGTACATTTTTAAGGCCCTCTAATTTAATGAGAAACAAGTTTAAATTTAGGTTTATTGGATAGTAATTTCTTTAACTCTGTTACGACATGCATTTTACATCCAAGAAGAAATCTGTCATTTATTCCAGTAAAGCTTCAATAGAGACATTATATATGGTTATTCTACTTTAAATATCCCACTGTGTGACTGTTTTGTTGTATTCATGCATGTTAAAAGAAATCTGAAAATGTATAAATAAGAACAAGTTGGCATCTGAACAAAGAAGATCTTACAATGGAAAAGTAACAAAACAAAACATGTCCTCCTCAACACCTACAAAACCAGAAGAAGCATCAGAACAAAAGGCAGAGAATCGACTTTATGCTCAAAGGAAGCAGAATGAATGGTGCTTTAGACAGCGATTTCTGATGCCTGAACAGCTGCACACCCACACTACGTCTGTGTGCATAATGTCAATAAGGATATTACGTAGTCAGTAAAAAGAACTTGCAGCATAAGGCGAGATTAAACTAAAAATGAATTAATTATTGGACTGGTGACCTGTCCAGGGTGTACCCCGCTTCTCACCCGTAGACTGCTGGAGATAGGCACCAGCTGCCCCGTGACCCTGAACGGGAGAACCGGGTATAGAAAACGGATGGATGGATTTCATTATTACTCATTCATCAACGTGTTAGAAGTAATCGGATAACCACAATAAGAAGGAATGATTAAGGAGTTTATCCTTAAGCAGATTATCTTCACCAAAATTAGCAACACTATACAATGGTTAGAGGAACGTGCAGAGGAATCTGTCATCTACAATAATAATAATAATAACAATAATAACAATATCAATAAGTTACATAACATGCAAACTTTAAGGTTTTCTGAACACAGACATTGCAGACGTTAGGTTTTTTTCAGCACCAAAAGGAGCCCTTTATGGGTTTACTGACGAAACCCATTTCATACACAGTTAAAGAGCTGCCACCCACAGATGCTTTAGACAATAACAAATATTACGAAGGTTGGTCTAGCCATTCTCCAGCCCAATGACTTGGGGTCCAGTAGTGACAAAACCAGCTTTTGCAAAGCGCTTTTTAATTGGCCCGTCTGCAAACAAGACAGCATATGACAGCAAATATCCCTGCTTGTCAGAAAATTGGACTGCAAATTAAAAAGGAGTTTTACAAGTTTAAAGTCTCTACAATTATAGTCAGAAAATCTTATACTCCAAAAAGATGAGATATCCTTCCCTTAATACATAGATACTCAAAGCATTTTGAACTTCTGACTGATCTCTTCTTACCCGCTTCTTCGATGTTGGTGCATTTTTGGTACATCGAGGTCCGCAGTGTGGGCGTGCGAACGTTCAGCATGCGGATCTTGTCCACACGGGCATCGAACACCCTCAGTGTGTGCTCCTTCTCCTCATCGTCGTGACAAAGAATCTTACTATCGATGAAAGAGGCAAACATCTGAGTCTCCAGGAAACGCGACAGGAAGGGCAGGTAGGGCTCTGGCTGATCAGACAGGAAGGAGGCCTGCACACAGACATGAAATGGTGATAAACATACAGAATGGTTTTCAAATAGTTTGCACATTACTTAATAGACCGCTGCGTAATTTTAACTTTTACATCCTGTTGCACGTCTTTATTAATGAGCTTGTATAAACCTCACACCAGAATGTTAGTGCGCTTTTCCTGCAGAACAAATAAACCACACCATAACAACGCACCTTGTCGAAGTTCTGCATCTGGTCTCGGTTGGTGAACCAGGACTCTTTGTCGTGGCTCGGCTGGATGACGAACACCTCGTAGTCTGCGAACATCTGCGTGAATCGGTTGGCAAAGACCTCGCGCACCTGGATGTTGAGCTGGTGCATCTTTAACTCTTCCTCGTCACACTGAGCCCGCGCATCTTTGTTGCAGCTGGCATCCTCCCTCACCTCCAACTGGTTTGTAGATAACATTGATTAAAGCACCATGTAATTGTCATTGATGACAGAAAAAAAAGAAAGTGACGGCTCCTTTGGTATAACAGGAAGAAAAATAAAGAAAACAGCACATTTTCCTCCTTATCTCATCTAACTGCCATCATGGGCTGCTGATGAATCAGCACGGTCTGGGGAAAGGAAACCAGGAGGCTAAAATAAGAAGCAGGAGTACCGCCATTAACATGTTTAACAAACAAAATATGCTGAATTAGGTTTATTAACCTCAACTAGGGACCATTGAATCCCTTCCTTGTTACTTAAATAGTAACTCACCAGTGAGTTTAGACAGAATAAGAATAAGAACGGATTGACCTCATAGCTGACAAACTATACAGGGATGACTCCCTAATCTGTTCAGGGAGAGCAATGGCTGCAATAAGTTCATAAGTGGATTAGACTTCTCATATAGAGATTAGTTTATTCAGGCATCGAATTCACCCTGATTATTCAGTGTATGCAAATTAGCAAAAAACAATGTTAAATGTGCAAACTCTAACCAGCATGAGCACATTTTGTCATCTGGGTAAGCTATATTCCCAAGCAGTACTTCAAATCCCTAATTAACTGGATTTTCAAAAACATTTGGTCTTAAACGACAATTACAGGCTTCAACCATCTTTCAGCTGCACTGTGGGGTAAACAGCTGGTTCCAAAACACAACAACAACAACAACACTGCCATCATTGTGAGAACTAATGCAGGTAAAACGCCACTTTAGAGGTAAACAAACAACCCGATCACGACGTAGGAATGTAAAAAACAATATGCTGACGTGACTTTGTTCATTCCACACAGTATGCATATCGGCTCATTGCATAATAGAGCCTTTAGTTCAGTACATCCAAAATATAAAAATATTCACTTATTCTTTAATTTTGTAATGATCTGTTGCCCTAAACACAGAACATCATCATATAATCGCGTGAATCACATGAAATTTTACATATAGCTTATTCATATTTTCCACCTTGGTAACTTAATAAGGAACTGGACTGTCAGGCTGTTCTTTTTCTTGGATCAATGATACCTTGTTCATTAAAAATTAAGCCCGACTACATGTTAAATGACCATCTGAGCTGGCCATTTGCAATTCATGAGATGACGACATCTCTCACCTTCTCCAGGCTGACACCAGTCCTCTTGACCAGCGCCTGCAGCCGGGCGATCGTTTCGTTCTCTCTCAGCAGGTAGGAGCTGAGGGGCGACCCCAGGTTGCCGTTGCGCTTGTCTGAGACCACGTCGACGGATCGGAAGCGGTACCTGGCCTGGCTCTCGCTGGAGCGGATGTTTCCCTCTGGAGACACGCCGAAGGACATGAGCACCTCTGAGATCTCCTGAATGAACTCCAGCTTGTTGGGAAACTGCGGCAGCTCCTCCGGCAGTTCAATGAAGTGATTATCGATGTCCACAAAACACAAGTTAGCCTGGGGGGAAATTATTTCAGTTAGAAAAACGATCACTCAATCCATGCGATAAATATTAATTAATAATAATATTAATTGAAACTCCACAAACTGGAAATTTCACGGTTCAACCTTTTAATGGAACCCACGTCTGTGTCATTAGATTTTGCCTTCAACACTTCTGTGCAAAAATATAAAAGCAAACAGAAACATTTCCCGGTAACAAGCTGACTGCTGGTCAACTAAGCTGCGGAGTAAAGCTGACTGGCTTGAAATATCCCAGCACACTCGAGGCACCAGGGAAGTTAAATATAAATGGACTCAGGGTCCAATTATCTGGAGTAACTAGACACCTCTAAGTAGCTTCAAAATGTAGACAGATGAAGATTGAAAAGAAGAGGAGCTGTGAGGACATTGAGAAAATGTGTATCCATAACTTCTATAGGTCAACCTAGAACTGCCAGTTTGCTCTAGGTCCATTTTATTCTATGAAAACAACCTTTACTTTGAAATCCATTTACACACATTAACATTTTTTAAACTGAACCTCCGTTCTCCATCTATCTATCTATCGATCTATCGATCTATGACTGTGTGTGTGTGTGTGAGTTTTAATTTTGGACCTCCTGCGGCAGCTCCAGCTTTGTGCGGTCGTCTTGCCCATTGGAGTGGAGGCCCATCATATACGGCACAGGAGCGTCCAGGAAGTGCAGGAGAGAAGCGGGCAGAATGGGAACATAGACATGCTGCCACTGGAAGGGGAACATTAAGGCCGTGATGCTTTCTGCCACCGTCATCAGCCTCTGGTAATCTATTTCACACACGCAAAAAGCACGAGGTTAATCAAGGATATCTACAAGCAGTATATATATTTTTATATTACTAGGTTTAATGTCTGATTTGTTTGTGGAACTAAATCCTACAAATCTGGTGACATTATTCTCTTGAGTTAAACCCAAACTGACCACATACACGAGTCATTAACTAGAATTGTATTAATATGACCAATAAAAAATGTTGAAACTCTACTGTAAATTACCAAAACCAAAGCCTGACGGCATCATAAGACAAGTCAGCTGAGCGTCATTAAGGCTGATCAGCTGACGCGGGACTTATAGAAACAAACTGCTGACAAAAATGAGCTCCAGTTAAAAGAAATGATTTTGAACAGCACGACAGTTTAAAGTCATCTAAAACAGAGTGGCAGGAGTTTTCTGCAGCAAAGAAGACATCCTGCAGAGACAAACTGGACTAACAAGACATGACAGGAAGCTGCTTGAGCCACATTATCTTTGTTACGCAACTGAATGAGTGCAGTTATATGGCATTCAAAATGAGCTTCGACTTTCCGATCAATGTAAACATTTGTATTTTAGAATAAGGGCAGGGCTATTAAACATTAAAACCGTGCCCTACTTTAGATCGTGTAAACCAGGAATGAGTTTTTGTGTTGGTCTTTTTTTACTTGGGCTTATGGCACAGATGATAATGCAAAATATGTAGAGATGCACCAATCAGACAGATGTCAGAAGCAGCCAAATTTCCCATGATAGGGGAGTCAAAAGCTTCATCAAATGCATCAAAACATATATTATTTTAGAGTTTAATAAAAAAGGAATATATATATATATATATATATATAAATATAATTAGGACTCTGGAGAACTTGACTCAGGTGTGTTGAAGGAGAGACATCTAAAAGTTGCAGGACACCTTGAGGGCTGGAGTTTGACACCTGTGCCATACCCCGCCCTTTAAGGTAGAATAGGTTAAATGAGTCCATCTTTACTATTAGATTAAACCAAGTCTTTCACATTTTAAAAACAGACTAAGCCCTAGTTTTGGTTTCTTCTTCTTTTAAGGCGTATCTGCCCTTTGCCCCCTGGAGAACAGAGACACCGAAGCGTGACACAGCTGCAGGCAGCTGACCAGCTGATTAACTTTAAATTACTCCACCCTGACCTCACACAGCACCACTCCTCAGAGCTCAGGGCTGCACTCCTCAGTCAACGGCTATACATGCAAATATGTGTGTAGTCCTCATCTGCATTCCTGCTCAATCCCAGCTGACACCTACTGTGCATTCAGCAGCAGCTCTGCCTCTCCTCTTATGGTGCCAGAATAAATGCCATTGCTACATTTGGCTCTGTGCTGGTCCATAAGTGGGGAACACTCATTCCTTCTCAAGCATGCTGTCTTTCCCAGGATAGGGACAAGAATGCTAATATCAGCCAAGCTCTTTTAAAGTAGGCCATCAGAACAGGAAACTACTTAAAAAGCTGCATGACTGGAATATTTTGCAGATGACCTAAAAGAGAGCTGATATTAGTTTGGACATGAAGTTATGCTGCCAACTATTTACTCATTCAGTGCAGATGTGAAGTCAGCTGTGTAAAGCACCTAATAGATGTGTTTCAACATTCCAGTTTCCTTAAAAGCAGACATTTTTCTTGAATGGACAAATAGATCATTAAAAAGTCAAGTGTTAAACACTGGCACTTTCACTTAACTCTGTCAGATCAGCCTGTCAGTCCTGAGAGACATCAGGAGAAATCAGTACCACAGATCCAGATCTACACTATATTGCCAAAAGTTTTCCTCACCTGTCTTGTCTCACATATGACCTTCGATGACATCGTATTCTTAATCCATAGGCTTCAATAGGATGTTGGTTCACCCTTTGCAGCTATAGCAGCTTCAACTCTTCTGGGAAGGCTGTCCACGAGGATTAGGAGCGTGTTCGTGGGAACATTTGACCATTCTTCCAAACAGCACATTTGTGAGGTCATAGACTAATGTTGGACGAGAAGGCCTGAATCTCAGTGTCCGCTCAGGGTCAGGCCAGTCAAGCTCCTCCACACCAAACTCTCTCATCCATGTCTTTATGGACCTTGCTTGTACTGGTGCAGTCATGTTGGAAGAGAAAAGGGCCATCTTCAAACTGTTCCCACAAGGTTGGGAGCATTGAATTGTCCAATATCTCTTGGTGGGCTGAAGCATTCAGAGTTCCTTTCACCGGAACTAGAGGGTCAAGCGCAGCTCCTGAATAGCAACTCCAGAGAACGCACCTCCACTGAGTCCAGTGGCGGCGTGCTTTCGAGCACTGCACCCGACGTGCTGCATTGCACATTGTGATGTATGGCTTGGATGCAGCTAATCTGAAGGCCACATGAAGTTTGGAGGTCTGTAACGACTGACTCTGCAGAAAGTTGGCGACCTCTGTGCACTGTCTGTCAGTTTACGCGGCCTACCGATTCGTGTCCTAGTTGCTGTCATTCCCACTCGCTTCTTCTACTGGAATATTTCGGACTGAGGAAATTTCACGACTGGACTTGTTGAACAGGTGGTATCCTGTCCCAGTACCACGCTGGAGTTCACTGAGCTCCTGAGAGCGACCCATTCCTTCACAAACGTTTGAAGAAACAGTCTGCAGGCCTAGGTGCTTGATTTTATACACCTAATGCCATGGAAGTGATTGGAAGCTGAATTCAGTTATTTGGATGGGTGTACAAATATTTTTTGCAATATATTTTATGTTGCTAAATATAAAAATAATGAACCTAGAATAAACTAGAAAAATATGATAACCCTGTTCCCCAATAATCATGTGTAGATGATTGAAAAGCAAGCAGGAGGGTGTATGAGGGTGTATGAAAAAAGCCAGACAGAGGGACATCTGCAGCCATGTTCATTGCTGTGGCTCTAATGAGCATACATGTGTAAGTTAAACAACCCCAGTCAGGTCAGATCTTCCCATCATGCTGCTCTCCTCTAATCGGTCCCGTCACTTTCAACTGCATGAATCACACAGGGGCAGGAAATACCCAGGAATAAAAACGAATCAAAGCCCTTGGTACCCACACGATGATCTTATCAGAAAAACAGGACAAGTTTTTTTCCAATAAAAAAAATTACTAAAAACATTTGTTATTTTAAAACCTAAAATCAGGCTTCTGAATTGTAGATTTGTTTTCAACAGACAACAGCCTCTGATTGTTTCTGTACTGGCAGAAGATGTCTCTCCTCAGTATTTATTCTAGTGCGTAGCCAATTTTCTTCTCGCCGGAAGATCCCCAGGCCTCAACTCTTCTGAACACCCCTCACATGTTCTGCAGCGATGAGCGTCACGGGGCTGAAAAGAGGTATGATGTCACTCCCGACCAATAACAATCATCCTGCATCATCGCCATCCTCCTCCGTCTCTGGGTTGCCTGGCAACACCACAGTTTTCCCCCTTAAAATCTTCTCCCTCCTGGCCCCCGCCGTTTTGTAAACCACTTGGCTCTCACTCTTGCAATTGTAATGGATCCAGTCGCCACACCAGACCCAGCATCCCTTAGCGATATGCTAATTTCTCCAAAATCTCTTTAAAAACATGCAGGCTCTGCTCATCATGCAATGCCAGATTCAGACTGTTGATAAATAAATCAAGACAGCGATGAGACCTCAGTGATTAAAAGGACTAATCAAGTGTTTATGAAAGAAAATGACAACAAGTAGAAGTTTGATTCTTGCCGAGTGTTCTGTGCAAATGTTAAACCGAAATAAACAGCACAGAAAAATCTATAGATCAATAGTATATTTGAAAAATACTGTTTACACTATTGTCAATGATGCTAATTTTCCAAGCTTCTCAGAGATGAGCTAGGTTGCGTAAAATGGTTAATACTCTGACAGCAGAGCATGCAAAGCAGCCCACCAGCCATAGAAACCTACACCTGCACTCGGTCAGTTGTAGTTGTCTCGAAAACCTGCCGAAGGCTTTCTTTAGCAGGATTTCATTTCCTTTTCACGCAAGAAAGTGCAAGGGGGAATTCCTTAAAGAAGCATAATGCCCTGATGCCAAGATTATCTCCGGCACCCCACAAAATTATTAAAACCGCTTCAACGTTTTCACATTAATGTTTTACTGTGTTTTATTGGAATTTGTATGTGATAAACCAATACAAAATGGTGCTTAAATGCAAAGTAGAAGGAACTCTAAAAGTAAAAAAAGAAATTCAAGAAGTGAGGCATGCCTTGCATTTGGCCACCCCCCCTCAAAGTGAACACTGTGTCGCAGGCTTTTAGGGATATATCTCCAGCTGCTTTGCAAATCTAGAGACTAAAATTTTCCCCATTCTCCTTTGTAAAATAGCTTAAGGTCAGTCAGATTGGCTGTGGAGAGTCTGTGAGCAACCATTTTCACATCTTCCCACCAATTCTCAATTGAATTTTAGCCTGTACTTTGACTGGGCCATTAGAAAACATTAACTTGCTTTGATTTAAACTATTCCACTGTAGCTCTGGCTGTAAGTTCAGGCCACGTCGACCATCATGCCTTGGTAGGTGTTCAGTGGTGACATACTGCTTCCATTTTTAGAAGATGGACTGAACACTGAAAGGTTCGAATATTGAAATACTGTTATATAACCGAACCCTGCTTGAAACAAATAAACCGAATTGCATGGAAAAGTCTCCATAATGCCACTCCTGACTTGTCTGTTGTGTTGCTTGGTCTTCGTGATGCTGTTTGTTCTCCAACGAACCTCTAAAGCCGTCATAGAACAGCTCTATTATTTACACTGAGAATAAATCACCACAGGGCAGCTGAATTTTCTAATTAGGTGACTTTTGAAGGCAACGATTGCTCTGGATTTTATTTAGAGGCAGCAAAGTGAAGATGACTCAATACTAATGCAGACCAAATTTGAAAATTTCTATTTGTAAAAACTAGTCTATCACTTTAAAGGCTTCTGGTTGATTTCTGATAAAGTTCCTAGGAGTATGAATACTTTTGCAAGGCACTTCATCATGTCGAGACCAACAATCATACAAAATCTGATCATTCTTAATTAATGCATTGGTAACTTCTCCCTTCCCATCTACAGTAACAAGGCGTGTACAGTTTTGGTGAAGCATTTTTAAACTAAACAGCCGTTTAACATATTCACTTCTTTGATGCTGGTTGCAATGTTAACCAGTTCCGCATCTACCTGCGATCCCATGAGACTAAGCTTAAAGGCTGCGTGAAAGCACAGAATGTAACAGTAGACGAGAGCGACTTACGCTGTGAGTAGAGCAGGATCTGCAACTCAAGCAGGGCACACGTAAACAGCTGAAGAACGTTCTCCACCCCGAGCAGATTAAACATTTCGCTGATGGCAAAGTCAAAGAGCGGGAGCTCAGAAGTGCTCGGCCTCTGGCACACGATGGGACCGTAGACCCCCGAGAACTTGAGCGAGCGCCCTGAAGGTGGCTGAGGCACCTCGTAGAGGATGTTGTAGATGTAGCTCTCCAGCGGCAGCGGCGGGGGTTGGGGGGACGTGACAGCCTGGTGAAGCTGCTCCAGCACCTTCTTGCAGGCCTGAGCAAAAGCCATGGGCGTTATCAGGCAGATGCACTTGGACACGAACAGCGTGTCGCGGCTGATGTCATACGAGTTGAAGCGCTGTAGACGGGAGATGGCCGGAGCAGCATGAAGCACGGGACGGGACTGGGGGAGTCGCTGGTCCTCCAGTCCTTGCGGGGAGGTGGGGGTGTGCAAGATGTCGTACTGCTCTGCGTTGTGCATGTGGTAAAGAGTCTGCATTGCACTGCATATCTGCTTGCTGGTCACCTCCTCGAAGAAAGTGAGGGCAAAGCCATAGGTCCGGGAGCCATCCTCTCTGGTGATGATGAACGAGTGGAACTGTGGCTCTCTGGAGTCAACTTGTGTCCTGAACGACAGACCCTTCGGCATACAAAGCTGCGAGACGAGGTGCACAAAGGAAATCAGATAAAAACGATTATATTTCAACACTAAACCTCAGCAACATGCAATACTTTTTCGTCAAACACAAATAAACATACCATGCCAACTGCATCCTGGTCAAATGGATTCCACTCGACATTGTCAGGATAATGTGCTAGGACTTTGGATTTAAAAGTTCTCCGCAATGGACTCTGCTCAAAATTCTCACCTGGAAGTCAAACCAACAGAGAGAAATGCAAAAACAGACATGTATGCGTTTAGTTAGTTTTATCACATGCAGAAAATGGAAAAAAAAAAAAAAGGCAGCTTGATCAGAAGCAAGCTTATAGTGCCAGGCGCATCACCAAGGGAAAGAGAAAACAATAAATAATAAAAATCAGCATGTGTCTCTTTAGAGGAAGTTTGTATTGCATCATGTAAAGCTGCCATCTGCATCCTGTGCCGAAAAAGTAAACAAATTAACAGCTGCATCTTGTGGTGAAAAGTGAAACATTGTGGATCAAAATGCTTCACGGCAGCTTTAATGGCAGTACAGAGGGACACACAGAGTAATCAGTCAGAGAAGCAAGAGTTGAGTTGATTTAGACCCAGAGTAAAGCAGAAGTGTTGCACACACCAAGGCAGTACTGAAAAGTCATTGAGAGTTTAGGGGTAGAGTAAACATCGACCAAGCGATGCCAGTGCAGGCGACACTGGATGTGTGTGCGAGATACAGAAGCGGTGATAGTCGGACATCAGCTCCTTGTTCAGCTGCTACTGGAGGAGAGGAGGGGCATGAAACCAGGAGGAGAGAAATCAGGAGTGCACAAAACAGGAAGGGCAAAAATCCATCCCATATTTGGGGGTTTAAAAAAAAAAGGAGGGAATGCAGAAGTGGAGTGGGGGCAGGGTGATAACAAGGTGCATCAGGTTGAAGGTTACATGGGTCAAAGCTAAGCTCAGGTCAGGACGAAGAAGCAGTGTGTGGTGGGAATGGTTACCTTCGTTTGACATCGCCAATTTTCCTCTGGCCCCATCTCTGAATTTAGTATCCTCTATATACTGGCATAAAGCTACACAACAAATAAAACAAAACAAATATGGTAATTAAAAACCCAGTTCTTGCTGGGTAGCGCATCACCTCTCAGTTTGTGCACACACATTCTCACAACTGTACTTTTAAAGCTTCTCTATGAGAAAAAAAAAAAAAAAAAAGCACAAAATACACACACAGAGGACATCATCTGCCTGTGTCAGGTGGATCGGCTGGTCCAAGCCAGCTGCCAGGGTTGTGATACAAGGACCAAGCAGCTCTTGAGTTTTAGCGGCTCATCCTAAAGATCTGTTGTGACCTCTCTGCTGCAGCGCGGACAAATGTTCTCAACTCGAACACAAAGGAAAAGAACAAGTTGTACTGGCAGCTTTGTTAGACTGAATTACAGTGAAAAATGCAAACCTGAGCCAGCTAACGTGCCTGGAAGCTGGTACTATATGCTATATCCTCACAAAAAATAACAATATAGTCGAAGACACTTTTTACTTTAGGTTTAAGAGGATTCACGAAAAACAAAACCTGATCAATTATTAAGCAAACATTTGCATCTCAGTAAATTAGGACATCATTAAAAAGTTTACTTATTTCAGCAATAAAAAGGTGACGCTTACATAGATTCATTTCACACCGGGTGATATATTTCAAGTATTTGTGTCTTTTAATTTTGGAGATTCTGACTTCCAGTTAATGAAAAACCAAACGTTTGTCCAAAAATGATCTCATGCAAGACAATTAAAAACAGAAAGGGGGGGAAAAAGGGATAGTTGTCCAACAGTCATCAGCACTGTCCGCAATGAGGGTACCACAAAAGTTCATCGCTAAAGAAGCTGACAGTCCACCAAGTGTACTGATGGAAAGTTTAGTGGAAGAAAAAGCATCAAACTAAGCATTTGGGATTACTGCCGCCTAGAGCAGATTGTGAAGTAAAGTCCTCTCAAGAGTTTGGGCGGAGATTCACAAGGTGTAGACAGCAGCAGGAGCTTCAACAGCCACCACATGCAGATGCATCCTGGACACAGACTACAACTGTCATATTCCTTGTGTAGGGCCACTTCTGAACCAGAACCAATGTCAGAGGCGGTGATTGTCAGATCCCAGCTCCTTGTCTGATGTCTGACAATTTTTGGCTCACTGATCCAAAGTTCTCTTTTCAGATGAAAGTATATTTTGTATGTCATTTGGAAATTACGGCCCTTGAGTCCGGAAAAAGGCCGGAGAGGCACAGAATTCAAGTTGCTTAAGGTTCAGTGTGAGGTTAATGAGGAGTTGGGGAGCCATTGCATCTGCTAGTGTTGGTCAACATGGTTTCATCAAGTCCAAAGTCAGTGCAGCCATTTACCAGGACGTTTTAGAGCACTTCATGCCTCCCACTGCCAATGAGCTTTGTGGAGATGCTGATTTCATCAACCAGGATTAAGCACCTCTCCACACTGCCAAAAGTACTAGTTCCTCCCTTAAAGACCCTGGCAACACCGTTTTTGATTGGCCAGGAAGCTAGCCTGATCTAAACCCTGCAGAAAATCTATAGATCACTGTTGACACAAAGATGAGAACACCAGACCATACAATGCAGCTGAGCTGAAGGCTAATATTAAAGATACTTGGGCTCTCTGTACACCTTAGCAGAGCCAGAGGATGATCACCCCCATAACACATCAGATTGAGGCAGTAATTCATGCAAAATGAGAAATTCTGAAATATATCAACATCTCTGTGATATTCTCATCTATGGAGGTGAGATTTCCTGTGTATTTAAGTGTCTAAATCCCAACATGAAATCCCAAAGTGCTTAATAATAAAGTAGTAATGTTTATTATGTTCATTTTATACAGACATTTCAGACTGAGTGAACTCTGTTTAAAATGTGGATCTCGTCAGCAGGCGGTCATGGGTTGGATAATGGTGAATGACTGCACTTACATCTCAGCCCTGTGGCTATGTTAGCTTCTCTAACATTTCACATAAAGAAGCAGCTCTGTCCTCTTTGCAAGCAGCCAGGCAATGCTACTGACAACCCTCCTCATGCATCACATTTGCTAAGCAATAATGAAAAACCTCTGCCTGCACACACGTAGCACCGTAAAGCCCAAAAACGTGAGACGAGGGACACATGCTGTCGAAGCATTTCTGGGTCCTCTACGTCAGCGCTGAAGTAAAGCTGTTCTCCGGCTATAATGTTCCCAAAGACAAACGGGGACTTTTCCACAAAAAGGAAATCATTTTTTATTACATTCATCAAATGATGGCTTTCACAAAGCCAAGATATAATCAATTTCCTCACATCTGCAGATCTTGTCCTCTTCTGTTGCTCACTGATCAGAAATAACTTTAGAATAATAGATGCATTTTATAGGAGAACTGATAAAAGTGGTGTCAGGTTTACAAGCAAATGATCAGATTAAAATGCTCTCAATGAGCAGCAGAACCGATTTTTATATTGGGCTCTTCAGTGCAGTTCAAGATGTCCTGGTGACGGACTGAAAGTCTTAAGGATTTAGTTTAATCTGTTTGATGCTTTCATATCCAAACAGCTCACACAGTCGAAACTAGGCCAGACACACAACGCAGACCACAACAGGAACATCAGCAACCAACAGGCCACTGGATTGCTAGGACTGAAAACATAAGAAAAAAAAAAAAAAAAGGGAATGTCTCCATTTATATTCAACATTAATAAAAAGGCACAAAACTTCACCGATTTTAAATCAGAGAGAATATATAATGCTGAAATTGTACAAGCTGCAAGTCTTGAACCAAACGTGCAAACATTTGGCTACAGAGCAAGTACAACTTTATTCAATCAACACTGTACACCATAAAAACCTTCATTTTCTATATAACTATATGAATAAATATGAAGACAGACTGCAAATACGCAGCAGTTTTTCTCCGATAACCATTTCAAGGTCATCGAGGGGCTTGTTTTCTTGCCAAAGGACACTGTGGCAGAATAAGGGATCAAACCTTCAATCTTCCAATTGGCTTTAAAACTAAGCCACGGCGCCCCAAACAACCTGTGGAGTAACCTTTGTGACCGAGAGCAATGATTTATCTACAACTAGGAAGGCAGCGATAGCAGTTTCTCAGACATCATCAAGCTGATAAATCGTGGTGTTTATTTCAAAAAGCATGTAGAGCGACCAAACAGTTTTTATTTTTCAAATATACAATTCTGATGAACAGAGTTAAGTTTTGGGGTAATAAATGAGCCAATAAGCATTAACAGAAGGTAGCTGTAAATAAAATAAAAATAAAAACTAACAATAAAAAAAACTAACACCACAATAAACAAAAAGGCTGAACTTTGAACTCAAACAGCAAACTTTGTCGATTGTGAAACACGAGGAGGTCTTTATCGGAGCCCACGCCAGCAGCAAAACAGAGGAAGACTAAAGCAAACATTCCTATATAGCAAGTCAGATAAAACAAAATCCATAAAGATGTTCTCAATGGTCTAAGTCAATTTGAGCATATGGGGGAAAAAAACAAACCTGGAGTAAAACAAGTGATTCTAAAGTACATTACAGCAGTTCAACTATCTGGTTATACAGGAAATAATTGTCTGCCATCTTATCTAAATCAGCATCAAGTGGTCTAAGGCTGACAATCCCATACTAGTAATAGTTCCAATATGATTGAACTCACAAATTACTGAAATAGATAAAAAAAAAGATTTTAAAAAATACAATTTATGTTGATGCAAAAACTTAATTAACTGAAGCCATAAATGTGAAGGTTTCCAGATAATTATCCTGTAAAAATGATCCGGTCCTGTAGGGTCAGTACCATTTACAGTTGCCCTCATTTCTACGAAATATAATTGCCTAGACCAGCAAAACGTACTTCCCTTGGATTTATTCAGCTCTCTAAATATAGACTTTATTACATTTGTTTGATTAATATTGGAAGTATTTTTTGCCTTTGAGTAGAAAAGAAAAATAAAATGGTATTTTCTGCATCAATTGTGTGGTAAAATCTATACAGACATATAAAAAAAACAATAACAAACAGATAAATTAACAAAATCTAGCCTTTCCTATTCCCTTTACATTTAAAAATGTTGCTATTTTTTTCATTTTCGGTAAAGCTTATTTATGAAGTCTAAACATTACAACTAAAATGTGATTTTCCAAAAAGAAAAAAAAAAACATTTTTACTCTTTTATTTTGCTTACTTTTGTTTTAAGCGAATGGGAGTTCCACTCAAATGTCCATTCACTTCACAGCCAATCACAAGCCAAGAAAAACCTCCCTGTGACGTCCTAATGAATCTACAACAGCACCCGTTATTTCTTGATTCGTCGTGTATTCTAACAAAAGGTCTGTGATGCCACGAGGATGTAAACGGATAGCAGTGGGAGTAGTAAAGCAGCACTGATGGGATGAGGAGTCAGAGACCACCCACACTTTTACAGGGCTTCTGTGCGCCGACACGCTCACGCCTACTGTAGAGAGGATCGCCAGAAAATGGATGGACCTCACTTCCCGTGGAGTTATAGTCAAGAAGAACTCAACTTCTGAACCCACAACCTTCCAATTGCAAGACCACTACCCACTGAGCCAAATGTGAAGTAGTAAGATACAGAAACAGAATTCAAAATATTTTTCAAGGCTTCCTGCAGTGAGTGGTTGCAACATCACACCCTGTGTGACAAAGTCTGCAACTAACCTTCAGCTTTGTTTTGGAACTGAACCTTCATGGTTCATGAGGCAAAATACCTGTAAAACATGGTGCTTTTGTCCTGCTGTGGGCAGACAGATCTGACCATCTGCCAGACTGTTGCAGATGCACCAGAGTTGATCACTGTTATAGTAATACCGCCCAGATATTGTGTAAAAATCCAAACTATTTTGTGATCATTTTAGGTCAAAATCGCCCCGATCAAAACATTTGGAAAATACAAACATGTTCCCCTACCACAAGGAAACAATTTTAACATCACATAATCCACCTTGTCTGTCACTTTCTATAATCCTGAACAATGAAGATTTCAAGCCAAGAACATCTTGTAATCTGCTTCATCTCTTCAGGTTTTTAAATGAAGTTTCACCCGAGGAAAAAAAGATTGTCAAGGATGTGAAGGTAAGACAAATCCTTAAAGAAAAGGGTGCATTGGTGTAACTGCGCTGCCATTTTGGGGCCAATGCTAACCTCCAGGTCTCGAGGCTACATCTAAGGTACTGACCAAAATCATGCATGTCTTATTCAAACAAGGGACAAAAGTCGTTTTTACGCATCATCTAAAATCTAACGTTTTCAGTGTGTTTTCCTCTCTTCTTTTTACGATTACCCAATGAGACAGACGCTTAAAAAAATATATCATTTGCACTAAAACCTGATAAGGCCCAATACCACAAACTAACCTCATATGTATTTCTCCAAAGTTATAATATTTATTTATTTTCAGATAGATAGTAAAAATCCCCAAACTGAGCTACTGAGAAAGAAAATAATCAATGAGACTGAGCAAGCTTTCTAGCCGGGCCATTCATCCTCATTTGTTTGCAGAGAAGGGTTGAAGAGAGCCAGCCCAGAAAATTTATAAGGATATTTAGCATCTGAATAAAGAGAGCCTGTCCAGAGTTTACTCATGTCCCTCGATTCCTACTGTTTCCGGTGCGGCTGAGAGGCCGCAGGGTCATACATATGCAAATCAACTGCCGAGTGTGCTGCCAAACACTCCACTGAAAGAAATGTTTTCAATCCATTTCTTTGTTGTTGTTTTTCTTTACCCCACTGTACATAAGTTAACACTTCCCATCATATTAAGAATAAATCACACAGCGAGTCTCATTTAGATCTTTAGAGAAAACCAACAGAGAGGGAGAGAGTTAGCTTATTTGACAGTATACATCCAGCAGGTAGTTTCAGCCAAGTTAAAGGCCTAAACTCAGTTCGATCGTTCAAATGAAACTGTGTACGTTCTTCATAATGTAAAGACAAAGCAGTGGTCCTGCTTCTTTTAGTTCTAAAAGACAAGGAGAAGCTACAAATAACTAAAGGTTTAAGCTAAGCAAAGCTTTGGATCTGATTATTGTTCATTTCATTTTATTAATAAAGAATCACAGATCACGCTCTTCCTGGTCAATACCAATTTTGTAGAGCACACAAAAGAAATAAATATACTGCAAGTTTTTCTGTAATAGACTTATGAAATTAATCAAAGATTTTACAGAATTCAACCTGCTGATCGGAGGAAATAGCCTATTCTCATCTCTAATCATCAACAAAGCAACTAAAGGATGCTGACTTGATCTTTTCTAAGCAACCAGCTACAGAAATCCCCAATTTTGCATTTCTACAAGGCTGACTCAGGCAACCTTATTAGAGATAACAGAAAACTACACTGTTCATGAATACCTTTTGTTTTTTTTTTTAAGAGTTCAATCTGAAAATAAATTACATACAGCTCTTGACCAAGAAAATCTAATCTAGTGCAGCCAACAAATTGAAACCTGGAGCCATAAGACACTTCTCTTTATTTATGCCTGACTTAGCAGAAATGAGAACTTCTAGGAACAGCATACCTACAACAAACGTTTATCTGCAGCCTCTGACAATGGAATTTCCACACCGTTTCCTTTCTTCAAGTCATAACTGAAACAGTTGATAAGGGCAAGCCCCTAATCTCTTTCTACAGCAAACAGAAGCCAAATGCTGTAAGTAGAACATCAGAGATGTTTGACCTCAAAGCTTCAGGCTGCGCGTATGAGCAAAGTTTCGGTGGGTTACATTTTGTGTCTCTGCTCAGAAACTTAAAAGAAGTGTTATCACACACCTGGGGAAAACATGCACTTCCAATGCTGTGAAGCCACTTTAAAAAAACTTGTTTTCTAAAGCATGATAGAAAAAAAATTTGCACCCAGTAGCAGTAAGTTGCATTTTAAGGACTCTTTTAATTATGCTAGGCAAGTCTGAAACAAGCGCCGTTCATGCTCCCCTCTACGAGCTGCGAGAAAACTTTCTGATCTCATCAACCGCAGTGAAAAACAACCACAGGTTTTAATCTTTTGGTCACACTGAAGCTTTAAACATTTTGAAAACAGGAATACCAATCCAGTATTTCTTCTGCCCAAACATATTCCAAAGATTTAGTTTTGTACCACGTCCACAAAGCTCATGGTTTTGCCAAATGGACAAAACTCAGGTCAGATTTGATTGTCTTTAACTGTGTTAAATAAACAATAAATCATAATTTTATAACAAACATTTTAAGTTGACTTGGACAGAAGACGAGTAGACAAGAACTTCACAAGTGATCAAAGGTCAAAATAAAAAAACATTGTTTTTACCCCCGACTGCAACAATGTCGATATTTTTTCCATCTGATGTTTTAGGAAATTTTGTCTCAGCTTAAAATTGTACCTAGTAGGGTTGTCAAAATAATCAATATATAGATATGATCAACACTAGATACTACATTGCCTCATAAATTGATGCAAACAGACAATTTCATCTACCCAGGTAGGTACACAACTTCGCACAGCAGCCCTGCAGACACTAATTCCCTTCCCTTCCTAACAAGGGCTCACCTGAACAAACACGGCTGAGAATCAAAATAGTGAAAACTCCTGTAACACGGCAAGCACGTCTGACGAAGGCAAAAGCATTGACTGGAGGTATTGTGCTTATAAAGCAGACCAACAGGAAAGCCGAATGAAGCCAGTAAGACTAGATGCTAACTTTTCTAGCACCACAACCCGGTAAAGCATTTTAAACACAGACGCTATGATGTTTAAGAGACATATATAAAAGGTCAGTAAAGTTCCTGTAACTGCAGTAGTGAACTAGTAGACGTGTCGAAAGGCATCTGATCTACCACGGGAACCGACGCTGAGGAACGCAGCAGACGGCTCCATCGGGTGCCAAATGACGAAGCGGCAATTATTAGCACCTCACCCCCACCTGTTAGTCCTATATTCAGTTAACTGCAAAACTGAATCCATTACACATACTTTTATAAAAGGATATTAACACGTCTAGTGTTAACATGTCTAATACTTTGCAATAAAAGGAAAGTAACACTTTCAAATTATATATGTTTTTATGTGTTTTTCCTTAGTATCAGTATTGGGACTGAAATTTTAGCGTCAAGACAACCCCAGTCCGAGACTGCATGCTCTAAAGCTTTTTTCTTCCATTCCATAAACTCACTGAATTGGTCCTTAAAGCTGTAAACAGTAATTAAAGAAAGGAAGTAAAAAGGAGAAGCACATCAGCCTTAGACAACTAAAATGATTTTTGGTCAAGTTATTGCTTTAAAGAGGAAAGAACAAGTTTCTTTCAGCTACAGCAGCAGCCTCACAGGCCTTTCACTACCTGCTGAGTCACAATAAATCACACTAGTATGAGACAGAAAGGGGATAACAGGGAAACTTCACTTGTGCTGAAGGCTTTTAATTGGCTGACATTTTCAAAAGTCAAGATATTCAAAACAAGCTTACTAAACATGGCTGAACCTAATGGGACACTAGCATGCAGGCATTACCCGTTATGAGACGAAAATACTCATTTTTAAACACCCAGCAGGAGGCATTTCAGTAGAATGTGAAAACAGCTAAGGTGATTTTCTTCTGTTAATCAGGCATAATGGAGCATCTGGATGCAAATGCAATCTTAGAGATACCATCTGAGGTGAGTAGACCCGTTTGTAGTTCTTCAACATTCAGGGTTTCCCCATAAAGTATTGTTAACAGTGACATTAGAATGGAAAACCCTGACATTAGTACAGGATGGAGCTGCTGGAGCTCCATCTTCTACTAATGTCACCCACTGCACTGATAAACCTGGTCCGTCACTCAAAAAGTTGAATCTCCTCAAATAGAAAAAAAATAAATAAACACTAAAAACTCAGAAGAGTTTAGATCCAACTTTCCCCAACACAGACTTGGTTACATAAGACAGGATATATAAGGGTGCTGAATTTGAACTAGAAAACAATGATCAGACTTATTATGTCGAAGGTAATTCAAAATGTTTAGAGTTGTCTCCATCTACTTGTACCTTTATATTCTGAAGTACTGACAGTGTCGCTGGCCTACCGTCAATTCAAAAACACACATTCAGTGATATGGGCTAGCTAATAATTAAAAGGGATCCGCAAAAATCAGTATTAATCAATACTAAAGTAAAAAAATATCATAACTGTTGTTCTGTATTGTTCTGTGTGTCCTAAAGAGTGCCAAACCTACAAAAAACAAGCGAGAAAGTTGCCTACAGAAAAGCTTTAGTCCACAGCTCTGCATCTCTGTTGGGGAGGTGGAAAACAATTATTAAAAACAATTGTTTTTTCCCCATTTTGTGTTTTGGTTTTGTTGCCAATCAGTCCAGCATGTTAGCTGGGTCGAGATCTGGTGATCGGCACAACCATATACCTGCTCATCAAAAATGAACGTGCCAATCACTTGTACTCAGTGTTGGTCATTCGCATCACACTTCATGGCAGCATAAAACCACCCCAACCCCCTCACCACAACATAACAAATACCACCAAATCTTCTTCACAGTGGGAGTCAGGGGTGAAGACAGGAGTATCAACTACTTGTACTCTAACATCACATGTTAGGCCCATTATTTCCCACACGCATGTTGCAGAGGTCTCTCAATCTCTGCTGATAAAATTCACGACCAAAGAGGTTACTGTCCTATTTTGCGAAGATAGCCATTTATGTGGTTGTTTTTGATGGGAAGGGCGTGCCCTTTGAAAATGTTACAATAACAGTGGGTCTCTGATGGATGCTGGTTAGTGTATATGTGGGTGGGGGCATCTGACAGGCTGAACTGCATGTGTGCATTGCTCTATTTGAATGTCTAACAGGTACGTGCAAGCATACATCAATGTTAATAAATCTACATACTAAGAATTACATGAGTGTTTTTTTTTTTTTCTGAGAATGTTTATTACAACACACCCCAACACGGCCAGAGAGGAGGTGAAGGTCAACACCTGAATTAAAATGAGATAAAGAGGAATAACCAGCCAGTAATCCCGTCGATCCTAAACGAGCATTACAAACAAACAGGCTGAGAGACGGTAAGCTAGGCCCGGCGTTATTATACTCGTCCTTCTTTTACATCAGCAGCCCGCATTAAATCTTAAATACACGAATAAACATCATTTAGAAGACAAACCAAGGAAGACCGAAATAAATAAACAATACTTTAAACGATTAAGTCTTTCCTTAGTTCTCCTAGCACGACATTTAACCCCAACGGCTAATAGGCTTACCGGACAGTTCGTCGGGTTCCAGCCCGCTTTCGGTGTCGAGTCCGCAGGTCACAAAATAATCTGCGAACCGGGAGGAACCGGAGCTGAAACCGGTGGTCATTTTCAGACTGGTCCGGTGATGCCCTCTCCCCTGGAACAGGGAGCATATTAAAGGAACTGGGAGACGTGATTTCTCCTGGCCATTACGTGCGTTACTGCGAGGCTCGAAAATCTGCACTCATATTTAGCTGGAGCCGCAGTAGAAACATCCGACATCCGCACACTTCCGCTCAGACTCCTTCAAAATAAAAGTAAAACAAAATAAAAGCTTCACAGCATTAATTCAGGATTGATTCTCAAAGTTGGCACAAGTACTACAACGTGTATTGAATTAGATTTCTAACATTAGGTTCCGTCTACATAAAAATAACAACAACAAAAATCCGAAACATCATTTACATATCAGCAACTGTCTCAGATACATTTGTCTCTAAGTAAAGATTAAAGTACCCACAATTTGGACCTTTTTACAGTACTTTAGTAAACATATGCAATTAAATTAAGTCCTTCAACTGCGAATATTCAAACAACAGACTGTATATTTCTCTTAAATGCTTAGGAGATGTTTAAATTGCTTTGAACGGCTCAGAAACAGTTTATTACTAATATCCAGTGTCCATTGTCTAGATCGGTGGTTCCGAGTTTCTAACAATCAAATTATTGATAAGAGACCCCCAATTACCGAGTAATCATTAACAGTAAGACATTTAACAGGGCCATAAATGACAACACAACAACCAAACGGTCCATTCTTTGAAATTGTTTGCTTTTTCAATCATTTGTGTCATTTACTTCAGAATGACAGACTTGTTGATTTGTGACCCCAACTTTGGAGACCACTGGACTAGATGATTGAATATACAAATAATTAGCTATAATTCTTTAGCTTTCTTATTATTAGCTCTAATTATGAACATTGGGTTCATAATTTTAAGTTATTCAGTTGATTTGTAAAAGAGGGTCTTGATATAGGTCTAGAAGTATTATTGCCATACTGACTGTAAAAGACTCCGCACAAAGGATTTTACCGTCAATGAACCCGATGTTGCAAGACTGGCCTGAATGACCCAAATGTCACCACCTGATGGCACTGTTCTCTCATTCCCAGCGTGAAATGTCCTGCTCCATTTAAAAAAGGATTTTCTTTTCCCGTGTTTCAAGTTAAGCGAACAATGACATCATTTAGATGATTCCCAGAACCGTAAATAAAATTTGCCGATCAAGTCAACAGGATGTTATACAAGGAATCCAATTTCCTATTAATTTCCATCAAAACTTCACAATTTCAACATTAAGCATTGACAAAAAAAAAAAAAAAAAAAAAAACCCCAAAAAAAGTGCCTCCTCACAGACAACTCACGTTGTAAAAAGATACTTTTAATTGGTCATTTACAAAAAAGGTTTAGTCTGGACAGGAAAAAAAAGCTGTAATCCGTTTGTTATAGAAGAACATCACTACTCAGTCGAGCATAATACTGCCTTTTACATCATTGGAAAAAGGGGTGAAAAGAATTTTGACATTTGATTTGGAGGAATAAAATAACATCAAGAACAAAAATATTCAGTAGCAAGTGTACAGCTGGTAATGGGATTCTATAGGGAACACTCATATTAAATCGATCAAAATCTACCCGCTTGAATTTTGTATGGAAGAATTATATTAATTAAAAGTCTTTAATTATACATGAAGACAGAATAAGATTTGACTTTATAGTAATTTATCAATCACCTTTACCTAATGCATTGTAAGTTCTATTTTCAAAGTCAACAGTGTATATCTGGTGTAAAAATCTTCTCAGAAACGACATAAAAACAAAAACAACAACAAATGTTGGTGTTGGTGGGTTTCTACATAAATTCATTTAGGAATAATCACTTTATTTCTCATTTTTAGAGGGACATTAATGCACTAAACATCCTGTGTTAAGGTGTTAAAGTAAAAAAAAAAAGGAACAGTTTTACCATCCTCTGTGTAATAGGATGTCTTTGTAAAAGGTTACCACTGTAAGAAAGTTACAGGAAACGTGCGACATAAAGACCACAGTTACACACGTCATTATGATGAACTGCAACCAGTAAATCAACATGGCCTTCCTACCTCCGAGTATATTTGCAGTCTGATGGACCACCCCCCTTCCTATACAATCTGTGGTATGAACCACACTGCCAAATACAGGGAGAAAATTACACACAAAAAAAACCCCCAAAACAAAACAGAGTGAACACAAAGAAATGAATTAACATCATTTAAATCATAATTAAAGTCAGCTCATAGTAGCAATTATACAATCAAGATAATTGCTTTGCAATCTTTTTGTTTTTAAATAGGCATTTTGATTACACACATTTTTTGTGGAAATCTTATATTTGCTTTTAATTTAATAAGTTAAAAACACTAGCAGAAGAAGATCTAGCCCTGGAAGTACCCTTCGGGAAGACAAACATTAACCTAGAGCACGTCCTGCTTCAGGTTGAAAAAGAGACAGGGAACTCTGTGGATCCAGGCACAATTTTAGTTACATCTATTTTCCACTTCATCCCATTATGCTTTTAAAAAACATAAAATCAGAACAGTGTGACAATTATTGCCGTGGTAATACAGATGACTCAGATAAAACTAAACACAAAAAATGATCAAATAAATATTAAGAAAGGTTAGGGATGCCAACCACTGGAAAGTGTTGTTCAGCTAGTGTCGGGCAACCAATGTGCCAGTAACTATTAAGATGGATGTTAACAGACAGCATATAAGTCTGTGTGCTGAACACAACCACGAAAAGCATCCTACTAGTAGCACCTTCACTTGTCTTGAGAGAATCAAAATAAACAGTGCCTTAAATAAAAACTACATCTTATTTACAAGATGTGCCACAATCAGCAACATAAGTCACGAAAAGAAAAATATTCTGCAAACAGTTTGCATTTTACTTAACATGAGGAAAACCCCACCGCAGCATGCATTTTGTACTCCGTGCTTGTTAGGACTTCTCCACGAACAGCACACCAGTGGCTGCGCACGAGGCTGATGCAAAAAGCAGATACAGTGACAGCAGTGTGTTCCTCAACCGAGCAAAGGGAACGCTAGGAACGGCCAGCGGATGACATGCTGAGGCGCCTGAAGAGTTCTACTCAAGTTTCTGCTGCAGCTTTTTCTGGAAGCAGACGGGCAGGATGGAGAGCACGGCAAGGACGCCAAGCACAGCCAAAGAGTTCCAGGACACGGCCTCGCCGGCTGTGGTAAGCTTGTACAGTGTTGTTCCAGCGTTGATCGCTACAAAGGACGGCGGCGCCACCCCTGTCAATCAGCCAGGTTAAACACAATCGAGTCAGGAACAAGCGATCTCACCGACAGTACAATAAAGTAGAAAGCACAAAGAACCTTACCGAGGAAGGTGCCGACAAAGAAAACCCCCAAAGGCACATTGATGATAGGCGAGGTGATGTTAATGAACCAGTTTGGAAGAAAGGGGGTTATCCTCAGGAAGATGATGTAGTTGATTAAATGATCTCTATGTTTGTCGACCTGCCAATGAATCAACAGCTGAAAAATGCTGCAATGCAACACAACAGATATGCAATAAATCTTTGAGATTTTGATCACTTGTTACTTCTACCACGCAGTAAAAGTATTACCATAAAAATGGTCCCTTCTTAACGTTCACATTAACATGAAAGAATGCCACAGCTTCATTGTGTTTGTCTAAAGCTGTAATTGGTTGGTTTATAGACTAGTCATTAAGTTTTACATCAGTTTTAATTTCTAACTTTTTTTGGTTAAAAGTATCAAATATAGTTACAGAACAATATTTGCTTCTACACCTTTAGAATTTCCTTAAAAGCCCAAGTTATTATTATTATTATTACCTGCTGGGACCATTTCTGCACTCTCTCTGTGAGGTATTTGTAGACCACCGGTCTGCCCACCAGATATGACAACATAAAGCAGAAGGAAGCCCCAAGGCCAGAGCACTGCAGCAGATTAGACACAGGATGAAATATTAAAACATGTAATATAACAGTATATACCTAAACGGTCTATCTTTAACCAGTGGCTATATAATTAGCTTGTTTAAATTCAAGCAGCTTCTGTGCAGAGTTATTTAGAAACCATACCAAGAGGTTCCAAAGACGACGCTGAGGCTTTTGGGTTTTCACACTTCAACCACAACCCTCTGATCTTATGAACACTTATATGAATTTATTTTCTGTAAATGCGTTTTTGTCACACATTAGAATATAGAAAAATGAAAGTGCTGCACAGTGGGTCAGAAGACTAAAAGCAGGAGTGGCACCGCCACAGGATATGGCGAACATTCATGTGCTGAGCTAAAACAGAAACTTCGTGATGACACCGCATTTTTAAGAACGACTATTAATTAAAATAACAGCAACATAATATATCCTTATTCTTTATATAAACATGGGTTATGTTTACTAAAACAGTATTATGAGTTTCAAAACAAAAGACCTGCATGGTATACTAGATTTGTATGTTCAAGAAATAAAACCCAACTGATGATATGTTGACCATCCTGGATGTGCAAATATATTCTTTTAATTAATTCAGTTGTCACTGTGCAATGCGGCCAGTTTTAATTGAACTTTGTCCCAGCGTTTTTACTCACCAAGCAGACTAAGAAAAGAGCCAACGGGAAAGGGTAGAGATAGCCCGACAGGATGCTGAGGAAGATTGATCCAGGGATAGCAAATGTCTGGAGGCTGACGGGAGTGTTAAGGTGAACAACCTTACAAATAAATTAGGCACAGGAAAAAGAAAAAAAAAAAGTAATAAAGAGGAAAATATCATCGTTCTGAGAAATGTTGTCATGACGTTCTTACACCAAGTTCACAATAACATTTAATCTGCCATGAGGTAAGCAAAAAAAAAAAAAACTAATGATCTCCCCTTACAAAAAAAGGAAAACTGAAATGTATTCTTCTTATTTTTAAGGATACAAAACATAGGTTGCAAAGTACGCCACCAACACCTGGGTGTAGTAGGTGTCCTTGTATTTGGACAACACCGTTCCTAAAGCTTTGGCATCATCCATGTCTCTTGGGATCTTGATTTTTTCCATTTCATCGCTGTTTTAAAAAAAAAGAAAAGAGAAACAATTGTAATTGAGAAAAAAAAAGCATAACATCCCCATTTCTTTTTTTTAAGATATTTTTTCAGCACTAGTGACCTTTATTTTTATTTATTTTTTTAAAGTAGGCAGACAGGAAAGAGGGGTAGAGAGAGGGGGAAACATTCGGCAAATGTCGCCGGGTCCGGGACTCGAACCACGGACGGCCGCTTCGAGGACTGTAGCCTCTGCATTTGGTCGTGCGGTTAATTCCTACACCATCAGCGCCGCGACTATCCCAATTTCTAATCATGTATTCTCAGTTAAGCAGATCTGTGTCATTTCTTTGTACTGCTACTCCTCTAAACCTGACAACATATTGTAGCACGTGATAGTTTTGATGTAAATAAAATAAAAAGTTATTAAGTTTATTTATTTTTTATTTAGCCTGTAATAAATGATCAGTCCTTTTGTTCATGTGTTGATGGATGTTCTGCTGTTGGAGTCCGATTTATTGCTTCCTGTTGTAGAGATTTCTCTCCTCTCCCTTTCCTATTTCCCCCGGCTTAAACGCTTAAACAAAGTCTGATCACGTTAATAATTTTGAGTAACATTTCATGTTAAAATCTGAAGCTCTGTTACAGCTCAGTCACAGAGTCCAACCTGCAGCCAAGCCAAGAGCTGCTGGCAAAACCTTACATGAATGTGACACTTAATCAGCGCCTGTCTCTCTCAGTGTGATAATCTGTAGACTTTATTCATTCTTCCATGGGTAAGGCTTCACTAATGTATTCAAATGCATCTATTAAAAAAAATAAATAACTAAATGCGCCCCCTCACAACAACCGAATCCCCAAGTGGTCAGGATTATGAAAACTTTCCCTTTCTTGAAAAGATGCAGGGATCACAATGGAGGCGGTTTAGCTTTAATAAAAGTCTGACAGTACATCCTAACCTGTGTGGCTCTCTTCTCTGATGGAATGGTATTCACACCTCCCAGTTTCCTGCCACAGCAGCTACTAAATGTGAGACATTTATTTGTCATCCACTTTGGAAACATATTGGAGATATATATATATATATATATTTCTTTTTTTTTTTTTTTTTTTTTTTTTATGTAAACAAACACCAAAATGCAGGACTTCTGATGCCTGTAAAGATTTTTCTTTACACTGCCACCACCTCTAAACCAAACAGCAACTTACTCTGGAAGCTCTGGAAAGTTCTTGTAGACCAGGTACATGACCGAGGCGGAGCAGGCGAATATCGATACCAGAATTAGCAGAGACATGCGTGTTGAGCCTCCAATACTTTGTTGAGCCTCTGTGAGAAAACAAATGATAATTAATTCTTCCTATAATTGCAATGTTTACTGTAAAAGCAGACAAACTTGCTCCCCTGGAGTTCTGTTTAACTTGTTTATGTGTTTTGCAACACTTGTTGAGGTCCAGGAGGGGACTCGGGCTCTCATGTGGTACAGACTCTGGATATTACTGTAACAGCCTGTTTAAAAAGCTTTCAGCGATTACTTTTAGAAAAGATACGACGATGGACCATCTAAAGATAGCATGTTATTCTGAAAACCTCTGAGCATTTTTTTTTGTCTACTCAAACTCAACATGTGAAAGGGTAGGATGATAGAACCAGGCAGACAAATTAAAAACAAATTATAAAACATTAACAAACCAACTCAAGAATAAGAAATGAAAAGTAAACAAAAAAAAAAACAACTGATGACAGATACAATAAAAGTTTATGGAAGTTTAAAATGCTTATTTTTCTGAAAAACATCTTCAAACAATAACATATTACATTTTTTGGTTCCTCTATAATTTCTGAGAACGGCATTTTTCTAAAATACTTCATGCAACTAACAATTCCCTGATTTATAGCAGAACAACTAATGTTTTTTTAACTCTTTTTTTTACACATTTAATAACTAGGTAAAAAAAAAAAATCAGTTTAGCCAATAAGAAGCTAATTGGCCAATCCTTTCGCTGGCTGATTAACTGGTGCATCTCTAGCTGTTAAACACATTACTCGCTAGGCTTGGTTAGCTAGATTTTAAGAGCCTAAATAAAGATGGACTTTAGTCTATCATTTGTAACATCTTTTATAAATTCATACGTTTTGACACAGTGTGCATGCTTCTTCTCTCATGAGTGAATGCCCTTTAATTTGGCCCACAGGGTATCGATACCAATGTTGACATATTAAGATCAGATCTCCTCTGAATGTAGGCAGACTGATCAGAATAATCTATTCATAGTACACATCAGTTTATTTGTTGTTTTTTTTAAGAATAGAGGAACAAGTATTGACAGATTATGTTATCTGGAGTGGGAGAAAATGACTTTTGGAAAATATGGAATAAAGATCAAAAAGTTACAATCTGTACACAACAGAAGGTTGGAGAAAGTTGTATTCTTTTGGATTTTCCAGGTATAGATGGGCAGCAGGTGTTGTGATTTAAGTGGGTAAAAAGAAACATCCACCACACAGATATAGTATGACTTATAACTGCAAGCAAATGTACAGAGAATCCTGATTTTAAGCAGACAACTACTGAACTCATGCCTTTAAAATGCTTGAAAATTTGGATCAAAAGAAATTTGGGCTACAGTTTGTTAGGAAAACGATTGCAATACTATTGTTGCATATAGCAATACCTTGATCACAATTTACCCACAATTCTTAAAAATATTCTTCTTTTCTGTTTTCAAGCTATTCTAATCATGGTCTTTATGCTGTAATATCTCAGCCACTTCATGTCGAAATAGCCTGTAGAAGAAGGGGTAACGTAAATTCAATTTGCTGGACATATATATAATAGGTGTGTACAAAGGATGAATGCATGGCAGTGGGAGTATCAGGGCCAATCAAGTACCGCAACCCAGGCACTCTGTTGGAATTTTGAAACTTCGTTGTTTTATTCTACAGGTCCTTCTCAAAATATTAGCATATTGTGATAAAGTTCATTATTTTCCATAATGTCATGATGAAAATTTAACATTCATATATTTTAGATTCATCGCACACTAACTGAAATATTTCAGGTCTTTTATTGTCTTAATACGGATAATTTTGGCATACAGCTCATGAAAACCCAAAATTCCTATCTCACAAAATTAGCATATCATTAAAAGGATCTCTAAACGAGCTATGAACCTAATCATCTGAATCAACGAGTTAACTCTAAACACCTGCAAAAGATTCCTGAGGCCTTTAAAACTCCCAGCCTGGTTCATCACTCAAAACCCCAATCATGGGTAAGACTGCCGACCTGACTGCTGTCCAGAAGGCCACTATTGACACCCTCAAGCAAGAGGGTAAGACACAGAAAGAAATTTCTGAACGAATAGGCTGTTCCCAGAGTGCTGTATCAAGGCACCTCAGTGGGAAGTCTGTGGGAAGGAAAAAGTGTGGCAGAAAACGCTGCACAACAAGAAGAGGTGACCGGACCCTGAGGAAGATTGTGGAGAAGGGCCGATTCCAGACCTTGGGGGACCTGCGGAAGCAGTGGACTGAGTCTGGAGTAGAAACATCCAGAGCCACGGTGCACAGGCGTGTGCAGGAAATGGGCTACAGGTGCCGCATTCCCCAGACCTGGGCTACAGAGAAGCAGCACTGGACTGTTGCTCAGTGGTCCAAAGTACTTTTTTCGGATGAAAGCAAATTCTGCATGTCATTCGGAAATCAAGGTGCCAGAGTCTGGAGGAAGACTGGGGAGAAGGAAATGCCAAAATGCCAGAAGTCCAGTGTCAAGTACCCACAGTCAGTGATGGTCTGGGGTGCCGTGTCAGCTGCTGGTATTGGTCCACTGTGTTTTATCAGGGGCAGGGTCAATGCAGCTAGCTATCAGGAGATTTTGGAGCACTTCATGCTTCCAACTGCTGAAAAGCTTTATGGAGATGAAGATTTCATTTTTCAGCACGACCTGGCACCTGCTCACAGTGCCAAAACCACTGGTAAATGGTTTACTGACCATGGTATCACTGTGTTCAATTGGCCTGCCAACTCTCCTGACCTGAACCCCATAGAGAATCTGTGGGATATTGTGAAGAGAACGTTGAGAGACTCAAGACCCAACACTCTGGATGAGCTAAAGACCGCTATCGAAGCATCCTGGGCCTCCATAAGACCTCAGCAGTGCCACAGGCTGATTGCCTCCATGCCACGCCGCATTGAAGCAGTCATTTCTGCAAAAAGATTCCCGACCAAGTATTGAGTGCATAACTGTACATGATTATTTGAAGGTTGACGTTTTTTGTATTAAAAACACTTTTCTTTTATTGGTCGGATGAAATATGCTAATTTTGTGAGATAGGAATTTTGGGTTTTCATGAGCTGTATGCCAAAATCATCCGTATTAAGACAATAAAAGACCTGAAATATTTCAGTTAGTGTGCAATGAATCTAAAATATATGAATATTAAATTTTCATCATTACATTATAGAAAATAATGAACTTTATCACAATATGCTAATTTTTTGAGAAGGACTTGTACATGTCAAAATGAAATGTGGTAAAAGGAGTGTATCCAAAGGCAGTTTAGGTTAAATTTAGTTCAGTTTTGTTTAATTCAGTCTCTTGACATTTCAGACCCAAAAACTGTATTATTTTTACAATACATTATTAAATATAATACCCAATGTATGTACAATTGTAACTTCACGCACATTAATGATATATGATCAGCAAAGACATTCAAGAAATGTCTAAAACTAGGACCAAAAACTGGAGAACTAACTTTCGTAATGAATGTAGTTCCTTTAATTAACTTCCTTTTCTTTTCATGACAAATACTTGTAGATTTTCCAGGACTACATGAGATTTAACTGCTTCTAAAGAAGATCAAAGTTGGTCAAATGGCAATCTTTGTTAACCAACTATTTATTTAAACATAGGTGGTAAAACCTTAGTGTTGTGTATGGTTTTAAAATCATAATTTCAGCTTTGTGGGTCACTAATTTGAAAGATAAAAGTACGTTTTCGTTGTTCTACTGCTGAAATGTTACTTTGATGATATGAACTAACCATCGAAGTCATCGCTCAAGGGTAATGTTTCACCAGCTTGCTGTAACTAACATTAGCTTCTGCTCTTTAATACAGACCACTGTTCGTGTAAACACGAGCCTAGCCCGAGGTGTTACCTAATATGAAGGTATTACCAATAAGTATTTACTCCTCTTTGCTCTCAGGTCAACAATTAGCGTCTATAGCGAACTTACCTTTCAGAAGCTGAGAGTTTTTGTCGATGGACTTCACTTCCGTTTGCGCTGGTGAGGACAAGTTGTCCGCGTCTCGTGCATCTCTCCGCTTTTTGGCCATTTTTTCAAGCCGTTGCTAAGAAAGGTATTCAATATATCAATGGGTGAATCAGCAGCAACCCAGGCGCACAGTGACACCGGGTATGGCGACTGTCTACTGACACGTTACAAAGAACGACCTTTTACCTCTCCGCTATGAGCTGCAAAAACCCTCCGCCACACACAGCAGCGCCCCCCGCACGAACACGGATGCACCTACACAATTAGAAAGTCACTCAAAACATTCCCTGAAAAAAAAAAAAATATTTCAAAAGCCAAAGAATAAAAGTCATTTACTTGGAATTGATTTTGGTATTTGTGGTGAGATAGGAAGAAAGTACCCAAAATTCCTTCTCATTTTGTCCCGCGTCTAGCCTAGACGAAATGTTTGACAATTCAATTCAATTCAATTCAAAAATACTTTATTAATCCCAAAGGGAAATTAAATGTTGTTATAGCTCATATTATGAAGGTTTCCTCAAAGAACCGTTGTAGATGCTGATGGCTGTGGGCAGGAAGGATCTCCTGTAGCGCTCCGTCTTACAGCAGATCTGAAGAAGCCTCTGACTGAAGACACTGTTGTTGTAGGACAGTCTCATGAAGAGGATGATCAGGGTTCTCCATAATGTTCTTCATTTTATGAAGAATCCTTCTTTCCACAAGGATCTCCAGAGGTTCCAGAGGAGTCCCCAGAACAGAGCCAGCCTTTTTTATCAACTTGTTGAGCTTTTTTAAGTCCCTGGCGCTGATGCTGCTTCCCCAGCAGATGATGGTAGAAGAGATCACACTTTCCACAACAGACTTATAGAAGATATGCAGCATCTTGCTGCAAACACCAAAGGACCTAAGCTTCCTCAAGAAGTACAGTCTGCTCTGTCCCTTCTTGTAGATGTCTTCACAGTTGCATCTCCACTCTAGTCTGTTGTCCAGGTGAACACCGAGGTATTTATACTCCTCCACCACCTCCACTTCTTCTCCCATGATAGAAATAGTTTTTGACTTATTCCTGTTTCTCTTAAAATCTACAATCATCTCCTTTGTTTTAGTCACGTTCAACATGAGATGATTGTTTCCACACCATGCCACAAAGCGGTCCACCACCATCTTGTACTCAGCTTCTTGTCCATCTCTGATCCACCCCACGACTGCAGAATTATCCGAGTATTTCTGCAGATGACAGGAGTCTGTCTTGTACTGGAAGTCTGAGGTGTACAGAGTGAAAAGGAATGGTGAGAGTACAGTCCCCTCTGGTGCTCCTGTGCTGTTGACTACCTGGTTAGACTCACAACCCTTCAGTCTCACAAACTGTGGTCTGTTTGTCAGGTAGTCTTTGATCCAGGAGATTGTTGAGGCCTCCACCTGAGTCTACTGGAGTTTCTGACAAAGCAAATCAGGTTGGATTGTATTAAATGCACTGGAGAAATCAAAGAACATGATCTTCACAGTG
The DNA here is from genome assembly GCF_021462225.1 of Girardinichthys multiradiatus. Lineage (NCBI taxonomy): Eukaryota > Metazoa > Chordata > Actinopteri > Cyprinodontiformes > Goodeidae > Girardinichthys > Girardinichthys multiradiatus. The sequence goes on from NC_061797.1 coordinate 26,613,882, forward strand.
CTGCTGGCTTTGTCCAGATGACAGTGGGTTTGTTGAAGCAGGTGTTTGATGGCATCTTCAACTCCAATTCCACAGCGATAAGCAAACTGAAGGGGGTCCTGATGGTTTACTGTTTGCTTACTCAGGTGGGCCAACAGGAGTCTCTCTAGGACCTTCATGATGTGAGATGTCAGGGCAACAGGTCTATAGTCATTGAGGACTGATGGGTGAGTTTTCTTTGGTACTGGAACAAGACAGGAGGTCTTCCACAACACCGGAACCTTCTTCTGGGCCAGGCTTAGGTTGAAGAGGTGCTGCAGAATCCCACAGAGCTGCTCTGCACAGGCCTTCAGGACTCTAGGGCTGACATGATCTGGACCTGCAGCCTTATTCCTATTCAGTCTCTCCAATTGTCTCTTCACCTGACTTCTTGAGACACACAGGTGGAAGGGGGAAGCAAAGGAAGCATCAGCATCTTCTGATATGGTTGAAGGCAAACATGTAGAAGCAGAAGGGTCTAGGGCTGAGGTGGAAGATAAAAAATGTGAGGTGTTACTGGACAGCTGTGGGTCCTGTGGGTCAAAGGAAGATGGAATGTCTGTTTGGCTGTGAGCAGGAGAGGAGGATGCGAAGCTTGTTTCTGAACTGAACCTATTGAAGAATGTGTTCAGTTCATTGGCTCTGTCCAGACCTCCACCGGTCTGATCATCCTTCTGCTTGAAGCCTGTGATCTTCCCCATTCCTGACCATACATCTCTGATATTGTTTTGCTGGAGCTTGCTCTCCAGCTTCTTCTTGTACACCTCCTTGCTGTCTCTTATCTTGACTTTAAGTTGCTTCTATAAACTCCTCAATAATTCTCTGTCTCCCTGTGTGAAGTCTCTTTTTTTCTTGTTAAGCAGGTCCTTCAGGTCACTGGTGATCCAAGGTTTGTTATTGGGGAAGCATCTCACGGTTTTGGTGGGGATGATGTTATCCACACAGAAGTTTATTTAGTCGGTTACACACTCAGTCACGGCATTGATGTCCTCTCCATGTGGCTGGCACAGTGCGTCCCAGTCTGTATCCTCAAAGCAACCTTGCTGAGCTTCTTCAGCTTCCTGTGACCATTTTCTCACAGTCCTCTTTATTACAGGTTGTCTCTGAACAAGGGGCTTATATTTCGAGCAGAGAAAAACAAGATTGTGATCTGATTTGCCTAGAGGAGGTCTTGCTATAGAGATGTATGAGTTCTTAACATTTGCATAAAACAAATCCAATGTTTTGTTTTCTCTGGTAGAGCAGCTGACAAATTGTTGAAACGTTGGAAGTGTAGCAGAGAGTGAAGCATGGTTAAAATCACCAGAAATTGCCACAAAAGCATTGGGGTTTTGTGTCTGTAGCTTAGCAACAACTGAGCTGATGGCATCACATGCAGTGTCAGCAACAGTGGAAGGTGGAACGTAAACTGTTGCCAAAATAACACTGGTGAACTCTCTGATAGATAGATAGATAGATAGATAGATAGATAGATAGATAGATAGATAGATAGATAGATAGATAGATAGATAGATAGATAGATAGATAGATAGATAGATAGATAGATAGATAGATAGATAGATAGATAGATAGATAGATAGATAGATAGATAGATAGATAGATAGATAGATAGATAGATAGATAGATAGATAGATAGATAGATAGATAGATGGATGGATGGATGGATGGATGGATGGATGGATGGATGGATGGATGGATGGATGGATGGATGGATAGATAGATAGATAGATAGATAGATAGATAGATAGATAGATAGATAGATAGATAGATAGATAGATAGATGGATGGATGGATGGATGGATGGATGGATGGATGGATGGATGGATGGATGGATGGATGGATGGATGGATGGATGGATGGATGGATGGATGGATGGATGGATGGATGGATTGATAGATAGATAGATAGATAGATAGATAGATAGATAGATAGATAGATAGATAGATAGATAGATAGATAGATAGATAGATAGATAGATAGATAGATAGATAGATAGATAGATAGATAGATAGATAGATAGATAGATAGATAGATAGATAGATAGATAGATAGATAGATAGATAGATAGATAGATAGATAGATAGATAGATAGATTTAGAAAATTTGCCATAGATGATTTTTTTTTTTTTTTGGTGAATTATTATTTCAAGGTTCTGTTGAGACATTAGTCCTTTAATCCTGGAGATGTTCTTTAGGTGATAGAAGGCTGACCTTGTTGCTGTCTTTATGTGCCTCTGAAGGTTCAGGTCTGAGTCCATTACTACATCCAGGTTTCGAGCCTGATTGGTGGTTTCTAGCTGTATCATCTGAAGCTGTGTGCTAAGGAGAACAAAATATAACAGTTATTATAACAATATATGCCTTGCTCAACAAGACATTTCAGACAATCAAAATAAACACAAAGAGACAATTTGTTACAAATTCCAACACAATTGATATTTGTCTGAAAACAAGCATTTACAAATGATGTAAATGAGAAAAAGAATGCACCATACATGATAAAAGAAAATTAAAATCATTTTAAAATGTATTAAGAGAGAACAAAATAGCAAAACAATCCATTCACGATTGAGGAAACAGAAAATCATTGGTGCATTTTTTGTGATTGTTTTGTTTATCTTTCAAACTAGGTGTGTTTCGTGGGGGTCTCGTTACAGTGTACCATTAAATGGGCCGTCCTTATTCAAAATTCAATTAATGACATGTATTTGAAAGAAAACCAGACAACTTGTTGTGTCTTTTATTAAATGATAGTTGTTTTTATGGCCTGTCTAGAGGACAATATCAAGAATTTAAAACGTCTGAAATGACCTTTAGTAGTATACAGAATACTATAAGTAAATATAACTAAACGTGTTACTGAATTAATATGTTAGCCACATTTCCAATCTAAACTACAACTCCCACAAACACATTTGCCATAGATGATTTTTCAAAAGAGTTTAGTGTGGTTGTACTATCTCAATAATAAATACATTTACTTCAAGTTTTTTACATATCTTTATAACAAATTACAATAATTCTGGCAAGCACTGTAGCCAAATGTAACATGCAATAATTATTACAATTATATGTTATCATTTTTGTATTTGATTTGACTTCAAGAAATGTCTTTAAAAGTTCCCCCACATGGAACATTTCATTTCACAATCCACAGAAACATCCAATGGGAGTTTTTAGAGCGGAGCGATGATAAGGAGCTCATTCCACCTAAAATAGCTGGAGGTAGATGCCTAAAGGCTGCAGTCCAAAGTTCAGTAGAGTAACGCAAAAATCATCTTATCAGATAAAGGTTTGATTGCTGCGATGGTAGATAAAGATTTTTAGAGTCACTGTTCCAAAAGATGTGTAATATTGTTGGTAGCACAATCAATGATGGTGCCTCATCTACGTAAAAGTTTTTGCCTCTTATTTTCTTAGAATTGCTTGATAAATGGTCCTTACTCATTCTTAAGCCAGCTCATGCAAGTTTTAAAATAAGTCAAGAGTTCGCTTTAAATGTTTGAAAATCTATTTAAAAATAGAAACAACAAAAAACAGCTCTGAAGATATAAAAAAGAGACAAATAACAGAGAAAAAATACAAAATTGTAATACAAAGGCAAGGCAAGGCGAGTTTATTTATGTAGCACATTTCAGTAGCAAGACAATTCAAGGGGCTGTACATGAAAAACGAAAAAGAGACATAATATAAAAAGCACATTACAGTGGCATAAAGTTAATTAAATAATTAAGGAACACAAATAATTAAAGAGAATAAAAAATAATAATTAAAATGATAAGATGATAATAAAAAAATAAAATCATGAAAAATTCATGATAACGTGATTGATAAGAAAATTAAAGGACAGTTGGACTGAAAACTTAACTAATAATGTTTAGATCGCACAGTCTAAGGTCACTCTAAAAAAAAAGTTTTTAAGCTTGATTTAAAGCAACTTAGGGTTTCAGCACTTTTACAGTTTTCTGGGAGTTTTTTCCAGATTAGTGGAGCATAAGAACTAAAAGATGCTTCTCCATGTTTGGTTCTGGTTCTGGATATGCAGAGCAGATTTGAGCCAAAAGACCTGAGAGGTCTGGGTAGTTGATACACTGACAACAAATCTGTAATATATTTTGGTGCTAAGCCTTTCAGTGATTTATAGACTTTATAGAAACAGAAGTATTTTAAAGTCTGTTCTTCGAGATATCTTTCTCTGAGCTACAGGGAGCCAGTGTAAGGACTTTAGAACCGAGGTGATGTGCTCCACTTTCTTAGTTCTAGTGAGGATGCGGGCAGCAGCCTTCTGGATCAACTGCAGCTGTCTGATCGACTTTTTAGGCAGACCTGTGAAGACACTGTTGGAGTAATCAATTCTACTAAAGATGAACACATGAATTATTATTTCAAGGTTCTGCTGAGACATTAGTCCTTTAATCCTGGAGATGTTCTTTAGGTGATAGAAGGCTGACCTTGTTGCTGTCTTTATGTGCCTCTGAAGGTTCAGGTCTGAGTCCATTACTACATCCAGGTTTCGAGCCTGATTGGTGGTTTCTAGCTGTATCATCTGAAGCTGTGTGCTAAGGAGAACAAAATATAACAGTTATTATAACAATATATGCCTTGCTCAACAAGACATTTCAGACAATCAAAATAAACTCAAAGAGACAATTTGTTACAAATTCCAACACAATTGATATTTGTCTGAAAACAAGCATTTACAAATGATGTAAATGAGAAAAAGAATGCACCATACATGATAAAAGAAAATTAAAATCATTTTAAAATGTATTAAGAGAGAACAAAATAGCAAAACAATCCATTCACGATTGAGGAAACAGAAAATCATTGGTGCATTTTTTGTGATTGTTTTGTTTATCTTCCGAACTAGGTGTGTTTCGTGGGGGTCTCGTTACAGTGTACCATTAAATGGGCCGTCCTTATTCAAAATTCAATTAATGACATGTATTTGAAAGAAAACCAGACAACTTGTTGTGTTTTTTATTAAATGATAGTTGTTTTTATGGCCTGTCTAGAGGAAAATATCAAGAATTTAAAATGTCTGAAATGACCTTTAGTAGTATACAGAATACTATAAGTAAATATAACTAAACGTGTTACTGAATTAATATGTTAGCCACATTTCCAATCTAAACTACAACTCCCACAAACACATTTGCCATAGATGATTTTTCAAAAGAGTTTAGTGTGGTTGTACTATCTCAATAATAAATACATTTACTTCAAGTTTTTTACATATCTTTATAACAAATTACAATAATTCTGGCAAGCACTGTAGCCAAATGTAACATGCAATAATTATATGTTATCATTTTTGTATTTGATTTGACTTCAAGAAATGTCTTTAAAAGTTCCACCACATGGAACATTTCATTTCACAATCCACAGAAACATCCAATGGGAGTTTTTAGAGCGGAGCGATGATTAGGAGCTCATTCCACCTAAAATAGCTGGAGGTAGATGCCTAAAGGCTGCAGTCCAAAGTTCAGTAGAGTAACGCAACAATCATCTTATCAGATAAAGGTTTGATTGGTAAATATCAAGAATTTAAAACGTCTGAAATGACCTTTAGTAGTATACAGAATACTATAAGTAAATATAACTAAACGTGTTACTGAATTAATATGTTAGCCACATTTCCAATCTAAACTACAACTCCCACAAACACATTTGCCATAGATGATTTTTCAAAAGAGTTTAGTGTGGTTGTACTATCTCAATAATAAATACATTTACTTCAAGTTTTTTACGTGTCTTTATAAAAATTACAATAATTCTGGCAAGCACTGTAGCCAAATGTAACATGCAATAATTATTACAATTATATGTTATCATTTTTGTATTTGATTTGACTTCAAGAAATGTCTTTAAAAGTTCCCCCACATGGAACATTTCATTTCACAATCCACAGAAACATCCAATGGGAGTTTTTAGAGCGGAGCGATGATAAGGAGCTCATTCCACCTAAAATAGCTGGAGGTAGATGCCTAAAGGCTGCAGTCCAAAGTTCAGTAGAGTAACGCAAAAATCATCTTATCAGATAAAGGTTTGATTGGTAAATATCAAGAATTTAAAACGTCTGAAATGACCTTTAGTAGTATACAGAATACTATAAGTAAATATAACTAAACGTGTTACTGAATTAATATGTTAGCCACATTTCCAATCTAAACTACAACTCCCACATTGCTGCAGCTGCAGTCGGATGTTCGTGTTGCACAAATTTGGCGCTGATCTATCCGGGTACTTCATTCACTGCTTCCTTTCGCGCCGGGTAACCGGAGAGCCGTGCGTCCATGTGCGCAGTGACTGGGAACTGATACCCCTTTGAAGTATTACAATCCGAGCCGCAAGCACAGTTTTCGCGATGGATCCCGAGTGTTTGGTCGAGGCCCTTCGGGGGACGATGGACCCCAACCTGCGGGAGGCCGCGGAGCGACAGCTGAACGAGGTAAAAAGTTGAGGTTAGCTGTTCACGGTGATGTCGGTTTGTGGCGCGGTTCTAAGCTCGGGCCTCGGCCGTCCACAAACATAAAGATGCAGCGATCACACGCACCGGGCTGGGCTATCGCTAGCTTGACATATCAAGCTTGAAAACTCTGTCGGCTCGTTTACTGTGTATTACCACGGTCTTATATGTTGTCAGTTTATCGCTACATCCACAAACTAAGAAGCTTTTTTTTTTTTTTTTTTTTAATGGCGATGACAGGAACCGCTACTAGCTTCATCTGAAGCCAGTTGTATTGCTAGTGCTAAACAAGCTAACCAGTTTCTGGTGCGGAGTGCGGGCGATCTATATTGCCACATTCTGTTTTGATACAGTTAAAATTGTGTCAGACCCCATCCCATAACCTCCAAATCATACACTTGGGTTATCTGGTAACAAATAAGGTTGTGAGAATCTTCGGACAATTCCTAGTCTAGGGTATCATCAGCAGGGAGGTTAGCTGTGCTGCTAATATCAGCTAGCTCCGCTACAGAGCTGCTTCTCCTGCTCACGTGTCACTGTGATATGCTCGAAGATGGACACAAAATGAAAACGGCACTGTCCATAATAAAGATCTTCTTAGTTTCTCTAATCACGTTATTGGTGAACACGTAGTTGCTTTATATATTAGACAACTATACGCCAGCTCAGGGTTAAAGTTCACCCACTTGGCCCGTTGTTTGCCATTAACCGCCCGTTTAAATGTCCTACTTTAATCTGAATCGTTAGCCTCAAAGTCATGACCTGGGCATTTATGCTATGAGGCTATCGATATGAATGTTTATAAAACTGTCCTGTGGAGAAGGCGAACTAGAGCTTGTAATAAAAGTTATGTGGCTTTACCTGTCTTGATGACTTGGATCTAAGCCTGATATTCCCACGGCCATCACAGACTGTGGTGGTTATTCAATAATAATAATAATAATAATAATAATATTGATGATGATTACATATCAAGTTATTAAGACATTCTAGAGCAAAACACAAAGTGCACCAGCTTTCTAAACAAAACATTGGCTTTGTAAGAGTACCCAGCTGGTATATAGATGTTTTTTTTTTAATAATGATCCCAGTCATGGCAAGATAACTGAGTTTTGGACCTGGGGAATGGTGGTAGAAAGGAATAGTCCAGAAATCCCAGGAGACACATGGAAAAAGGTTGTTCTCAAATATTCCACAAACTTGGGGGATTAATGTTTTGATTAGGGCTGCAACTAACAGTTATTTTGCTAATCAGTTAATCAGCCCTAGTTTTGATGCTATTAAACGGCAAAGGGTGAAAATACTATTTGAAACTTTATCGGTGGATCAGAAACTTAAGATGTAAACAACTGGAGTGTAGGTTTTCCAAAAACATCTTGATGCCTCTAACACCACTCTGGCCTCAGACTATTTTTTAAAGACTCCATCTTACAAAATAGATCCATGTTCTATTTACAAAAAAGTGTTAAAAATCTAATTGTCTTTATTGGTTGTCATGCTTTAGCCTCTGATATGTACAACAATAGTTTTATGACTCCTATCAAAACAGTAATTGAAATTATGATGAATGTTCATGGTGTTTTGCTCTACTTAGTCAAACATCTCAAGTGTATTTTTGGCAGTGCTCGGGGCAAGTTTTTTTTTTTCTTTTTTCTTCCTGTACACCCACATAAGCACTGATGGCGATGGTTCACTTGAATAGCGCAGCTGAGAGAACACTGTTGGCTTCCGGCTCAGCCTTTTTGTTTCATGTTTAAATAAATTGTCTACAGAACATATGTCCATTCATACCCTTTGACTTTTTAATGAAACACTACTAGTTAAATAATCCGGTGATGTATGGTGCATCAAACTAGTGGTTCCCAAAGCTGGGCTTTCAGGTTTAGGATAACCTCCAGAAACCAAATAAAATAAGTTAATAAAAAGTAACATAAACTGCAGTAATTTATTTGGGAAGGAATTGGGATTCGGTCTATCTGATTCCAGAAAAGGTTGGAAATGGAGAAGCTGCAAAGAGACTGGAAGAATTTACTGATGCTTATTGAGTTATATTTATTGCAGAGAGCTTGGCATACCACTGTATTTGTAGATACTTGGTCTTTTTGTACCCTGCATGCATCAACTTTATCTGCCACAGAGCAGCTGTTGTTCTTATGCACAATTGTTTTATTCATTTGCTGTCTTTGTGCTAAATGCTTATGTTTGGATTAAAGAGAAACTTTCCCAATCATAACTTATCTAATGCAATTAATGGTTTTTTATGTGTTTTTTGTATGAATGTATAACATGAATTAATTTGTTTGTTATACATTTTTTAAGAAGCAATTACACAGCTTTTTATTTCTATATTTATAATGCTGTTTAAGCTCAGACAATTGGGCATATCCTGTTTTATTTTTAGTTGCTCAGTAACAGTGTATGCAAGAATAAGCATCATGCACAGCTTATTTTTTACACATATTCAGCTTGTCTTTGTTTGCACCCTCGTTCTAAGTTGCTTTGGGAAAATCACAACCGGTATGAATCAGAACTGCTGGGCTGTATATCTAAAGGTTGTGGGATTTTAAGATCACATGAATGTTTATGTCTGCATTCTAATTGGCCGTTTTTGATCTTATTTACAGGCTCATACCCAGGTAAACTTCATGTCCACTCTGCTGCGTGTCACCATGACTGATCAGCTGGATTTGCCGGTTAGGCAAGCAGGTGAGCCTGTATTCTGCTTACTGTTTAAGACAAAACAGAAGCCAACTCAGCATATGCTGCAAATGCCATTCAGCGGTGTGAGGCATGCTCACAAATTCACACATGTATTTGTGAAATAACTGAACGAAATGGCTACTCAAAACTTTGCAGTACCTGCCTACCATCCGGGCAAGGTTTTACGTTTCGATCAGGTCGCCTGAGGATAAAAACAATGATTTCTTTTATTTGAAAACTTTACATTTGATTTAACTTGAACATGATGACTTACATCTTTGATTCAATTAAAAATATTATCCAACAAGATCAATGTTTTTGTGAACGCTGGCCTAATTAGAAGGTATATATTGGCATTGGTATGAGTCATGGTGGTTTTATGAGGTTAAAGAGCCTTCCTGAAGTTGGGCACACAAACCGTGCTAGGTAAATCTAATCTGTTGTGATTTAAACTCATGCTGCTGAATGGAGAGAATAATGTATGTTTAAAATTTGTAGTTAAAACAGATTAATTTCCCCCATTCTCACACATTTGTAGATATTTGTAGGTCTACCTTTAGGGCAGATGTAGTGAATTACCCTTGTGGACGAAATGTGACGGCGGTTGGGGCTGAATGGAAGAACAGCATCTCCAGGCTGTATGGGAGCTCTTAGAATAATCACAAAAATAAATCAGATTGTAAGCAGAGTCCTTGCATTTCAGGTTGTTGACGTTTCCTCATAGGGGATTCTTTTTATATTAAAACTGAAAGCTGATGCACATTGGACTTTTTAGTTGTTCTCATTTATCTTGATTTCATATGAAATATTTGTGACTTTGAATGACAGGTTCTTTGTGCTGTACTGGTTGGAGGTGAATGGAAGGGGAGGTGGGGTGGGGGTTTTATGGTTTGTCAGCCTCGATGGGCTGGATTATTATCACCAGCGGTGGAGACATGTGTGTCAGCACTCTGACGTCTGCTCTCTCTTCTTTGCTTTGTCAAATGCCTCTCCCCATGTGTCACGCAACTGAGCGCAGCCGCACATTGTATAGGCGAGGCGGGCTCACGTTGGTGTCACATTCAGAACCACCCAGCCGCAGAGGGAAGAGTTTATTTCTCCAGAAATTAGACTGTTGGTTCTTCTGAATTTGTACAACTGCTCTTAAAAAGGCACTGTGGAGTAGGATCTGGTGGTTGTCTTCAGATTTAATTCTTTTGTTTGAAAGTGCTGTGAAGGCCTGATTGTTGTGTTCCTTCTCTTTGTAGGCGTGATTTACCTTAAGAACAAGATCATCCAGCACTGGAGTGATGGAGAGGTTGCAGGGACAGAGCCACCCGTTAATAACATCCCAGAGGAAGACAGGACGTTTATTCGAGAAAACATAGTAGAGGCAATCATCCATTCCCCTGATCGCATCAGGTAACTACAGACCCTGCTGGCTCATTTAGGCTGAAGGAGCTCAGATTTTTATTTATTTATTTTCTATCATCCATCCATCTTGTTTCTTTCTAATTCTGCACTACCAGAGTCCAGCTGACAACGTGTGTTCACCACATGATCAAGCACGACTACCCCGGCAAGTGGACGGGCATCGTGGACAAGGTCGGCTTCTACCTGCAGTCAGACAACAGTTCAAGTTGGCTGGGCATCCTGCTCTGCTTGTACCAACTCGTCAAAAACTACGAGTGAGTCAAGGCTCTCGATCCTTGGTGTTTGTGTTCTCTCTGAGCCGGGTTTGTGGCAGAATTAACACTGCGCTCGTGTTTGACTCAGATATAAGAAGCCAGAAGAAAGACAGCCTCTCGTGGCAGCCATGCACATCTTCATGCCCATGCTGAAGGACCGCTTCATCCAGCTGCTCCCGGACCACTCAAACGATTCTGTCCTCATTCAGAAACAGATTTTCAAAATTCTCTACGCTCTCTTTCAGGTACAGTTGGATCCGAGTTTAAGCAGCACAAACGGTGTTGACTTGAAGTCAGTTTTTTGGTCCGTGGATTGGATATTTTTAAAGTCAGTCTGTGTTCTCTCCCCAGTATAACCTCCCTCTGGAGCTCATCAACAGGCAGATTATGGCAGAGTGGATGGAGATTCTGAAGACAGTGGTGGACAGAGACGTGCCCCTAGTAAGAAGACAGAACGGATCACAACTGCTTTAATATAATGTTAAAAAAAAATCAAGTCTGCTTTTAAAAAATAAATAACAAATCTTGCATGAGAACGCTAATGTTATCTGTGCAGGAGACGATGAGTGTAGATGAAGATGAGCGCATTGAGCTGCCTTGGTGGAAATGTAAGAAATGGGCCCTTCACATTTTGGCTCGACTGTTTGAGAGGTAAAAAAAATCCTGTAACGATTTCTTAACCTGCTATCTAAAATATTACAGAATTATTCACCAAACCTCGTTTCAACCTCGTCTGCAGGTATGGAAGTCCTGGTAACACAACCAAAGAGTACGCAGAGTTTGCTGAACTTTTCCTGAAGGAACATGCAGTGGCTGCCCAGCAGGTAAAAATGCCAAACTGCAACCAGCTAAAGTAAACGGTACTGTATGAGAGCCTGGTGCAAAGAAGTCGTCTTGTTTTTGTGGATGTGTTTCATAGGTGCTGCTGAAAGTCTTATACCAGTACAAGGAAAAGCAATATGTTGCTCCCAGAGTTCTCCAACAGACACTTAACTTCATCAACCAAGGAATCGCACATGCTCTGACATGGAAAAACCTCAAACCACACATTCAGGTACCAATGCAGCTTATTTAAACATCTCGTAAACCAGGGCTACAGGACTTAACTCAGATTTTTTGTATTTTCCGTTCCTACCGTTTGACTTATCCATCATCCAAATGTCCCCGTGACAAGTGTCCTGGTCACCAAACTCTAGATCAGGTGTGGACAGTAAAAGTCCATCCAAGAGACCAAATATGTAATTGGCAAACAGAGTTGAAAAGCATGGGACATGATATTGCATTCATGCAGTCCTTTGCGATTGCGATGTTCTGCACACGTTCACATTGCAATGACTGCGTAAGCATTTATCAACTGTTTGCTGGATGCAAACTGTATTGTGATACTTTGTTTTACTGATAAGTGACTGAAACTGTGTTCACCCACAGCTCGTCTCCGTTCTGTGTGGCGCTAAATCTCTTGATTGTTGCTCTTGTTTTCCAGGGCATCATTCAGGACGTGGTTTTCCCCCTCATGTGTTACACAGATTCCGACGAGGAGCTTTGGCAGGAGGATCCGTACGAGTACATCCGCATGAAGTTCGGTGGGGAAACCCGTGCCCGTAATCCCAAAGGAATTTAGTGCAAATGCAATGATTAACAGTTTCTCTAACATGTGCCATCTTCTAATAGATGTGTTTGAGGACTTCATCTCTCCAACCACAGCTGCCCAGACGTTGCTCTTCACTGCCTGCAACAAGAGGAAAGAAGTGCGTGAAATCTAAATTGTTTCTTTCTCTCAATACTCAGACCTGTTAATTCTATTTCTGTCTTCATAGATCAAATTCTGAACTTGCCGCGTTTTTTAGGTACTGCAAAAGACAATGGGCTTCTGCTACCAGATTCTCACTGATCCCAGTTGTGACCCCAGGAAAAAGGATGGCGCCCTTCATATGATAGGCTCTCTAGCTGAAATCCTGCTGAAAGTAAGCTGACTTTGCATGATATCCTTCAAAGCTGATGTCTTCTACTTCCTTTTAATATATCCTGATGTCTATTCAGTGGTGCAAAAAGTGGATATGCACTATATGAATGCGCTTGGGGGGGGCCCCGCACAAGAGGGGGCGCCAAAGCGTGGCGGAAAAATTATATCTAGTCTGCATTTTGGATATTTAACAACTGTTTGCGCATGTGCAAATGATATCAATAACAGAAGCTCGTCACTGAATATGTGCCCCTCTGGTCCTTCACATCCCCTCCTGTGGGCCACCCCACACACATACACGCACTATAGGCACTCCAGTGCGCGCCTCCTCGAGGACGTGCTGGACCGCGTGTAGCCATTTGATGACAGGGAGCTGAAGATGGATAGGCAGAAAAAGGTCTCAGGAAACGGAAGAGGGAGAAGGATAAAGATGTTGTAGGGATGGGAGAAAAAAAAGCTTTTCAAAGTGGGTGAAAGACAGTAGGTAAGTTGTGTCAGTCTATCAAGAGAAGGCTTGTAAATATTCAGGTTAGATAAAGCTACTAATAAAATGACACGTTGTTGTTGTCTTGCAAATGTGTGCTGATTAGTATTTACAATATAACAGATCATCACAAGAAAAATAAAGGAACTTGTTTGTGGTTATTTAGTTGTTCAGACAGTAATCATTTGTTTAACTAAATGGTGAATTATAAAACAGATAAATTATAGAACTTGGGAGTTTAAATGTCTTCACTCGGATATAACACTACAGTGCTGTTGTGTTGTATCTGATAATTGATCAGATGCAGCGTCCAATCACTGATATCCAACAAGGATATCATTTAAAATGTCATGCCTTTATATGTGGTTTGACAGCAGTATTTTTTTTTAAAAACATGGAAACAGACACGTAATGGCACGTAATTCATTTTTATTATTTCTTTTATTTACATTGCAAGATGTGTCATTTTTTTAAAGCTATTAAATAAGGCTTGTTTGACAGTGTGACTTAACAAAGAAGAACACAGGCAAGGGGTGAAGGAAACAGACATGAGGTCAGAGATGGCATCTGCTTTAGAGGAGACCAGTGACGACATTAATGTCAGTAAAGTGTCTGCATACCCCTCAGAAGTAGGTAGTTGCGCCCCATGTGTATTTGTGTTCTGCTAAAATTTCCTCGCTTTGTAATTTTAATAGACAAACTTGGTATTTTGGTTCGAAATATTAAAATTCACTAAAATGTCAATCTAAACAGCCCTGTTTCATGAATTTGTTCGAACACAGTTTATATCTCGGAAAAATAATGGAAGTGAAAAATTTGTTCAGGTTCCCACCCTTTTTTTTTTTTTGCTAAAAATGCATAGCATTTAAAATCACAGTACGTTTCTGCACCTCATAATCCTATATTAGAACATTGCTGGAAGCATGGCATGATGAAATAATCATGAAACGATTCATAACAAAGGCAAACAACAGTTTCTCTGGGACAATCAGCTGTGTGGCAAGATGGACATTGTTGATTTATTTAAAAGTCCATCCTAAAACTTTGTACACTACCTAAAACCCAACATGGCAACCACAAATTTAGCATCGTTTTTTGTACAGGTTAAACATTATCATTTCTTGTTGCACAGAAAAAGATCTACAAAGACCAGATGGAGATCATGCTGCAGAATCACGTCTTCCCCCTATTCCGCAGTGAACTGGGCTACATGAGAGCCAGAGTGAGTGCAGATCACCAGATTTGAGGTTTTCTTCAATTAAAAAAACTTTCGGCTTTCTAAACCAAGTTTTCTCAATTTGTTTCTTAAAAGGCTTGCTGGGTGCTGCATTACTTCTGCGAGGTGAAGTTCAAAAGCGATCAGAACCTACAGACAGCTCTTGAGCTGACCCAGCACTGCCTCATCAATGACAATGAGATGCCAGTGAAGGTGGAGGCTGCCATCGCTCTGCAAGTTCTCATCAGCAACCAGGAGAAAGGTGAGGCTGGCTTTGCTCAAGTAATTGCACAACTGGCTTATTTAATAAAAAAAACTTGTACATCTATATTTTCTTTTTTCAGCCAAAGAATATATTGCTTCCTTCATTCGACCGGTGATGCAGGCTCTCCTGCACATCGTCAGGGAAACGGAGAATGATGACCTCACCAACGTCATTCAAAAGATGATCTGCGAATACAGCGAGGAGGTCACTCCTATTGCTGTGGAGATGACACAGCACTTGGTGAGTGGCGCCGACTCAGATAATATAAGTTAGAACGCAACTTCCACTCTCCCAATTAGAGCTTTATCACATTATTTAAGATTGAGTTCAGAAAGAAAGATGTTATCAGTATAAAAATGAAAAGAAACTGTCTGATCTCCTGTGTCCGAATCTCTCCCCAACATAGAAATGTTTTTATCTGCTCTTTGGCAGGCAATGACGTTCAACCAGGTGATTCAGACTGGGCCTGATGAGGAGGGAGGCGATGATAAGGCAGTGACGGCCATGGGCATCCTCAACACCATCGACACATTGCTAAGTGTGGTGGAGGACCACAAAGAGGTAAGCAGCATCGCCGCAAACCCACACATGGATGCGTTCTGATCGCTCAGCTCCCTGCCACTTCATGAGGGGAAATCAGCTCCGGTCTGCTACAGAGTTCCTGCCAACACGGTTGCACCACCCACCAACTCCTGGGAACAGGCTCTACTCTCACCATGTTCAGAATGACTCACAAGCTGAGGCAGATGCTAGAAATAGTGCTGGGGCACACTGCCACCATGTCTGCTGATGCACTCCTGGTACTCGAAGCCAAAGTACTCCAACATTTTGACCATCCAATTTGAGGTTTTGTGATTGCATAATGGCTCTGTACCTGAGAATATGATGCTGAACATGTTTGGTGCATTTATTTATGTTGGACTAAGTAATTTAGTGCGTTTTATCCCATGTGGATGAAGACCCTTATTATTCATGCAAGAAAGAAAGAAATATTGAAGTATTTAGTCCATCTCAATAAATTAGAATATATATTGAAAAGTTCATTTATTTCAGTAATTTAATCTAAAACCTAAACATGTTTTACACAGGTTCATCACTCAGAGTGTCTGTTTTAAGTGTTTATTTCTGTTAATTTTGATAATTATGGCCTACAGCGAATGAAAACCTAAAATTCAGTTTCTCTGAGAATCGAAAGTTGGACAGATACCAAGAATGTGGCAGGAAAAAGGGTGTAAAAGTAATACGTGCAACTTTGAGAGCCGAGTGTGAGGGAGATTCACAAGACGTGGACTGCAGCTGGAGTCAGCCCTTCAAGAGCCATCACACGCAGATGTGTCCAGGAGAAGGGCTACAACTGTTGCGTTCCTGGTGTTGAGACACACTTAGACCATAGTCAATCTCCCCCAAGCCCGTACGAGGGTTTTGATTCACAATTTGCTCTAGGCTGTGAGTTATAGATGTTGCTGGTCCACATTTTTTCCCATCCACTCAATCTTCCATTAATATGCTTGCATGTTGCACGCTGTACAACAAGCTCCTTTAACACTTATCCTTTTTGATGGTATTAGTTTAATTTTCAGCTTGTGTGTTAAACTTTATGCATGGATAAAATCTTTATCAACTTCAACTTGTGGCGTTGCAGATCACCCAACAGCTGGAGGGCATCTGTCTGCAGGTGATCGGCACTGTCCTGCAGCAGCACGTTCTGGGTAAGCAGAAGTGGTTCACCCCGAGATTTCCCACTCCACATGCATGTTGTGCAATAACTCTGCCAGCTTGAAAGTAACCCGATGACTATAAACAGGGAGGGTATGTATCCAGTAATTCTCTGCTCCTTTCTGTTCTCAGAATTTTACGAGGAGATCCTGTCCCTGGCTCATAGCTTGACCTGCCAGCAGGTGTCGCCACAGATGTGGCAGCTTCTTCCACTTCTGTACGAAGTCTTCCAGCAAGATGGATTTGATTACTTTACAGGTACAGACACTGAAGAAAGCATTTACTTCCATATTAGAAGAGAGATGTGTTTAGTATGGCATTAAGACTTCTAAATGCAGTAAAACCATTCAGGGTAACAAGCGAAAATGTTTTTCTGTAGATATGGTGCCTCTCCTTCACAACTACATCACAGTGGATACAGACACCCTCTTGTCTGACACCAAATACCTGGAGATCATCTATAGCATGTGCAAGAAGGTAAATGGTGCAGCTTCTTTGTCCCTTGGGTTTCCCTTCATTTGTACTAAACTTGTGAAAAACAAAAACATGCTTTTATTTTATTTTTTTAAATATTGCCTTAGGATTATTATGCAAACATACGTTTTGGTAATTAATTAATTGATTCCACCAATAGTTCCACCAGACATAATAAATTCATACATTTTCTCAGCTTTCAACTGCCTAGCCTGTTGTCCAAGTGTCAAAAATCAGCAGCAACATTGATTTTGATCAAATCAAATTGTCTTTTTTTTTTTTTTTTTAAAGGATGTGGAAAAACATGATTTAAAAAAATTAACATTCACTCAAAAAATGCATCAACACAGCCAAAGCTTTGCAAAAGAAAGTTGAAAAAACATAAAAGGTTCAGGAACCCAGATGGTTATTTATATATTTGTGGAAAGCCATAAATACATAAATCCCTTTGTGGATTTGGTGCAGGTCCTGACAGGTGATCCAGGTGAAGATCCAGAGTCCCATGCTGCTAAGATCCTGGAGGTGATCATTCTGCAGTGCAAAGGCCGCGGCATTGATCAGGTCAGGCTTGGATAAACACTTGTTTGTTTTTGTACATTTCCCACAGCTAAGCTACCAGGATGTCAGTATTACTGTCTAGCATAGAAAGTCATGCCATAGTTTTCATTTAAACGTGAAAACTTCCTGGGTGCAGGTTGTACCCCTGTTTGTTGGCACGGCGTTGGAGCGTCTGACGCGGGAGGTAAAGACCAGCGAGCTGAGGACCATGTGTCTGCAGGTGGCCATCGCTGCTCTCTATTACAGCCCCTCTCTTCTCCTCAACACTCTGGAGAATCTTCGCTTTCCCAACAGCACTGAGCCAATCACCAACCACTTCATAACCCAGTGGCTGAAAGATGTTGACTGCTTCCTTGGGTACGAACTTAATGTCGCGATTCATATTGCAGATTACAGCTTTGGTTCGAGTCGTTGTGAAATAAAATAAAGAGGCAGGGATCTTTGTTAAATTTTGTAGCTTTGACTAATTATTCCTGTTTATTTACCAGCCTCCACGACAGGAAGATGTGCATTCTGGGACTCTGCGCTCTCATCGACCTCGATCACAGACCTCAGGCAGTCAACCAGGTGGGCGGGCAGCTTCTTCCCGCAGCCATCCTTCTGTTCAACGGCCTCAAGAGGGCGTACGCCTGTCGAGCAGAGCATGAGAATGAAGAAGACGATGATGACGAAGATGGGGAAGAAGAGGATGACACTGGTGAGTGTTTTCTCTGTTGCGTCAGCTTTTTTCCAAGGTTTTCCTTCAAGGTAAACTGGCATGAAGTCCGTATTGTAAATGTATTTTATTTGTAACTGGTGTAGCAGAGCTGGGAAGCGATGAGGACGACATCGATGAGGAGGGCCAGGAGTATCTGGAGATGCTCGCAAAGCATGCTGGAGAGGATGGAGACGATGAAGACTGGGAGGAGGACGATGCCGAAGAGACGGCACTTGAGGGCTACACTACAGCTGTAGATGATGAAGATAACCTAGTGGACGAGTATCAGATCTTTAAAGCCATACTACAGAGTACGAGATCTACCTGTTGATGGAACGCTTTAATCAGTGTTAAAATATAAGATTTCAGATTAAATGCAGAGAACAGGGCTGTGTTGCTCACCCATCTGTGATCTCATCACTCTTGCCATAGATACCCAGACCCGCGACCCAGCATGGTACCAGGCTCTAACGCAAAGCTTAGACGAGGAGCAGCGCAAACAGCTTCTGGAAATCGGCACACTTGCAGACCAGAGGCGGGCAGCACATGGTGAGCGCCAGCTAAGAAAACTCCAACGCTGGGCCTAAGTCTGAAAATAAAGCAATTCATGCATGACTTCTTTCGCCTGTTTTTTTTTTTTTTTTTTCTGCAGTCAGCAGTTTGGACAGTTTAATATTTCAGATAAAAATACATTTGTATTTTATTGCTAGTTATTTCCACTGATGCGGAGGTTAGAAAGTGTCCGATGAGCAAAAATAAAACAAAAGTTAAAATATAGTGAAAGATGCCATTTAAAAAATAAAGTGATCAGTATTTTATTATAAATTAAAGGGTTTTCCATACATGTAAGGTGAAAGATGTTTGCTTTTAAAGACTTCATTGGTTATTCCTTTATCCAAAAGATGAATTCTGAAAAGGGGTTTTTACTGTGGTTTATGTTGAGGTGCCATTTTATTTATTTTTTTGCCAAATTAAATCTGAGTTTTTATCAAAGTGACCAGAAATAGAATGACTTATTCCAAATAAGGCAATCTGACTACTTTTTAGGCCTCCACTTCTAATATATTTATTTTAAACGCCCCTCTTTCAGACTTTAAATAGAGCTTATCCGACTCTGCTCAGATTGTTAAATGGCCGATTACCACACTTCTCAATCATACGGCATTTTTACTGTTGCTTGTGGAAATAATATACCAGACTTTTTTTTCTACTCAAATAGTTACATTATATATTAAAATGTAACGAAATGTATGAAAATGTAGAAAACAGTATTGAAAAGTGTGACATGTATAATTTGCTGAAACCCTGAAGTTATGTTTTTTTATAAATATTTTTTTTAATCACATTTTCTGATATATGCTGAACATAAATTTGACTGTGCTCCTGAACCTTGCATCCGGGCTTTAACCTTCCCGTTATGTATCAACATGCCTGTCATGGTGTTTTCAGAAGAAAGTACAAAGCTGATGATAGGGGGCAGTAGAGAGCACCATAAATGGCTGAACTGGGTACTGCAGAGTAACAAAGTTCATGTTCCTAATCCTGCAATCAGTCTCATCTGTTTTCCAGCAATTTGTCTTTGAGCAGCCTGTTTTTTTTTTTTGTTTTTTTTTTACATGGGAGCATGAAAGCTGTCTTAAGCTAAAAATGGAAGATTTCTTTTGATTTCAAACCAATGTTACTTTTCATGTTATTCCAGAGTCCAAAATGATCGAGAAACACGGCGGGTACAAGTTCACAGCGCCAGTGGTGCCATCTACTTTCAACTTCGGAGGCACGGCTCCAGGAATGAATTGAGTCATCTATTCAACTTTTTTTTTTTAAATTTTTATTACTCTGTGACTGATTGTAGTGAAGTGAAAAAAAAGCTTGTGTTGTTCCCTTAAATAGTAGTCCCAGAACTGGTTCTTCTGAGTCTTTCTTCAATCTGTCTAATGGGAAATGGCACCAGAACATGTGGCGGAAAAGCAACTAAAATGCAACCGATGGCTCAGGAAACCAAACCAAGAACTTGAGCACGATGCAAGAGAAGAAGCTCTGAACAATGCTGTCAGCTGGAGCCCTGAGACAGCTACTCCTTCGTGTTTTCTTCCCACTGAAACAAAAAGGGGGGGGAATAAAATTGATAATGGGACAAAATATTTCATTATCACCACTGGGGCCGTGATACGATTGGTAGTGGTTAATTCTGCGTAACTTTCGGCATAAACAAACACGTTTATGTACACACCAGCCAAGGTTATTGATTTTTTTTTTTTTTTTTTTTCAAGCAGCCTTGGAAAAAACGACCAGAGGCTTTTGTAAGGTATCAACAGCTGTATTCATATGTAGCATATTGGATAATTCATATTACTATGTGATACCTGATCTCTGTAAATTAATGACTAGCACTTTCATATTGTTCAGGTCTTCTAGCCTTCTGTATCAGACTGCAAATTTTTTTTTTTTAATTCAAAACTATTTAAAAACGTGAGGTAAACAGGCTGTAACTTTGTTACTTTGCAGGTGTTAACAGCTGATTAACAATGCATCTGGTTGGAGTGAATCAGTTGCACACATGAATTTCAGGAAGAGAGGATGCTTTTGGTGTTCAGTATGGCTACACGACGAGTGTTTTGTCAGCACTGGGAGTGCTGTTGGATACATCGTTGAAGCATGTACAATTCAACTTATCGTGAAGGTCTCAAGCTTTTGGTTGGTGTATGGATGAACCATCTATATATACAACATATTAAAAAAAAGAAGCTAAGGGAATCATCTTTGACTGTTTATTTTATCATTCTTAAGGAATCTAATCATTTAAAGATGTCACAGTCCTGCATATTGTTTAGATGTTTCAGGTCACCAGATCTCATTTTCTATCTTTAAAGGTGAATTTAAAAATGATACAAGTTTTTTAGTAATTCCATCAAAAAGTAAAACATTGATTACACAGTGATGTTTTAGGCATTTACTTAAATTTTGAAGATTGTAGCTAATGAAAACCCCAAGTTCTGTTTCTCAGAAAAAGGAAAGTTAAGTGGTAAGAAAAAATGTAGTAGGGAAAGGAAAAATTTTTGTGAATTGTGAAGATTATGGTTTGCAGCTAATAAAAATCTAAAATTAATTTTAGCAGAAAATGAGAAGTTAAGTGGAAGGAGAAAATGCATGAGGAAGAAGCAATGGGTATAACGGTTTGAGTTGTTTTGATGGCTTGGAACTAAGAAAAAAAAACAGAACATTACATGTGTAGGGGTTAATAAACTAGTGTCTGAGCCTGTGTCCAAGTACTGAACCCAAACGGTAGGACTATTAAAAACAAGGTGTTGTGACTGAACACATGCAGTCGCGAAAAACCTGAAGACACAAAGGCAAGCTGCTTCCATCCAAAAGTGGTTTGTTAATTTAAACAGCTCCAAAGCTGGTTCACAGTGGCAGAAACAATTGTCCAATCGGCAACACATAAGATGAACAACCAATGACAGATCGGTACTGGCACAGTCTAACTCATACACAGAGAACAGACTTAAATTCAAAAGTTAAATTGACCTAGGGCTGTAATAATGTCATGTATTTGTTTCTATGATTTCAGCTAACATTACATAAAGAGCCTTAAATCAAGCTGACAATAAACATTAATTAACAGGACATAAGTGATTTGTAGAATTCCTTCACAGTGCTGGAAACTATATAATTAGAGTAAATTATTTTCTGACTTTCAGTAAGTGAAAAACAATTGCATGAATTTGAATTTTTGTCTTTTTAGGCTTTTTATACTCATATGTAAATTCCATCCTATATCTTTTAATTTGACAGATCAAACATCTGAATCTTGCTGCAACATTGTGTCAAATTATTTAATTTGAGGAACAAACAACGAAACCCACGTTGGAAAATGTGTAATCAAATGTCTAGAATAGTACACAAAGTACATACACTTGAGTCTGGAAAAGTATGTACTTTTTAATGGACATTTTGCAGTAGCTATCCCTGGATTTGGCCATTTGGATATCTTGACGCTTTATAAAAGTCCCACGTCATCTTTGAGTTACACAAATAGGTTCTTAATCTGGTTTATCCAAATAAAACCTCAGATAGAAAATAATACATTTCACACGTCTCTAAATAATAATTTATTTTGCAAACTTGAGTCAAAATGCAAACCCACTGCTACAGAAATAGTTCACAGCAGCAGATGGCGCTGATCAAGTTCGGATTCATATTGGACGGGAGAAGCTCATTGAACAACACCAGGACGGGAAGATTTCCTAAAAAATAAAACAAAATGCAGAATTGTTTGAATTTTAATCTAAACGTTTAAAACTGTATCAAAACGTTGAGCACATTTTAAGGATGCTGATTATTTCCTTCACCCGGACATGTCAGCCAATATTTGAATAATAAGAACAAAAACCTGACCCACTACACATCACGTGAAGTGTGCATCACACTTCTCCTTCTGGGCCGTCCTCAGAGCCCAGAGGTTAAAACAGAAACACACACCGAGCCACCGTCGGTTCTGGTGCCGCTGGAAGACAAAATGTGGCTTCGAGAGGAGCTTCTGAAAGCCATTTGGCACGCATTCACAGCCCTGGACGTGGATCACCGTGGAAAAGTCTCCAAATCTCAGTTAAAGGTGCGTTTCATTTCGGTTTATTCCAGTCTCACCACAAACTCTTGGTTTGGTACTTTTGTATCCTTTATGATGCCACTCCTAACCCTGTAGTAGTGCGGTGAAAAACTACTGTTTTCACTATTTACTGGGTAATTAAAAGCATTTTGTTTCAAGTTGTAACATTGAAGTTGATTTTCTGCTGTGTTCACATACTGTTTATACTGGATTTGAAACAATATATCAATTGTTATTTATGAAGTTAGTCATGATTTTTGCTTTATAGTTTATAAAGTATTATCTATTATATTATCTGTAATATGACGCTAATAGGTATGCATAGAAGCCCTTCTGTGTTATCTGCTACCAGAACTTGAAATGTTTCTGTTTTCACGTCTGACATATTATGACTCATATTCTATTTTGGGAGTCTTGTTTCTCTACTCATCTGTAAATTGTTTCATTTCTTTATTTTTCCATAACCTTAAGTTCCTACAGAGCACAAACCTGCACAGTTAATCCTCACCGGCCTCTTTACTACTATTGGGTTGGACCCCCTTTTTACCTTCAAAACTGCCTTAATTCACCGTGGCACAGATTCATTTAGGTGTCTGAAACATTTCTCACAGATTTTGATCCATATTGAGATGATAGCTTCATGCAACTGCTGCAGATTTGTCCCTTGTTTCACCACATCCCAATGGTGCTCTTATAGTTTGAGATC
Organism: Girardinichthys multiradiatus; assembly: GCF_021462225.1. NCBI lineage: Eukaryota > Metazoa > Chordata > Actinopteri > Cyprinodontiformes > Goodeidae > Girardinichthys > Girardinichthys multiradiatus. Next base: position 26,637,424 of record NC_061797.1, read on the forward strand.
TGGTAACTGTGGAAACCAGTGGAGTATCATGCACTCATTCTCAGGTTCAAAAAGCAGGTTTAGGAGGGTTTAGCCTTGTGACATTATGCATTATCCTGCTGTAGGCAGCCATCAGAAGATGGGTGCACTGTAGTCATAAATGGATGGACATGATCTGCAACAATACTGTGATTGGCTGGACTGTTTAAAGGATGCGCAGTTGGTGCTTAGAGGTCCGAACAAAGGATGGACCCTGGCTTTCATGTTGTTTTACCCTAAATTCTGACCTTACCATCTTAATGTTGCAGCCTAAACGTTTTTTCAACCTGTTGCTGTCCATTGAGTCTGTTTTTCAGTTTGATATTTTTAGGTGACAAGAGTAACACGCAGTGCGTTGTCAGGCAAAACTGTTATCAGAGCTTCAGAGCAGCGCAATCAAATTGAAACTGATGACATTTTGCAGTAATGCAGCTGGGAGCAATGACCCATAGCATAACATGTTAGAGTTTCCCTGTCAGGACCTGAAGTATCACTTGACTAGTGATGCTTGGAAATGTGACAGACTAAATTACAATTAAAGTTCCCCATATATCAGAGCAATATTCCACTGCAGTTTGAATTTTGAATCAATAAATACATCGATACTCAGAGTTGTGCTATTTTTGTGCTATGATGTATTTGTTGTGGTTGTTTAGGTGCTGTCCTACAACCTGTACACGGTAATGAAGATCCCCCATGACCCCATGAGCTTTGAAGAGCATTTCAAAGACGATGATAAGGGACCTCTGTCTAATGAGGGATACATGCCATACCTCAACAGGTACATTCTTGACAAGGTGAGGACCGAGAGTGGTTAAAAAAAACCTGTTTAATATCAGTATCCCACTCTGAAATGTTGCTTTTTAAATGTATGTGTAGTTTAGAAGAGAGATATGTTTAAAATAAGTAAAATTGGACAAATAAAAGGGAGCTTCTTCACGCAACCATTAACTCTAAAGTTTTGGATGAAAGGGTAAAACTTGTTTTAAATATTTTAAAAGTCGATTTTTGTCTCCTTTGAAATGTGCTCTTTTATATATCAACAGTTCGGTTATTCAGTGCCACTTGCTTTTAGTATGCACAGTTAAGCCAAACATTATTCATACCTCTGGCAGATTTAGATTAAACATTATTTCTCATTCAACTAAGAACAATGTTTCTGATGGGAAATGAGGCAGGTATCTCTCAAAAGATAATAAGATAATGTGAAATTAGTATCAATGTATCTGTTTACATTATAAAAAATGATATTATTCATTAAAAAGTACTCGTACTCGTCTTCCACTTATTCGGGTACCGGGTTGCGGGGGCAGCAGACTCGGCAGAGACACCCAGACATCCCTCTCCCCAGACACCTTCTCCAGCTCTCCGGGGGGAGCCCAGCATGTCCTGGGCCGTCCCCTGGGTCTCCTCCCGGTGGGACGTGCTTGGAACACCTCCCGAGTAAGACGTCCAGGAGGCATCTGGTATAGATGCCCGAGCCACCTCAACTGGCTCCACTTGATGTGGAGGAGCAGCGGCTCTACTCCGAGCCCCTCCTGGATGGCCGAGCTCCTCACCCTATCTCTAAGGGAGTGCCCGGCCACCCTACGGAGGAAGCTCATTTCAGCCACTTGTATCCGGGATCTCGTTCTTTCGGTCATGACCCAAAGTTCATGGCCATAGGTGAGGGTAGGAACGTAGACCGACCGGTAAATCGAGAGCTTCGCTTTTCGGCTCAGCTCTCTCTTCACCACAACGGACCGGTGTACAACAGGTGTTACGTCGATTCGCGTTTCCCCATCAGATACGGTTTCCGCCCCCATTACTGCGGCAGCCGCACCGATCCGTCTGTCGATCTCCCGCTCCGTTCTTCCCTCACTCGTGAACAAGACCCCGAGATACTTAAACTCCTCCACTTGAGGCAGGAACTCCCCTCCAACCTGAAGAGGACAAGCCACCCTTTTCCGGTCGAGAACCATGGCCTCAGACTTGGAGGAGCTGATCTTCATCCCAGCCGCTTCACACTCGGCTGCGAACCGCCCCAGTGCATGCTGTGGGTCTTGGCTAGAGGGGGCCAGCAGGACCACGTCATCTGCAAAAAGAAGAGACGAAATCCTCTGGTCCCCAAACCAGACCCCCTCTGGCCCTTGGCTGCGTCTAGAAATCCTGTCCATAAAAGTTATGAACAGGACCGGTGACAAAGGGCAGCCCTGCCAGAGTCCAACATGCACCGGGACAGGTTACCCCTGCATTAAAAAGTAGGTTGTAAAAAAAATGATACCCTTCTAAATAATCAGTGGAAAAGAGATTTTTAGTATCACTGCAATTGAACCTTGTCCTGTAATTGCTGAGTAACATTTTTTAATGTTTCCACTGTTATTTTGATGATTTATCTTTAGGGCAGAGCTCCAAGTCTTTGAGGTTGGAAGGGCCTCCTTGTCACCGCCCTGATCTTTAGCTCCCACCACAGATTCAAGTCAGGAATCTGGCTGGGCCTCTCCAAAATGTTACTTCTGGTCAGAAGAAAAATGTCGATAAAATTAAAATATTAGTTTAAACCTAAATCTGCAAGAGGTAGAAATACTTTTGAGCTCCAAATTACAAAAGGAGACATGATTCATACTCCTGGAGTGTTGACTGTGTGGTTCGTGAGGTGAAGATCAGCGAAGAGACAATGACTAAAAATGTACATTTATTTCAACTCTTTCGGAACTGTTAAGAATTGTTTATTTATTTATTTTTTTTGTATCTTTTGTATTTTAGGCTCACCCAGAATCTGAGCTAAATCAAGTATAAATATGGAGTTCTCTCAGATAAAGATCCAAATTTTAAAAATAGTTGTCAGGTATTAAATAATATTTATGTGTAGAGACAATCATTGATTTTACTGATGAGGTATTTTTTGCACATAGGCTACTTTGGCATTGACTGAATTACATTTTTCCCAATTTCAAGTGTACACTAAACATTTGTCCGAGAGGCCTTAAAAGTTGCTCAGTTTTTGGTTCTGATTATTTTCTTTTTTTTGGCTATAAAATTAAAAAATAAATGTTTTTTTCATCTCCTAAAATGATTTTCAACTCATTTCCCAGATGTCAATTTGATGAAGAAAGAGGCAATTCGTTGCACAACAGGCCGTATTGTGTTGAACCATAAGATAGACATTTATCACTCTATGAAATGACATGGCTAAAGTGTTTTAAATGAAAAATAAAACTTGCTTATTAAGCACTTTTCAGGTTTGTTTTTTTAAGATTTAATGATGGGACCTAAAAGGAAAATATGCATTTAAAAAAAAACTCAAAAGCGTGAATTACAGCAAAGCAAATGTGTTTTTGTAAAATAAATAGATAAACTATTCAATCAATGTTGTTTTTTGTTTTGACAAATACTAACATTATAAAACTCAAGTGGTAGAAAATAAGAGGATAAAATAATTAAGAGGAAATGTTAATCATATCTTTTGCAGTTTATTGATTTATTTTGATTTGTGGTAAAATATTTATGTATAGAGAAGAAAATGATTTTGCTAATTTAAAATAAGAACAACAAAGAATAGTTTTATCCTAGTCTTTCTATTTTTTGTTGTTGTTGGTTTTCCAGTAATGACTGCAGATTTTAGTAATAATTTTACCTTATGGAACGATTAACGATACAGCTCCACTGAAATGTGCGCAATCAAAGAAAAAAAAAAGGAATAAAAATAGAAATCTGAAAACTCATAATCACAGAACTCCTTTGCTGAAGATGCTGAACCAGATTCACATTCAAATGACTCATCATCTCATCATGCAGAGTAACACTATTTATCTTCTTTGTACACAAGAATGGTCCCATAAATATTAAAATGATCCGTGCATCTGATGAAGTTTTAGGTGACTGACTCTGGTTAGTAAGCAACTCAGGCTTCCTTTCTTGTGCTGCGAGGCGGTTTTCTTCCCTTTTCTCTGCCAGACTCTGACTTGAATAAAAATGAGTCTTGTAACAACATCACCTCACATCCTGCAGACTTTAAGGTTTTCAGAGGAAACCAACAACAGTCCCTTTGCTCGGGGCTTGTAAACAAGCAGGTCGCTGGTGTTGCTTCTTGGCTCCACTTTGACTCTGACTCAATGCTGTGTTTTTATTCACAGGTGCAGGAGGATTTTGACGTGCTGGAGTTCTACCGCATGTGTTGGACTTTGTGTTACAGGAAAAATATACACCCTCAACGTCTAATCATCTCAGATAGCGATGCATTCAAAGTCTGGTGCATTTTTAACTTTCTGTCGGAAGACAAATACCCTCTTGTGATAGTCTTTGAGGAGGTAAGGAAGAGGCCTAAAATTTTATATTTAGGCATTTGGTTACAAGCAGCAACGGAACAATTTGTCCACATTTCTTTAGTTAGATACATGAAAAATACCAAAGTTTACACAGTAAACGGTGTTTTAGCACAAACAAGGAGCTATTAGCTGAGAACTTGGTGCGTACATACAAGGATGACCCATCTCTCATGTCATATGCCAGGTCTCAGCAGAATTATTTTCTATTTCTTGAAGACACGAATTTCCGAAATGGCTCATTTGGTATAAATATGACACTTTTGTCACTTTTTTCTTCTCTTTCTATATAAAACAACTGTATAAAATGCAGTCATAGTCAGCAACACCTCTCCAGATCTTCTGGGGTAGTGTTGCTGACTATGACAGCATGACAGCTTCAGGCAATTTAAAAAGGTTACAATCTAGCCTGGCTTCCTGGAAACAAAGATTGAAGAAATCAAGGCTGTTTTAAAACCTTTGTACCAAACTGAACTTGTGTGCTTTGAGCCATCTTGTTTTCTTCTTCTTGGCCTGAAAGGAGTATGTGAAATCTGTAGTAGTTAGTTTTGAATTTACTCCAACTTCAGCTGTTATAAGGTGTCCTGGCCTTGATTTAACAAACCATGAAGCTTCCGCCACTGTGCTTTACTGTTAGGATGACGACATTGTTCTGATAGACATGTCTTGTGTGTTATACAGTATAGTGGATTATTATTACTTTTTTTTGCCTTTTTGGTAAAAGAAAATGTCATTTAACATACTTTAATAAAATTATTATTGCTTTATTTTTCCTTTGAGATAAGTGGACATCTTCCTAAGGATGCTCTGCTAGTAATGTCGCCTCTTTCAACAAGTGCAATTATAAGATTAGTATAACTATATTTGTCTTTTTGACTTAAAAAATATGCTACATTATAGACCTATTACAACTATATTTAACCATTTGTTTACTTTGCTTTAACACTCCAAGTAAGGGTATTTTGTCCACCCACGTAGGTCGAGTATTTTCTGCGAAAGCTGATGGAGGCCATGGGAATGGGATGGTGTGAGGAAAGGTTCACAGACTACAGGACGAAGCAGAGCACCAAAAGTTGGCTGAATGTGTGGGAGCTGATTGAGCTGGTGGGAGTGACATACTTCAGCAAGGACATAGACAGGCAAATCCTGTCAATGTGCATCAACGAAGTGTTTTCGGAGCTCATTCTGAACATCCTCAAGCAGGTTGGGCGGGATGTCGCTGTTTTGGGCTCAGAATAAAGTATGCAGGCTTGTGAAATGTCTTGGTTCAACTATTTGTTGTGTTTCAAAGGGTTACATGATGAAGAAAGGCCACAAGAGGAAGAACTGGACCGAGCGCTGGTTCGTCCTGCGACCCACCTCGCTGTCCTACTACGTCTGTGAAGACCTCACGGAGAAGAAGGGGGACATCGTCCTTGACCAAAGCTGCTGTGTGGAGGTAAACACTGTAGCAGTGTTGTTTTATTTTGGGATGTACTGAAGGATAATAAAGAATTTAAATGAGCAGAAATGGTTTCATACATTTATTTGAAAAAATAATATTATTTTTATGTGATTTTTTTTAATCTCTTCCAGTCTCTGCTAGATAAAGATGGGAAGAAATGCCTTTTTATTATTAAGTGTGTTGATAAAAGCTTTGAGATCAGTGCTTCGGATAAAAAGAAGAAGCAGGAATGGATTCAAGGTACTGACTAGACAACTTCCCCGTCCCTGGGAGTCATTTTATTGTTGAACACCTGTCAGTGAGCTTCCCCTCCCTATGTTTTCTGGCAGCAATACAAATGTGCATCCAGCTGCTCAGGCTGGGTCTACTGTCTCCCCACCGCGACGCCCTGCTGAGGCGTCGGGAGCTCCGGCAGAAGCAGCAGCTGGAACAGGAAGACCTGGCAGAGAGGATGAAGAATCTCCAGGCAGCTAATGAGGCCAAACAGAGACAACTGGAGGACATGAGGATGGTCTGTGGTTAACGCTGTTGAAATATTTTAAAACGTCAAGCAATCATTTTTCTCCAGGCTTTCTGAAGGTTGTCCAGCATGTCTTTACACTTTTGCTGCTTTTTATTTTTTAGTCCAGTCCCTATAAATGACCATAGTAGGAGATTGTTCATTAAAATAGTAAATGGCAGTCTTACAAAACCATAGACTGCAGATAAAAAGTGTCTGAAAGCCAAGTTTTTAAGAATAAGAAACAAATATTTCTTTGCTACCGGAGCTAAAAATAGCAAACACTCAAATCAGAAGCAAAATATAGATGAACTAGGGATGACTTAAGACTGTTGCACAGCACTTAAACAAAAAGCAGAAGTTAGAGACAGATTTGCACAGAACTTGCACATTTCTATGTGTAGTAAATGTTTTTGTAAATATTTAAAGTAATAAATAATTCAGAGAACAAAAATATATCTCTATTGTTAGCACTAGAGGCCTTTATTTTTCCGACAGTAGGTAGACAGGAAAGAGGGCAAAGAGAGGGGGAGATATTTGGCAAAAGTAGGCAGGACCGGGACTTGAACACGGAACGGCCGCATTGAGGACTATAGCCTCTGCACATGATTGCGCTGAACCCCTACACTACCAGCACAACGCCCATTATGATGGTTTTTAATATCAGTTGAACTTGGGTGTTGAACACATCTGCCCACATATTGTGGTTGAACTCTGCATAAATACTGATGGTAAAAAGGGAAGTAAAACTTTTATGCAAACAGCATTTTTTATCTGTTGGACACCTGTGTCTGAAACAGGGCGTTCGAGCTCAAAACTTTCAAAGCAGTTTATTCCTCATATCTGACTTCTCTTTTTCATTTACCTGTTGGCTTTTTTTTTTTTGCAAATATCAAAACATATTCTATAACTACAAAAGCTTTATGCGGCTGTCTGTAGTTACAGTATATTAAAATCCAGAAATGGTCTCTTTAAAACACCCTCGTTAATCAAACCTCAGAAACTTTATAAGCTGTTTTTGTCCTGTTTGTGGCCTCGGTTCAAGCAGAGCAGTAACAACTTCTTCCTCTATGGTGCTTTGCAGAAAATGGAAGAGGCCACAGCCAAAGCTGCACTGGAGGAGCTCAGAAGGAAGAAGAAGCAGTCGGACTTGCAGGATCGCTACAGATTAGACTTGGAGAGAGAAAAAATGGTGAAAGGTTTTTCTTCACTGCTTTATACATCGGTTGGTTACACATTTGTGAAAATGCTTAAAGAAACGTATCACATTTTTAAAAAGAATATACCTACGATGATGACAAAAGGCATATATCACTAATTGTACAACTCAAATGTATTTGGATTTTGCAGCTGACAATAACTGTATCCATGTCTCTGGGCGAACAGAAACCTAAAGTCGAGAAATTAGTAAAAAAGTGAAAAGAATCAAAGTACTGAGAGTAGCTGCTTAGAGACCTAAATAAACCCAAGCCAAGGTTTTAAAAGAGCTTTGTGGTGAGCCTAGTCTGCCTGTTATTTGCCACAGTGGAGAATGACTGCTTGAAACAACAACGGCAATGAAAAAAAATAAAAAATTCTTGCAATATGTAGTGAGGTGTTGCTTTTTTTTGCTCCAGTTCTGACCAGCATTGATGCACACAGAAATGGTCTGATGCAGAAAATACACATTTCTTTGAACAACTGTCTCAACAGGGTACATCATATTAGCAAGCTGTGCATTTAGTTGTGTAAAACATTGCAAGTAGTGAAAGTAAGGTGCTAAAAATCTCACTTTTCTGCACATAATCAGTCTGGCCTTCACTTGCAAGGATTTCACTGCACTACTGTAATGTAGCTCTTAATGTGTTACTCTGAGGACACAGTTAGGCACTAAAACTCTATAACCCATAACTTAGCTTAATCACAAAAGTTGTTCGGCCCTAAATGTAACTTCAAGCAATACATGAGGACTATGAAAAGTCAGTGAGACACTGAGACACTGAGAATAAACAAATCACTACTGCAGCTAATTATTGTGGGTAAAACAATGCAGAGGATACATTAGGAGAAAGTGATCCATTAGCAAATGCTTTGTAGTGAAAGGAGATATACAAATACAAATCATGGAAAAACACCACAATTTCTTACCTAAGAAACTTTATGCTCACAAATGACCTCAATAGTCTGGCTGCTGAATCCACTAGAACTGCAAGTTCTCCCGTTTTATCACAAAAATCACACAAATGTTTTAGATAAAAAACTCATATCAAAAACAACCTGAATGCATACAACAGGCTGTTTTCACACATTATTATTTACAAATTAATACGAGGAAAGAATTGTTTTATAATCCTGGGGGGAACATTTGTCAAACGCAGAGACTGTGTTTCCTGGGTGAGGAGAAATTTGCCCTCCTAGCGTGTCCACTTTCACTGAGCTTACCTGATTTTTCCTACACAGAAGACCTCTCACTCTACCCTTTTTTCTGCTGCTGGTAAGCAGCAACACATACATCAAAATGTTCCTGCTAGAATGGTATTTTTGTCAAGAAGACAATTTTCTGTCTTAAATAATTGGTTGTAAATTTATAATTCTACATACACTATGTCTGTTTTAAAAAGACATAGTGTATGTAGAATTATGTCTGTTTTAAAAAGGCACGGCTCCAACAGCTATTTTTTTTTAATGTGTTTTTAAAATTAAAAACAATAAAAATATAATCTGAAGTTTGTTTACGTTTTATACTTTCAACAGTTTTAGCCTTTTTTTGCTTTAAATTTGAGTCATCTTTGTGCTGAGACTAAGACAGTTCCATGGGTTATGATCTTGCACAAACTGCAGTTTTTATCGGATGAGCGCTCGAGATATAAAAATCATGTCAACTATTTCAGGTGCGGCAGGAGATGGAGGAGCAGATGGCTCAGAAGTCCAGCGAGCTGGAGCAGTACCTTCAGCGGGTCCGAGAGCTCGAAGACATGTACCACCGTCTGGAGGATGCCTTAGAGGACGAGAGACAAGCCAAGCAGGATGAGGAGGCCATGAGGAAGCTGCAGGCCAGGTGTCAGAAACATAGGATGATTCAGTTTCAATTCAGTTTATTTATATAGAGCCAATTTACAACACATTTCAACAGATGATCAAGCCAGAGTAGCAGTGCTTGTATGTTCACCAAGCTGTTAATAGGTAGCTAGCTTTCAAATTCTGCAGTAGAGCTAATAATTACCTTTTGTTGTGGTAACAGTCAGTATGTGTGTGTAAGTGTGCAGCAATGTGTGGAGTTGAGCCAGTTGTAGCTGAGATAACGTAACCTTAACTATACCGTTAAAGATCCTGGATTAAAACCAATAAGCCTTTAGTCCAACAGTAACTTCATTAACAGGTTTATTGTCCCCAAAGACGTTGGGGATTCCTGAAAGCTTGTTACCTTTTGGCATAAAAAATAGTATTTACATCAATTCAGTTCTAGCTTGGTTTAGATTATTTTTATGGTGCCAATGCACAACAGATATTAAGACCATTTACATGATAAACAGGCTCAAATTATATCATATTATATAGAATCTAGTTTGGTTCAGTCCAGTTTGGTTAATTCAAACCAATCCAACCCATTGCAATACAGTCAGGTCCAACTCAGTCCTAATTTTAATACAACACAGTCAAATTCACTTGATCATAAAATGAAACGTATAAAAAGAAGCCCAGTTGATTGCATAGAGCAGGGATCGGCAGTCTCTTCTATTCAAAGTGCCACTTCTGCCCCCGCTGTGTAGTGCTGCAAAAAAAGATTTTATAAAACTATATAAACCTTTATTTTGAAACTATTGTCAGAGTTTATGACAAAATAAATCATTAACTTTTACAAAGGAGAAAACTCTTTGTTTTTTAAAATTAGGCCAGCTGAGTGAGCCCTTTTCATAAATATATAAGATGAAGACAGATATGAAGCCCACTTAAAAATATAAAGCAAATAATTTGGAGCTAGAAAACATTAAATTAGTTTTAAAAGCCTTTTAAATGCCAGATATTGCATAAAAACATGGAGAAGAACTGATAAAACCACCCTTTCTTATTGCCTTTATAATTCAAAACCATTACTATTTGGTTTTAAAACAGCCACAGTGGAGGAGCCAAGGAGCCACATGTGGCCCTGAAGCTGCAGATTGCAGCCCCTGGCAAAGAGTCATTGACTTTGTGACAATCTCTCCTCCTGTCCAGGCATGTGGCGACAGAGGGAAGGACAAACTCCCTTTTAACAAGAAGTATTAGCTCAGTATTAGCATCCTGGGGGGTTGACACAAAAACGCAAATAAGCACTGGGCCAGAAGTACTTTTTAAGGGAAAGAAAAACAAAGAGTACGCAAAGATAATTGCAGCAAAAGCTCTGTTAGTGTCTGTCTAGGAATCACCCACAGCTACACACAGAAGCACAGAGCCAGGAGTACTTTCTATGGAACACCATGTCGGTATCTGGAGTGATATCTGAGCATTAAAGGCAGCTAAAGGTTTCTGGTAAATGTTAATCGGATTTTTCCTTTGGCTTTGAGATGCTGGTGGGGTTTTATCAGCCAAGCTCTTCGCTTCAGGTCTATCCACGCCAATTCTGTTGGATTAAAATAAAGACTCTGACTTCATTTTAAAACTTTGTTATTCGTTCATGACCTCGTTTTGCTCTAGAATGAGTTCACTTAATGTCTGTTTATTGTGAGAGTTGACCTTTAGTTGTTCAGAAGATCCTTTATATATATATATATATATATATATATATATATATATATATATATATATATATATATATATATATATATATATATAGCTTGTTTGTGTACTGATTTTTAAAAGTCATTGTCTTGTGGAGGGGAAGTAAGTCTCATTAGCATGGGATTTAAAAACAGACACATTTTGAGATAGTTTTAAATGGTTCCTTTTTTACCCTGATCTTTTTCTATGCTTTTAGAAAACTGCTCTGCTCATACGATTATAAGTTGATGCATCCCTGCTCTTTAAAAGTCGTAGGACATTGTTTAAAAAACAGACGTGTTTGCTGTCTGCTTCTCAACAGGTTGTTGGAGGAAGAGGCGGCAAAGAGGGCAGAGCTGGAGCAGATCTACCTGAAACAGCAGAGGGAGCTGTCTCAGACGGAGGCGGAGAAGGAGGAGCTGATCGCTGAGCAGCTGGCCAAGGAGCGAGAGCTGCAGGCAGCATCTCAGCAGCTGGACAGGCTGGAGAAAGAACGGCAGGGGGCGCTGGAGCAGTATCAGGTTCATCAGGATTTATAGATCAGATAAAGGCAGGGTCCAATATGAGGTTTGGTGTCTGCTTTTAGAATTACAAAGGAGATATTTTTTACTTCTGATTGTGGTCATTAAAATATAAAGCAGGCAATTTAAATACTTTTCACAGTTTATCTTCCACTATATTACATTTGAGACAATAAATAAATTTTTTATAAGTATCCAACATGAATTGAATGAAATCAACTTTTTGAAATTAAAGGTTTAGTGTGAATAGTTTGCTGACATCTAGTGGCAACAATTGATGTCCCAAACTAGGCATATATTACTACTAGAGCTTCAAGGACATCCAGTGGATATCATGATTATTGATATTCAAGCCAATATTTCCTAATGTTGACATAAATTATTGTTGGACGATAAATTAGCGCCGATAAATTAGGTTGACATAGACAACATCTGATGGCTTTAGACTTTGTTTTTATGTTTTCATTTAAACATCCTGAAACGGGATTTTTACCAGTCGGTCTACAAACAGAAGCTTCTGAAAGGTGAAAGTTATTGTTATTATGAGGACACTTGCTTATATAGATTAGGTTTGTTCATTCAGGGCCACAGTAGAAAAATGTAGGTTTTGGAAGAGATTTTTATTTATTTTAAGAAACCAAAAGGATAACTCTACTGAGACTTAATATAATTAATGATTTGTGTCAGTGGGTTGTCGTAAATCCCTGTCATTAGAGAAGAAAATATTAAAAACTGTTTATATAAAGCAAATTAAATATCTCTGTCTTTCCTCCTCGTCTAAAGGAGGTATCGAAAAAACTGGAGCGAGCAGCTAACAAGACTAAGACTTGGAAAGATAAGGTGGCCAAACATGAGGGGCTAGTTCGTCTCATCCAGCCAGGTAAGATGAATTCATGCTCCTTTAACTGTAAGCATCAAGGTTTAACATGAGATAACACTGATGGGACATCTCAGGTCAAATGTCAGCAAACAGTGCTTTTATCTGTGGTTTTAAGTAAAGATTATTAAGTGGCTTGCATCTGTTTTTGCTTATTGTTTAGGTCATAAAGGACCTCAAAGGATCACTAACTGGGGCCTGGCCTCATTCACTGACATTGAGCTGGAGCAGAGGAAGAAGACCTGGCAGGAGAAGAAGAACCAGGGAGCTCAGACTCAGTGAGGGTTTTAGATGATCAGGACAAATCAGTGCCTCTTTCACTCTTCATTGATTTCAATCACCATCATTTAGTTAACAGATTGAACTCATAAGTTTTCTGGCAGTAGTAAAACACCACTATGAAGGTATGAAAAGGTTTTTAATCATGAGCTTACTGAGCAATACATCACCTGTCTGAATTATCTTGTCTGGACTGCTTAAATAAACTGGATGTTGCTATTTCCCCCTGCGAGAAAATAAAATCTCAAACTGACTTCGTAAGAAGAAGCTTGAAAAATAATCTTCTGTCACTATAAAATTACTTGTTTCTTGCATTTCTTTTAGTCTCTAGAGACCCTTTTTCCAGCGGTAAAAGAAAATTTAAATAAGGCAACTTAATTACTTTTTAATGTCAGAAATTAACAGTCCCATTCATTTCTATTTAACACATTTATATGATTCAGTATATCTACTCCATTATCATCCAATCTGTCTGAGTCTTCTTCTAAACTGGTTGTACCATAGAGTCTTCTACTGATATTTGGCACAACTAAAAGTCGACACATTATCTGACTGCCAGTTCTTAAAATTAGTATGACTGAAATAAATCTTTTGTAATGAACACTATTCAGTTTTTTACAACAGCGGTAATGGTTTCTTTTTGTTTCTGTCTTAAATAACCATTTTCACAACAAAAGCTATATTAAATGTAACTGGAAAGACAAGCAGTTTTTTGCTTTACATTCAAACCTTTGTAACTTATGTTTTGTCCACTAGGTGTCAGTATGAGCATTAGACATTCTTGGATATTACCGGTGCCGCAGGACAAGTCTGCTTTCTTTTATAGACGGTTATCAAAATGTGCAAAACACAAACAACAAGGTATAAAATTGCATAGACAGAATTTCATTATGTTTTTTGAGTTTCTCTTGTTTGTCTCCCCATTGTACCTTGCAAAAGTATTCATACCACATAGCCAATGCAACTAATTGCCTTTAGAAGTTGGCTAATTAGTAAATAATCCATCTGTGTGTAATTTTCTGTAAATGCCTCAAAGGTATTTTAGAGAACATTAGTGAAAAAAACAGCATTATAAATACCACGAAACAGAGCAACCAGGTCAGGGAAAAAGTTGTGGAGAGGTTTAAAGTAGGGTTAGGTTATAAAACAACAACCTAAGCTCATCAGATATCAATAGTTTTTTGTTTTTTGTTTGCCCTACATGCAAAACCTGTGTGAAGGAAAACTAATACTGGACATCACATTGATCATACCATCCCCAAGGTGATACATGGTGGTAGCAGTATCATGCTGTGGGGATGCTTTTCATCAGTGGTGACAAGGAAGCTGGGCAGTGTTGATGTAAACATGGGTTGAGCTGAATTCAGAACAATCCTAGAAGAAAACCTGTTAGAGGCTGCAAAGGACTTGGCCCTGGGCCAGAGGTTCACCTTCCAGCAGGACAATGACCCTAAACATTCAACCTGAGCTACAATGGGATGGCTTAGCTCAAAGCAAATTCATGTGTTACAACGGGCCGGTCTGTTAGATTTGAGTTCAGACCTAAATAGACTGAGGTTGAGCTATTTTGCAAAGAAGAATGGGCAAAATGTTCAGTCTCTAGATGTACAAAGCTAGTAGGGACATGCACCAAAAGACTTGTAGTTGGAACTGTGGTGAAAAGTGGTAAAATACAAAGTACTGGCTCAGAGAGGCTTAATACAATTGCGTCTGAAATTTTAGATTTTTATTAAGAAAAAGATTTAAAAACCATATATTCTTTCCTTCTGTTTCAGAATTAAAATACATTTTTTGATAGATCAACTTTATATGGATCTATCAAAGTTCAGTTAAAACATTGAAGTGTGAGGTTGTAACATGACAAAATCTTTAAAAAAAATTATTTGAATACTTTTGCAAGGCAGTGTTTGTGCTTTATTATCCCTGCAAAAGATATTTTGAGCATGTTTGTGCAGTGCATAATGATCCATTGGCAATATAGTTACAACGAATTAATGATTAAATTGGATAAAACGGGATATTTTCAGGTGTTTAAAATATTTTGTTATGTTTCAGACATACAGACAGATCTTAAAATACATTTCTAAACTTGAACATGATGCATTATAAACCACCTCCCACAGCAATGATAGCCTCAGTTCTGCATACTTGTTTATATTGGTCAAGTATTACAGAGATGTAGGTGGGAAAATGCATGTTGAATTAGTTTTAATTTGAGTCTGAAACAACATTTGCCAGCCCTGGAATCCGCTGGGGACTTTCTGTCATCACTTTGGCACAGCGTCGGTCCGGTCCTGGGGGGCTGATTTAGATTTTCTAGAAAACGCTGACGTAGGTATGAGGCAAACTGATACTGGAGCTGACACAAACCTGTTGGAGCAGACTGCGTCGCCTCACTAAAACCACTTCCACTCAGTCAGATCAGAGGAACAACGGTCAGTTTTCAGATGGGAACCTGATAATACCAGATGGTATAATTGATCTCAGAGAGACAAAGTTGCATGGCAGGTTGGTAGATGCAGTATAATCTGACTTTATTGTTCCAGTAATCACAAGGCGAGATTAATTACACTTAATGCACGCGACATGCAGCAGTGAGATCCTGTTGTCAAAACAAATCACCTTAAGCAACAAAGGGCCTCTGTTCACCTCACGTATGCTTCAGTTTTGTCCTCCACGCCGTCGTGCTTCAGTTACAGGAACATTGTACTTGGGTGAACCTGTCAGAGTTGGGCACTGGCTTTGTCTCTTGTTTGCTAGTCTGCACAATGAGCTCCTTTACTCTCCAGTGCAACACCGACGTCACCCCGTTGTCCTTCTGGTTCTCCAAGAGGGTTTGGAAACGAAACAGAGAGTTCAAGTTGAGTTCAGAGCTGACAGAGCAGAAGACGAGATAAGAGCCTGCATTCACACCACTGACCTGACACCATGCACGCATCTAAACACCGGCAGTGCGCAGATAAGATCAGATACAGAGGCAGATCGCCCAAATGTCTGAGCTAATGCTGCTGAGATTCACCATGATGGAAAGATTTTATGGACCTCCTTGTTTGCTTGATTTACAGTGCGACAACAACAACAAAACAAAAAAATTAAATTGGTGTTATTGCAGCGCTCAGGAACTCCTGTGAGTGTGTTTGTGTGTTACTGTTCACATATCTTCTTGTGGAGGTATTTATATTTGAGAAATAGCAGCCTTTATTTTTTTTGTTTGTTTGTTCTATTTCTAAAACTATTCTCAGAATTGGGAGTCTCTGATCTCCGTAGCTAAATTGCACAAGCCCTCACATTCCAGGTTTAAGAATATCTCTAACTGTCTCAGCCTTGACCCATGTGTCCGAAAAGTAGCCCTAATGCCCATGACCAATTCATCTGGTTTCTGTCCAAAACATCCCGGTCCAAACTGGGAAATTTTATGGGATAGTGTGAAGAAATGTCTTGCAGATGGCTCCTCACAGTGCTTGACTTTTAACGCAAAAGAAATGTGTCAAGCTGTTCTGGAAATCTTCATTTTTTTTGTTTTTTTTGTTGTACAAATGGAAAGGTTAATTGAACTTTTCATGTTCATGGATGATCGGCTCATCGGTCGATTCATGCATCAAGTAGACTCCCATCTACTGGCAAGCTTGCATTATTCCGATTTCTGCAATGGGAGTAAATGAAGTGGTATCAGCTTTTAGGGTTGGATTTTGGAGCAGGTGCCCACAGAACCCCCCCCCCCAGCAGCTTTGAATTCAATCGCCCACATTGCCGAGGCGCAAAGGAAATGAGAACATATCTTTCATTCACTGCAGCCACAGGGTTACAAGGATAATAGGACTTAGAAGACCAATTGAAATAAATCAATATTATGTGTCACTGGGGTATTTTTGGGGGTCTCCGAAAAGGCCAGTCAGCTTATTTTTCAAGTTATTTTATTCAATTGCACAGCTGTGACTGCGGCGAAAGAATCCTGGATCTAAAACAAGCAGATACGTGCAGGCCTGAATTTATAGGCTGCTTTTGATTTGTCTTTTATTTGAGAGCGGCACGCTTCCAGCCAACCGAGGCAAATCACTGAACCTTGAGGAAAATAAATGCGGCCAAGTTACACAAGATTACCATTACACAGAAATGCATGTAAAAACACTGCTGGCCTCTGGGATGATGGAAGCTTTCATCAGTAATTTGCCATCAGAGAAGAAATCAGTTGCAGGAGCAATAATGTACCAAACCTCACGTCATGGGTTATGTAACGATGCATTTCTTTCATGTTGTCCTACTTTCACATAACTAAACTAAATCAGTGTGATTTCATCTAGTCAGACTAACACAGCTATAGAGAACCAATAATTGGATGAAATTGCTGTTGGGAAACCACCAATTCCAACTCAAGGGGAATATAATTCCAATCATGCCATTCCACGCAAGCCTGCAGGACAACATCCGCTGCATCCCCCTTGTTTTTGGCCTAATCTCCGTGCCTAAAGCAAGCCTTTAAAAAATGGGGGGATATGCCAAAAGGTCTGCCCAGATGTTAGGCTGATGAAGCTTTGCACCTGCTGCCGCTACAGGGCAGCTGCGCAATTGCACTGTGGGACAAAACATCCACCATATCCCTCCAAAATAACCCACCCGATCTCGCTGTGACCTCAGCTTCCTCTGAGTGAAACCCGAAGCAGTGTTTGCTCTGCAACGACAGCCAGGCGCCAAACACCATGAGCTCAGGCTCTTAACCACAACCACCTCTGGCAGGGGAGACACCTGTGATCATTGTAGAAAGACAAAAAGCTTGGTGTTACCTTTCATTGAGAGATTTTTTTGTTTTGTTTATTAAATTAGAAGTGTTTCTAGGGGGTCGGAAAAACATAGCAACAAGACAGAGTGGAAGTTTTCATCTTGTGATATATGACTCACTGAAGGACAAGACATTCCAGCAAAGTTTGCAGCTATGAAAGGCTGTATTTTCGATTCAGTGTTAATGTGAACACCAGGGGACACAGTTTCTACACGCAGGACTGTAGGTACAGCCCTTATTTTGGCAGATCATTGCTACTTTGTTTCATTTAGTAATCATAAATATGAATAAAGAAAGATTACATGTGAGATTCCTCAAGGCTCCTTCCTTGTGATATCTTTATTTAACCTCTACGTGATCTCTTAGCGGATATTATGGAGTACTACAACAGCTCTTACGATATCTATGCGGATGATCCTACAGTCTACTACAGTCAGTTTGTATGTCCAACTAGACTTGATGATGCTTATGATCAATGAGCATGTAAAAAAAAACTAGCAGTAATCATGGGCTCAGCCTTCAATTTTAATGACGACTTTAAATCGATTACTTAATCAGTCTACTACCACCTCAAAATATTGACAGAAATGATCTTTGTGTCTAAGAAGGACAGAAATGTCCCCCCCCCAGTAGATAATTGTAATAGTATACAGTTTTTAATACATAAAATAAAACATCAGTCAAGCAGCTGCAGCTCATTCTAAATGTGCTGCCAGAGTCCTGATCAACATCAGGATAATTAACCATATTGCACATTTTCTTAAATCATTGCACTGGATCCCTGTTTGTAAAATGACAGATTCAAACTTGCTGATGATCTAGAAGGAAATGGTTTATGTTGATGGTCAGGTATGAACCATGTACAGGTCCTTCTCAAAATATTAGCATATTGTGATAAAGTTCATTATTTTCTATAATGTAATGATGAAAATTTAACATTCATATATTTTAGATTCATTGAACACTAACTGAAATATTTCAGGTCTTTTATTGTCTTAATACGGATGATTTTGGCATACAGCTCATGAAAACCCAAAATTCCTATCTCACAAAATTAGCATATTTCATCCGACCAATAAAAGAAAAGTGTTTTTAATACAAAAAACGTCAACCTTCAAATAATCATGTACAGTTATACACTCAATACTTGGTCGGGAATCCTTTTGCAGAAATGACTGCTTCAATGCGGCGTGGCATGGAGGCAATCAGCCTGTGGCACTGCTGAGGTCTTATGGAGGCCCAGGATGCTTCGATAGCGGCCTTTAGCTCATCCAGAGTGTTGGGTCTTGAGTCTCTCAACGTTCTCTTCACAATATCCCACAGATTCTCTATGGGGTTCAGGTCAGGAGAGTTGGCAGGCCAATTGAGCACAGTGATACCATGGTCAGTAAACCATTTACCAGTGGTTTTGGCACTGTGAGCAGGTGCCAGGTTGTGCTGAAAAATGAAATGTTCATCTCCATAAAGCTTTTCAGCAGATGGAAGCATGAAGTGCTCCAAAACCTCCTGATAGCTAGCTGCATTGACCCTGCCCTTGATAAAACACAGTGGACCAACACCAGCAGCTGACACGGCAGCCCAGACCATCACTGACTGTGGGTACTTGACACTGGACTTCTGGCATTTTGGCATTTCCTTCTCCCCAGTCTTCCTCCAGACTCTGGCACCTTGATTTCCGAATGACATGCAGAATTTGCTTTCATCCAAAAAAAGTACTTTGGACCACTGAGCAACAGTCCAGTGCTGCTTCTCTGTAGCCCAGGTCAGGCGCTTCTGCCGCTGTTTCTGGTTCAAAAGTGGCTTGACCTGGGGAATGCGGCACCTGTAGCCCATTTCCTGCACACGCCTGTGCACGGTGGCTCTGGATGTTTCTACTCCAGACTCAGTCCACTGCTTCCGCAGGTCCCCCAAGGTCTGGAATCGGCCCTTCTCCACAATCTTCCTCAGGGTCCGGTCACCTCTTCTCGTTGTGCAGCGTTTTCTGCCACACTTTTTCCTTCCCACAGACTTCCCACTGAGGTGCCTTGATACAGCACTCTGGGAACAGCCTATTTGTTCAGAAATTTCTTTCTGTCTTACCTTCTTGCTTGAGGGTGTCAATAGTGGCCTTCTGGACAGCAGTCAGGTCGGCAGTCTTTCCCATGATTGGGGTTTTGAGTGATGAACCAGGCTGGGAGTTTTAAAGGCCTCAGGAATCTTTTGCAGGTGTTTAGAGTTAACTCGTTGATTCAGATGATTAGGTTCATAGCTCGTTTAGAGACCCTTTTAATGATATGCTAATTTTGTGAGATAGGAATTTTGGGTTTTCATGAGCTGTATGCCAAAATCATCCGTATTAAGACAATAAAATACCTGAAATATTTCAGTTAGTGTGCAATGAATCTAAAATATATGAATGTTAAATTTTCATCATGACATTATGGAAAATAATGAACTTTATCACAATATGCTAATATTTTGAGAAGGACCTGTAGACCTCTAAGGCCATCAAAAACCTGCTCACTTAGTGTTCCTAAGATCAGAAGTGAACAAGAGGAGGCATCATTACTTTCTATGCTTTTGTGCAGAAATTGTTGATTCCTTTAAATCAGGGTGGAAAATATTACTGTTTACTACAGCTTCCCATAAAGGTCAAATATCACTTTATCATCACCTACAATGCCTTCTTGCCTTTTTATTCGCTGAAATTTGAATTTTAATGTTACCTTTTATGTGATGTTTAAATACTTACTCTTATTTTCATGCATTTCATGTTTTTAAATGGGATTCTATTTTCTTTGTTCATTTATTTATCTATTTGTATGTAAAGCTCTTCAAATTACCCCTTGTGGGAATGGTGCTTTATAAAGAAACCTGCCTTGTCCTACAGGGCAAAATATCAAACTGAACAGTTCCTACCAAAATCACCTATAAAAATATTGTCAGGTAACTTGTGATAAAAGTTACATTGAGACATGGAATTCACTGTCTGAATGACTTAGAAAACCTCTTGGAGGAAACCAAAGAATTGCTTCACAAAACCAAACCAAACCAAAAGCTTTAAACAAAATGTAGCTGGAGCAGGAAACCCTTCAGAGGGCTAGGCTGTATAGTCAGATCAGGAGGCAACAAAACAAACACTGGTTTGTTTACTGGTAATATTCATTCTCTGCTGTGGTCAGAGAAGGTTTTTAAAAAGGATGACACGGCTTCCCGCCCAGGGCAACCTAGCATTGGAGGATGACATAAGCACTCAACAACAAAAGCAAAAAAATGTTAATCGGGTTCTGAACGAATTTTCTATTGCTTCTTTACATGTCCAGTCAATAAGGAGTGGAAACCTTGTGTGCTTTGCACAGTATAAGCACATGAAAAAAACACGGCTGAGCTTCTCAACAAGCTAATATCGCTGAAGAGGGCATCAGATTCACAGCTTCTGACTTGGTGCTTAATTAAAGGGCTATATAATTTTTTTTTTAAAGGTGTCCAGACTACATTTAATTATCTGTAGTTAAAAATCCAGAATGCTTAGACTGTTTAAACCCTGGACTTGAATGTGAGATTCATGAATTCCTTAACATATTTGTGAAAACATACAAAATACCTAAAAACTATTTCAAAAGTTGAAAATGCTGGTAGACCTAGATCACCTTTTATACATGTGGACTTAAACTAAATCTTTAGGCAATGTGTAACTAGCAGCCTCTCGAAAAGACAGTTTTCATTTTAATCTAGAAAAATAAAGTTTAACAGGTATTAATTGTTTTTCCACTAAAAAAGTGCAATTACACATTTAATGTCAGGTGATCTTGCCATACTGATAGAAACATTTAGTCCTACCGTATTAAAATCCCATTTTCAACCCTCCGCTGTACAGACGAAGCACTCTAAATATCAGAAAAAAGGAAGTTTCAAGTATGTTTGATTTATTTGCAAAAATGTAGTGTCATCACAAAACATGGTACAAAGAAGAAATAACAAAAAAAGCCTCTGACATCTTTGAATAGCTTTATGTGCTTTTTCTTGTAAAGAAGAGAGGGCAGATAATCAGAAAGCTGCTCAAAAATATTGATTAAAAAGCCCTTAAGAGACAGAGACTGTCTGGAAAAGGTCAGCAACAACAAAAGGTCATTTCATTCACAACAGTTCACCACAAAGAAGGAAAACCGGAAGAGTTTGATCAGTAAAGACATGAAAAAAAAAAAAAACAAGGTTCAAACACATCAGAATTAAAGTTAGAAAGGTAAATCATGTTCAGAGAAGACTGGATATAAAATAAAATGTAACAAAGGTATTTACAGAAGAAAAAAAAAACGACACTTGCACGGTAACACATTTAATAAAAAATAATAATTTACGTTGCATGAGACGTCAAAGTTAAGAGAGAAAAACAACATTCAACAGAATAGCAAAATTATCATGTACTTAAATAAAAAAAAAAAAAACACCTGTAAAATCTCTGTGCAAATTCTTTTCATTTAATCCTTAACGATCACATCTACACTGTAAATAATGCCTGAAGCCTGGCTGTTTGCATCTGTTAGAAAGTCAATATTCAATAAAGAGTGCATACTTTAGCGCAAAGTGCAAACAAATTGCTTTTTTTTTTTTTAAAGTTGTGCATTAAAATCTGAGTTTTCGGCGGTTTATACGTTTCTTTAAGCAGCAATAACCTTTTCCTTGTAGTAAAATATCTGATAGAAAATCTTTTACAAGCTGTCTATATGCTTTTAAATTTAAAATTGAACCCACAGTTTTATTGGCCAGTGATATAGCTTTGATATATAAAAAAAATTAAAAATTTCCTTGGTAGCACAGTCTCTAAAAATGTCAGCTTATGTTTGCCTTGCTTCCCGATCAGAGGGAGCAGATAGCTGAGGCCGATGTGCTCCACCTGCAGGGTGATGGTGGCCCAAGCAGCTGCGGGGAGAGAAGTAGGAGGACAAGATTCATCCTCCACCATCAGGCACTTCATTCGCTGTGATACCCTTAAATTAAAGACAGCTGAATCGAGCTGCTGTCATGTTTCAGCTCTCAGCCATACGACTCCACCTCAGATGAGGGTGATATGTCATTAGACCTCGGTGTTCAGGCGTCAGATATGCAGCTCTGGATCTTATCCATCCACACCTGAGCGCTGGGCGCATCGGAAGCACAGAAGTTGTAGACTCTTTTGTTGGTTTTCAGCTAAAGGGCCATCAAATAAAAAAAGGTTATTCTATTTAAAATAAGGTGCCTGTAAACATTTTCAAATTCAATTTTTCAAATATAAAATTTAAACATGGAAAATGACCCAATGAGAAACAAGCAGGGCATGACTGGGAAGCAGTGATTTGGAGCTGAAATTAATGTCACTGAATCTTTGTTGTCATAAACATCCAGAACAAGATAAATGCAACCAGATGATGTAAGTACACGATTATTAGGTAAACCATACTCTGTTTTCTATGAAGTGAAGTTCCGTGAAGTACTAAGAGTCTGTCTGAAAATCTGTGGTCTGCTATGCATATTCATTTTCTGATCACATGCCTCCGTTATAAAACAGTGCAGTAGTGAGAGTAAAAGAGGCCCTTTTCAGTCTGTATCACGCCTGAATATGAACTATTAGTCTGTGTGCCCTCTGCTGATGTCCTGCTGAGCAGAAAGATTCAACGCTTTTCTCAGCTGTTTTTGACAAACAGCAAAGCTAAAGGCAAAATATATTAGGATCTGCGATGCTTGTGTACATGAAACTGTATCCTAATGGCTCCTCAGTGTTAATCTTGTAAATCATTATGTGTTAAGTGTCGGAAATGCTCTCAAACTGAACCCTATTGAAAATGTATTGAAAATGTATGGACTATACCAAGAGTCAACCAGGAAACCTATTAGTTTAAATGACCTCTGCCAATTCAAACAAGTAAGAGTGGACAAATATTCAGCGTGTTAAAGTGGTTTGTTGTATGAGCTTCTCACCATGGAAAAAGAATAGTTGAAATAAACCCAAAATTATTAAGACATTCATGCTGATGAGTAAATGTAAATGTCTGACCACAGCTGTAGCTTTTTTAAAATAAACAATTAAAACCCAGTCAGTGATGGTAAAATCTCACAAAAATAGATGGCAAGATCACACTTCATGGACTGTGGATCAATCTGTATTGGATGTTCTGTTAGATGCAAATACAATGAGACATATAAAACCGAATGCCAGGACACTTTTGGACCCATTAAATCAGTAGAGGGTAGAGTTTACAGTCATTTTAATTCATCACAATGACACATACAAAAACAAAAGACGTCTCTTTAAGAACAGCATATCAACATAAAAACACACCCGGGAATCCACCTGGATCTCAATCTGACTGAAGATTTATGGTTTTGAGTCTTCCTTAGCATCCTCTCTAGGTGAGGAATTTCTATGTAAACCACCGTAGATCAGCACCATGATTGTAAAATCATTTTGTAAATGCTGACAAAAGCAGCAATACTTCTAGAACAACACATAAACCCAACATGTACTCACGTCAAAGAAAGCCTTTTCACTGATGTGTTTGGGGGCTCCTAGTGTGGGCGTGGCCATTATCACAGACTCCACGTCAGCCAGATCAATGTGACCCCTGCAGTTCGTGTCTTCGCCGGTGTCGTAGTATCTGAGCTGTGAAGACACCAGAGTTAACCTATTGCTCCACGTTCACACGTTAAATGAGCAGCAGCTCACTCACCTGGTGCTTGGTGACATCCAACACAAACCAGCGAGGTTTCCAGGCTTTCAGCAGCGCTCCGCGTTTGTAAAGGATCCCCTCATAAGACCTGGAGAACAAGAAGAGGTCCAGCAGCCTTTAGATCCCAGGAGGTGGTGTATAAATTAACTATAAAACAATGTCAATTTGAGTATTTTAGTTTTTTAGGATTTTTGGCACTAACACTAATAGAAACAGGAACATTTGAGTGGCGATAATCTTAGTTTTCTGAATCACTTCATCTCTGTAAAGTCATCTGTCAGAACGTCATTTGGAATTTGAAAAATGAGGAACAGATGCAAAACTCATCAGAAAAAAACTGATATAAAGTAGATTTTAATGATTGTTTGTTCAGCCCAGAAAATATCCCACTATCTGAGCCAAGAGACTGTACTTTAACCTCTCTGTAATTGTAAAAATCACACACCCAGACTTTAAGCGAGAGTACAGACAATTCTCACAAAGATGACACGGAGCATACCGCAGGACTGAATCATCTTCCAAATCTGGACTGGCCACTAGGCCAGTGAGTCAGATGTGTTCCTTCTTGTTAGTCTCGGAGCTCAGGAAGTTCACGACCCACCTGTTCTCTTCGCTCTTGGGGGTGAACTGGTTGTAAAGTGTTGCTGCGCGGCGGTTGATCCCGTTGGCTGTGGAGGTGCTGTGGTCGTCACCCAGGCCGCTGTCTGGCAGGTGCATTATGGAGCGGCGCTGGAAGGCCTGCAGGCTGGACGTAGGAATAAGGCCCGAGAGGGACAGCGACTGCTTACGGAGCTGCAGAGAAACACAGATATACATACAGGTTATTTTTTATTTAACAATGTTTTTTAGTCTTTCCAATATATGTGTCATCTTTTCTAAAAAGACGCACATTTCCTTCTTGTTTGAGATCTTCCTGTATGCTTAATCGGACTCTCTCCAAAGTCATCTGCCATCTCTCAGGGCCCTGGTTCAGCTCTCCCTCCAGCCTCTCAATGTCCTACAGCACCGATGAGACCAAAAAGAATTACAAAAGCGACAGAACAGCAACCTGAAAGAAAAAGTGGACATTTGGCCACAGCCGCTTACAGAGAGAAGTTTGGTGATGGCGTCTGGTTGGGCACTGCTCACGATGCTGTAACACGGCCAAACAATCCTCCTCTTGCTGTTCGCGTTGGCGTCTGCCTCTTCCGTGCTCTCCGACCTCACCGCCATCATCCTCCAGTCGTAGCATGGCCCCGTTGACAGAGTTTCCTCTGTGAAGAAGTCCCATTTAATCAGGCTGGGGATGCTGACGAAAGGCTTCAGGACCAGCTGCACAACAAGAACCACGTGGGTTACTCTTTAGAGATCAAATTAAACCTCAAAACATCTGTTTGTGCAAACGATATGTAATCTGTAGTGGCACAAAGGTGTTAAATCACAATTTTTACTTTCTTTTTAGTCAAAAACATATGCCCTTTAATGTTGTACTTGAACAGCTTTATCCATTTAAAAAGTTTACTTATTTTACTATTTCCCAGAGAAGTTGAATCTGACCCTTTACTTTAGTCTGTGAAGGAAAATCTGAAATTATGCAAAGCAGGAACATCTGCAACAACACAGCTGCTCAGATTACAAAACACATGACGCTTCCTGTATCGATGCAACTTAAAATGACCAAAATTCCTTTGTCTGCAAATCAAAATAAGTCAATTTAAGCTGCAGAAAATGGACATCATTTAAGGACATGGATGAGCTTCCCTGCAACTTCTGCTTGATTACTTGCCTGCTGGGGTTTTATTTTTATTTAGACTGCATCACTGCACGAGTTGCGTCAAGTAGTGCAGCTATACTGCTCAATAGCACACACTAATTGCATTCAATCATATTTTGATATCTTAATATATTTTAATGCATGGATAAAAATAGTAAAAGTGATAATCCCAACCAAACTGTTCTTTTTTGGCAGTTTGCAAACCCAAGTTGAGTTTATTGTTATCGCCAATAATCACAAGCATCACCCCCAAATATGAAAAACATGATAATTATCCATCAATAGTTTGAATAATCCTTCATCACCATTTTAGGCCTTATACAGGTCCTTCTCAAAATATTAGCATATTGTGATAAAGTTCATTATTTTCCATAATGTCATGATGAAAATTTAACATTCATATATTTTAGATTCATTGCACACTAACTGAAATATTTCAGGTATTTTATTGTCTTAATACGGATGATTTTGGCATACAGCTCATGAAAACCCAAAATTCCTATCTCACAAAATTAGCATATCATTAAAAGGGTCTCTAAACGAGCTATGAACCTAATCATCTGAATCAACGAGTTAACTCTAAACACCTGCAAAAGATTCCTGAGGCCTTTAAAACTCCCAGCCTGGTTCATCACTCAAAACCCCAATCATGGGTAAGACTGCCGACCTGACTGCTGTCCAGAAGGCCACTATTGACACCCTCAAGCAAGAGGGTAAGACACAGAAAGAAATTTCTGAACGAATAGGCTGTTCCCAGAGTGCTGTATCAAGGCACCTCAGTGGGAAGTCTGTGGGAAGGAAAAAGTGTGGCAGAAAACGCTGCACAACGAGAAGAGGTGACCGGACCCTGAGGAAGATTGTGGAGAAGGGCCGATTCCAGACCTTGGGGGACCTGCGGAAGCAGTGGACTGAGTCTGGAGTAGAAACATCCAGAGCCACCGTGCACAGGCGTGTGCAGGAAATGGGCTACAGGTGCCGCATTCCCCAGGTCAAGCCACTTTTGAACCATAAACAGCGGCAGAAGCGCCTGACCTGGGCTACAGAGAAGCAGCACTGGACTGTTGCTCAGTGGTCCAAAGTACTTTTTTCGGATGAAAGCAAATTCTGCATGTCATTCGGAAATCAAGGTGCCAGAGTCTGGAGGAAGACTGGGGAGAAGGAAATGCCAGAAGTCCAGTGTCAAGTACCCACAGTCAGTGATGGTCTGGGGTGCCGTGTCAGCTGCTGGTGTTGGTCCACTGTGTTTTATCAAGGGCAGGGTCAATGCAGCTAGATATCAGGAGATTTTGGAGCACTTCATGCTTCCATCTGCTGAAAAGTGTTATGGAGATGAAGATTTAATTTTTCAGCACGACCTGGCACCTGCTCACAGTGCCAAAACCACTGGTAAATGGTTTACTGACCATGGTATCACTGTGCTCAATTGGCCTGCCAACTCTCCTGACCTGAACCCCATAGAGAATCTGTGGGATATTGTGAAGAGAACGTTGAGAGACTCAAGACCCAACGCTCTGGATGAGCTAAAGGCTGCTATCGAAGCATCCTGGGCCTCCATAAGACCTCAGCAGTGCCACAGGCTGATTGCCTCCATGCCACGCCGCATTGAAGCAGTCATTTCTGCCAAAGGATTCCCGACCAAGTATTGAGTGTATAACTGTACATGATTATTTGAAGGTTGACGTTTTTTGTATTAAAAACACTTTTCTTTTATTGGTCGGATGAAATATGCTAATTTTGTGAGATAGGAATTTTGGGTTTTCATGAGCTGTATGCCAAAATCATCCGTATTAAGACAATAAAAGACCTGAAATATTTCAGTTAGTGTTCAATGAATCTAAAATATATGAATGTTAAATTTTCATCATTACATTATGGAAAATAATGAACTTTATCACAATATGCTAATATTTTGAGAAGGACCTGTAAACTGTGATGGAGTGTGATGCAGTGGATAAATACTAAGATCAACAGAAGAAATTACGTCAAGAGTGAAAGACGCAAATAACGCGTGGTCTAAATTCTGATTAAATGCACTCTGATGATTTTTGTCAATAATTCACGGCCAACTGCAACACAGCAGCTGTTTGTACTATTAGAGCCTGGTGAAAATCAGGCTTTGTACTCAAGTTACCAAAGGTTCGTCATATACAGAAATATAAAAGAAGCCAAAGAGACATCTGACAGGATCATCTGTGTAAAAATGCATTAGACAAACAAAAAAACCCTAGAAAACTAAGATTCACTTGGATAAATGACATACACTTGGTTTATTTACAAAAAACTTACTTAACCCTACATAGGGCTTCTTGAACCTAATATTTATTGTAAAAAATATAATATTCTCATCCTGTTAATTATGCTCCGTTTCTACACACGCCTCATTTCAGCAGTGGAAGACAGACGGGGAGCAAAAAGACTCACTTCGCTCTCTGAGGGGCTGTACAGATAGTTGAAGAAGATGGGACTCCTCCGGTGCATCCTGCTGATACAATCCCAGATACAGATCCCTCTCCGGGCCTGCTTATCCCCTTTGTCCTCAAATAGCAACCCTGTTTAAAACAACAGCATTGTTGTAAATGTTGGAGAAAAGCAATGGTTATACTGGTTTGTAGAAATAGAAACCTCCTTTTTAAGCAAGCGTGGAAAAGTAAATAAATAAATAACATCTCATTCCCACAAATAACCATGAAAACAATCTTATATTTACTGTTCATTTATAATTAAGTTT
Source organism: Girardinichthys multiradiatus (assembly GCF_021462225.1). Classification (NCBI taxonomy): domain Eukaryota; kingdom Metazoa; phylum Chordata; class Actinopteri; order Cyprinodontiformes; family Goodeidae; genus Girardinichthys; species Girardinichthys multiradiatus. The sequence continues at coordinate 26,666,023 of NC_061797.1, forward strand.
TTTCTTCTCTGGTCATGTTTGAAATAAACTGCAACAAAATTTAATAAAACAGATAAAAGATTAACAGTTTAATCATAGAATTGTTCATTTAATTCATCTAATCAAAAAACGTTTCTAGCCCTCTAACTTGTGTATTTTTTGTTCTTTCGTGTGCTATTCCAACACATAAATTATTGTGAAGTGGAAGGGAAATGACAAAACATCAATGCTTTTTTATTAATGCAGGAATCAGAACCTATTCCCCAGTCAGCTGAAGAAAACAATCTCCACAGCATGATACTGCCACTACCATGTGTCGCAATGGAAAACCTGATTGAAGTTGCCATCCCCCCACACCTTCTTCAAATCTTACTATATTGGTGTTGAATGCAAGTTTTCATTAGTGCCGTTATCATTTTTACGATAATAATTAAAGTTTCTTGAGGTTATAAAAGGTCAACCAGTTTTAGAGACATTAAAGGTTTTATATTCCTTCTATAACTTTTAGATTCGGATTTTAAAGTTTAATTCTTCCAAAGTTCAACCACCCAGGCAGATTACCTTAATCCAGTGTTAGAGCATGTTAGAACTGAACAAACCTAGTTTTTACATGATAAACGCAGCTCACCCTGACATTATTTAACAGTGCTTTATTCGGAAATTTTAGGCAGAAAGAGCCACAGCATTTTCCTTAAGGTGAGTGCTGAGTGACTGCTTACTATGTGTGTATGCAGGCAACAGAGATTAAATTACACAAAAGTAGACTCTAATCAGTAATTAGGTGACTCCTAATGGCAGTTGGTTGCACTGGTTTGTATTAGCGGTATCAAAGTAAAGGGGGCTGAAACACTGCTTTGTGTTAATCTATCAAATATAACCCCAATAAAATACATTGAAGTTTGAGATTGTAACAACAGAAAATGTCAAAAAGCTTAATGAGTGTGTATACTTTAGCAAGGCTGTGACCGTTAGGTTGAAACCTGTGATCTAATAATGTCGTCCAAGACTATTTCTATCTTTTCAGCTCATTATAACAGTTTTCTAGGTAACAAATTTCTCAAAAAAAAAAAAAAAAAACCCTAATCCTTTATGGTTTTAACTTTACTGACACTGACCATGCTCCAAGCGCTCGTAGTCTGAGTCCAACAGGAAGTTCTTGAAGCGGTTAGAGATGTGATGATAGGCCAGGAACTTCAGATAATACTGATTAAACTCAAACTCCAGAGGATGTTGCTCCAGAATCTGCAAGGACATTGAAAATAAAAAAGATTAAGACAGTTAAGAGGCCAGGAGGGAAAGTCCTTGTATGTGTGTGCATGTGTGGGACAGCTGAGATGAATCTTTGTGTGTCAGCTTCACATCTGTCCAGCGTATAAATTAGAAACAGGAAAGAGCATCTCCTGTCCCCTCAAAGGTCAGTAATATCATCACAGCCAGACATGATCCAGACTGAACTAGCCGGACTGCGGATCTATTGTTCCCATCCAGCGGTGTGAGGTGGCCAACAAGAGTGTTGAATATTTGAGGCCACCTGGGTCTGCTGGCAAAAACAACAGCTGTTTTGGAGATGAGGCACTTCTATTTTGAGCTCTTGTCCGAATCTCCTCTCCCTCCCCCTGTTTATAACTCTCCAGACCCCAGAAACCCTGCCAATCTGTCTTATTTGCCAAGCCCACACTTTCAAAAGACAAATGCAGAAACTATGCGTTGATGTAAGTGTATGGGAGTGGGTCTGTGAGACCCCAGGAGACACAAAAAAAAACCCACAGCATTTTTCAAATTTAGCATTTCAGAGCTGACAGAATTTTCTGGTCCTCCGCTGTGCGAGATTGACGCCCCCACCACAAAGCCTGAAACACACCCAAAGCCTCCCTTCTTCAATCCCCAAAATTTAAATTTTCAACATGTGTCTTTAAACATGCAATGAAAAGTAAAAAGCGCACCCAAAAAACATGCGAGCACAGACAGCTGCAATAAACTGTAACAAAGCCAGCACTTAGATGTGCCTAACTACACAAACATCTAATCAATGACAAGTGAAACGCTCAACTTCTTCACTCACTTTTGAGGAATGCCACGAGTTCACAAGCAAATCATGAATGAAGTTAAAGTCACGGAGGGAAAGCTGATAGGAGTCACATAGCAGAGGAGGAGATACTGGAAGGTTCAGTGGATCTGCGATGGAAGGGTGTGAAGCTCACCTGGTGCACACAGTCCAGGAACTGCAGGAAAATGGGAGTGAAGCCGCTGCCCTGGCTGCTGGGACTCAGATTGCTACGCTGGCTGAATTTGTGGCCAAAGGAGAGCCACTCTTTCTCCAGAAGCACCTGAAAACCGTCCACGGTGCGATAGAAGGGATCACTTAGAAGCTGGACCAATGAAACAACCTGAGAAGAGAAACAACATATGAAAAATTACGATTCATCAAAAAAAACCCAGAACATTCATCAGATCAACCACTATCAAGGGAAAGAGCGGTGCACACGCTCTAGATTTACATTTTTCTTCCCAAAAAATATGTGCCACTCTAGCTTAGGTGGTGATCAGCTTTTGTATGCTACTAAGTTGATTGTATAGTAAGACTATACTAGAATATTATTTACCTAAGGCAGCGCTAAATGCTAATAAATGGAAGCCCTGAAAGGCAAGTTATTTGTTTTTACAAAGGACCATTTTCTGATCAAATTTTCTGTTTCTCACAACTTTCAAAGTTATCTGCAAGTAAAAAAGAAAGAAAAACAAACCTCAGAAATTTGCAGAAAATGTCTAAAGTCACAAGACAAAGAACATTTGGTCAAACTTAGCAAATGAGTCTTAAAAAATGTTTTTTCACCTGCCTTTCAGGGCTTCTGTATATATAAGATGCTCAAGACAGTTTAAAATGCGAATTTGCTATCATTTTGCCTTTGTTTTAAATGAGTAAAACCCTGTTTAATACTGACTGCTATGGCAAGACATCACTTCTGCTAATGCTAGAAAATAACACTTTGAATGCTGTTCTTAAAGAGAAATCAAAATCTGCCAAAATTGGTTTCAGCAGGACAAAGCTATTTAAAAACTGGAAATCACCCACACAATTCTTACTAATGCATCTTTAGTTATAATATAGACTATTTTTGCACATTTGCTAAATGATAAACTGAACACCATACAATCAGTGAACATGCTGTTCTGAATTCTGACCCTGACAGAACCTTTTAAGAGGAAATAGGAGCATTCCTTTACGCTGATAATGCACTAAATGATTAAATATGAAATGTCTGGAATGTTTACATCTCTCCCCAAGTGCATAAAGTCTCGTGGTCACGTCTCTTCTCCAGATGTGACAGCCTAATAAAATGAATGCATTAAAAAGACAATACACGATGGACATATTATAGCGATGAAGTAATTGAATCTTTGCCATCAATTATAGCTTTTTGGTGCTGAAGCCAGATTCTTAAAAATCTATAAAATTATATGTGTTTTATGCAACACTGCCTTTTGGAAATATAATGGGGCTTTTGATAAAGGGCCTTTGTTTAACATAGGTTGGCGATTGAAATGTCCTGGTAAGCGTCAAATATCACCCTTGATCATTAGACGAGTTAAACAGACTGGCAACTGTTTTACCACAACCGTGCAGAATCTGGTATGCATGAATTCACTGAACACCACTTTTAATTTTCAGCAACATGAACACCATATAGTCTTGACCAGGTGTACCCAACTCCAGTTCTCAAGAGCTACTATCCTGGAACTTTTAGATGCATCTCTTCTCCCACACTAAATGAAATGAATGCCTTGTTGACAGGCCCTTGCAGAGCTGAATGTCATGCTGAGGAGTGAATTCAGCCATTTGATTCAGGTGTGTTGGAGAAGGGATGCATCTAGAGGTTGCAGGATAGTAGCAACCACTCTTAAGAACTAAATATGGATCCCCCTGGTCTTCACCATCAGTTCATAAAAAACGTAAACTCATCAATATGTATTATAGTTGCAAACTCTTGAGAGCCACTAGCCCCATTTGTAGTTTAACAACAATTAGGAATCATTTGTCCATACATGCTGTGTGGTTAGCCTGCTTCCCTGCCCGCGTCCTCCTAGCTAATGAGCCCTGACGTGTCAAATGAAGAAACACAGTTTAAGTTTTCCCCTGTGAAGTTTACAAGAAGATCCAGCCCTAAGTGAACAAAAAAATTCCCCTGAGCATTGGCAACTAAATGAGCCTCTGAAGAAGTGAGAAAAGAAAGTGGGGATAAACAGCGTGTAGAAAGAAAGGAAAGACAGTTGTGCATCCTGTCTGCTGGGTGCCTATGAAGCGAGGCAAGAAGAGCCAGCACATATGGATTCCATCTGTGCGTGCTGGGGCCGAGCTGGACCTGGCCTGCTGGAGCCAGTGGCCCATGGAGAAAGATGCTCAGGGCCGAACACATACCCCACAAGAGGGATCCTCAGAGCAGCAGCCTGGGGACTTACAAGCCTCATAAACACATCGAGGGGTGTACATGAGCACGGGTCAACATGGAAAACATGAGCTCAGAAAACAAACAAAAAATGCTAAGATACTGACAACCGATTGGAACTTAAACAGATGTGTTGTTTACATACCTACAAAATCAAAACCATGAGCCTAGAAACCAAGGTCAGAGACGAGTGAGTCAGTGAGACAAGGTTGCAATATCTGGATATCAGTGACACAGCTGATTGGAAGATGAGCGGGAATAGTAGAGATGGCAGATTTATGAGTCACACATGGCTGGCTCTGAGGTGCAGTGTGAAGGTACTTGTTTCTGCTTTCAATCTCTATAAATTACACAGGAACAATGAATTGTGACACGATAGGATTCCTCAGCATGGCTATACAAACTAACTATCTTTGGGAAGCTCTCCACTTGGAAAACAATCAGCAGTAACTGAAATGATTCAAAGTGGCACTTTACCAAAGAAATTTCTACTAAAGATATTTGCAACACTAATTAGATTGTACAAATCTGGCAGTAATATGAACAGCACATGGAAACTGGTGTCTCATTTGAGATCCTTATCAGGAAAGATCTGCCAAACGTCCTTGTGGATCCGCTGAGTTCAACTTCTTCCTCACATCTGTACGTATTTATTTGTGTTTTTCAGGAAGGCATTAATACAGCTTTCTCACTTGTGTGGTGATGTCCCAGCCGTCCTCCAGGCTGAGCAGAATGGATGAGCCGCTGTCCAGAAGCTCCACCAGAGATAGGGCCAGCTGCAGGATCTTGTGAAGCTGTGAGAAGTTGATATACATGTGTGTGAGCAAAAGTACAAACAGATACACAAAATGAATCCACCCTGGACATATTGCCATGTTTGGTCTAGGAGTAAAGGACTTATTCAGTGCTGCTAGTTTCCCACAGATTGTGTTCTTTAATTGTGAGTGCCCAATGTAAGGCTGCAGGGGGCCAATCAGATAACTAGCGTGCTCTCAGCTCTGCTTTAAGTATTTCCTTTGGGAAAATGGCTTCAGAGTGGATTTTTCGCATACCTCATCCATGATGTGAATCTGCTATACAGGATGACCCTCTCATTCTCACATAACTTTTATCCTGACTCCCAGTGAATATCCTGCTGTAGATGTGGAGAACAAGGAAGTGTAGCTGTTAGTCACCTGGAGCATCCACTCAGAGTCCTCCAGGGCTTTGAGGAAGGAGTCCTCTGAGTCTGACAAGGGGGCACTTGGGGCGCAGGCCCTCAGCAGCTTTTTAAATGCAGCTTTCACCTGACGCGCGTCTGCAAACTCCACTGGCACCAGCTCATAGTTCAGGGAGGAGTCCAATCTGAGTCCCTGTATGTAAACAGTGAAACAAGCAACAAGCATGCACGATCAAACACAAGAAACTGATAAATGTAAATACTGTAGGTTTGTGATTGTAGTAATAAGGCAACTTTAGTTTAATTATTTGAATACACCATAACATAAAACATTTCACCCAACATCTATGCACAACTCCAGTTTTAATCCACAGAGATAGCAGTGGGAAAAAACAACTTGAAACTAACCTATTTATTACTATCATAATAATTATTATTATTAAGGATCTATTTAGTGGTGAGCTTTGTGACATAAAATATTAGGACAAATAAAAGTTCATTACTAAACCCTTGAGACATTGAGACAGACATATTCTGTCTGTCTTAATATTAATGAACGAAGTGAGATGGGAAGTGAAATCGACCTGTGAGGCCTTTAATCTTCAGATGGAGGTGGTCACAGGGCCGAGTTAGTGTGTAGTTGTTAAGTAGGGTGGAGTTAAGTGCTTAATTATAACCAACAGCGCTGCTTTTATCACCTGGTTTTGTGGTGCACCGTTTAATTACAAAGGATGTAGCCGACTCAAGTGGCTGCATTTTTCTAGGTGCACTTTGCATGTACCTGGTTAGATTCCCGTTTGAATTTACAACTGGAAACAATCCTCAGAGATTTTGGTCTATATTGACATGACATCGTTATGCAGTCTCTGCAGATTTGTTGGATGAGCATCTATGAAATGCATCTCTCGTTCCACCACATCCTAAAGGTTCTCTATCAGAGTGAGATCTGGTGACTGCAGAGGCTTTGCATGTGCATCCTCTATGTTGTTCAGTTGGTACTAAGAAGAAATTATCCCCCACAACATACCTGGCATACATTAGTTGTAAAGAGTAGCTATTTGAATAACTTTTGCCTTTCTATCATTTTAACCATCATTTCTAACCAGTCTCCCCAATATCCTCAGACATCAACATGGTGCTTTTGTCCACACAGTTACATTCAGTGAATAGTTGACCTTTTCTTTCATTCCCTGTAAGCTGGTTGTGCGTGAATATCCCAATTGATCAGCTATTTATGAAACACCTAGTGTGGCACCAATAACCATTCTAAGTCACTTAAATCTCCTTTCTTATCCTCTGTCATGCTTGCCCTGGGCTTCATCTGGCTGTTTTCACCACATGTAGATGCCTAAATGCATTGAGTTGCACTCATGTAATTTGCTGTCTATTTGTGTTAACAAACACCTGAACACTTGTACCCAACAAAGTGGCCAATGAGTGGAATTTCTCAGAGCTCAACTGGAAACTGTCGTAGATACACAATATTTTAAATATTCTGCATGCTGTGTTACTTAAGGTTACTTAAAATTATGCCATAAATACCACCTTTCAGTCTGACATTGACAGAAACGTACATATTAAAACGCTGGCAGAATTATTATTTCTTTAGATCACTACAACTATGTGACTGCCACAACCTGAACAGCTAAAAGAGATATTTGAACCTGTGTTTACAGTTCACAAAAATGGTATAAAAGTTGAATTTAGGGCAAAACAGAGTGACTGAGTTACTAATGTTTGTGCAAAATAAAACAATTCATAATGAATTATAGAGGTTGTTTTTTTGTCTTTCTCACTCTGAGATGTGACTTTTCTCCAAAGATGTAAAAGGCAGCCTGATGCTTCCGGAGTTGAGCCTGCAGACTGCTGCTTCCTGCAGGGGGCGCCAGATCCTTCCCTGCCAGTCTGGTGCCCACCTCACCCTGCGATGGGTGTTGAGAGAGTCTGCCGCTTGAACGCAGACTGGCCCACATGCCTGCAAACAGACATTTCCAAAAGAAAAAAAATTAATTACATACATGTGCAGGAGCTGGCTTGTCTGAATGGCACTGATGAACACATGCTGTCAAATAAACTATGACTGAATAATGAACAACGTCCGACATGCAGACTACATTCACATGCACAGCAGTTCAATTCGGATTATGTAAACACCTTCATGTCCTGTGCCTGCCAGCAAAGCAGTTGCCTGTGTGGATGTGAGATATTAGAAGCAGAAGTTGTTGAAATTCTTAGCAAGTCAACCAGTCTGCAAACCAATTTCTATGTAAGCCAGTATGCCATAACTTTCAAACATTATAAATCACCATCAAGGGATGTTATTTTTCACAAAAATTAATTTCAGGCCTTTTGAATTTCATCTTTATGGACATTGGACTACAATAGCTGTCAAGTTCTTAATGCAGACCAGTTTTATAGGAGCTTTTAAGCGTTTAAACAAAAATATGCTGAATGCTTGGCTGTTATAATCTAAGTTTATTTTGAAACAGATCCAGCTTGATAAAGCTCTTTGTAAAACTTTTCATAGATGTGATCAGTTAACTGTTTACATTTGAAGCCAGACCTGATGACAGGATTAAGTTGCTGATATGAATCGATAAACCAAAAAACACTGGCGTCACACATAAAGCAAACATATTTGCAGAAGTTTTATTCCCAGGCATGCACATTTCTTGTTTAGTTGACCTGTCTTCTCTGAGCTGCAGGATTGCAAGAGCTTCATTATGTTGGAGTCTTTTTTCATGACAAATGGCTTCCTCTCGTTGTCGTTTTGGACCCGGCTCATAGCTGACCACAGTCATGCTGAGCCAAAACATGAACAGAAAAGCCCACACCAAAGCAGCCACACTGGCTTGTGAAAAACCACAGCTCCCAGAGGAGCAGCCGCAACGTCAGTCACGATTAGCAGGACGCTCCACAAAGGTCTATGCAAGAACTCTGCAGCACGGTAAGCCATGTTATTACTTGGTTAGTGAGCGGTTGAGAAGATTAGAGGAGGCAGAAAGGCTGAGGCTCGGCAGACGTATTAGAAAGAAGGGGATCAACAGTTTTACTTTACCTTGGTTTTGGATTATTTCCTTATTGGCAGGTTTTTGGTTTGAGTGAGCGAATAGTTTGTCTCTGTACTCAAGCACTGGGTGGTTGTTGGGCAGGAGAGAGGATGGGGCAAAGTTAACATCACCTTACAAACCAAACTTACAACCTCACAAACATGCAAAAGACAGTAGAGTGGCCCACATATAGCAACTGCATGAAAATGACTGTTTAATGATTGGGGAGAATGATTGTCATACAGTAGCATGCATAATTGGATTTTCCATGTTATGACTGGTTGAGTAACAAAATAAGAGAAGATTTAGGTTATTTTTGTGAAGAGCAGATATGAAATATTTGTTCCTAAGAGCAGTGGTAATTCTTGCATGAATGGCGCCCTGGGCAAGCCCCACGTTCTGCTGTCCCATACAAAACTAATCACACTCCCCTCCAAAACAAAGCTTATTCTGCAGAGAACCATTTGTTATTATGCAACTTAGCAGAAACATTAGAATATAAAAAAAAAATATTAAACTGATATGTGATTGGAATTAATGGATGGATACATTTCAGCATTTAAAAACAAATAAGAATATTCTTTTTTCCACCCTCACAAACTGTATGAAAAAACACAACAATTTGTTTGTTTCAGGTCAGGGATGATTACTAGAACGGGCCAATATTTAAACTGCTGTGAGACGTTGTGGAATAAAACCCAAAACATTTGATTTAGATCATAAAGTTTAAAAGAAATACTAGGAGAATCTATGTAAATCGATGAATATAAATAAAGTAATACAAAGTCAGATTTCATGTTAGACAGAAAAAAGTTATGTATCTTTAACACCGTGTATGTAAACATCTGGTTTAAATGGTAGATAATGTAAAATGTTTAAAGCATCCTTAAGTTCTGTACAACAATTTAGCCCAGTTTTGAAATACAGAAAATATTCTGGTCTAAATAGGTCAGATTTATACTTCAGATACGAACTTCAGCCACCAGCAGCGTTTGGGATTAATACACCTTACACTGTGCACACCACAGGGAAGCACCCATTTCCATTGACCAGACATAGAAATGAGCAAAAGAAAACTCTTCAGACCAATAAACTTTTTTTTTGGTGTCATTATGCCCCTCTAGGCTATCCTACTCTGGGCAGAAAGCCATGCCACCTATACAAAAACTGCCTACAAGTGACTCAAATCAGGCTGAGTCACTTTTCAGGTTGGTTCGTTTTATAGTTTAAGTTGTTTCATGAAGGCAAAGTGACAAATCTCCTAATTTTTTACAAGCAGACATAAAGAAAAGCATCCCAAGAATGAAAAACCCATTTACTTAGATGAGTGAACATATTTCTAGATTACCAAACATTTTCATGAAGTTTTTTTCTCAGACAGTTTTCTTAACCCAGTAGATTAAAAAGGTGGGAGTAAATCACAAAAAAAGGAGGTGATGTGTCATGCTTTCATGAGTGAGCTCAAAACCAGCTGAGTCAATCTGAACAATATGTTTGGCTCTGACCTTTAATCTGAATCGGTGTGTAACAGCTAAGATATGTGCAGAATCCGAGAAAAAAACACTGTACTGAGGTTTCTTTTAAAGAGTTCACATTCTAACACAAATTGTCACATTAACATATCAGCTTAACAGTAAATTAAGTCTTCATCTGGAGGATATCATTACAACAATGCTAATGAGTCAGGAAAACTACAAGCTAAAAAACAGATACTAGTTATGAATTTTACCTCAGTTAAATTCACTTACATTTTTAGATTTATTTTCTCTTCACAATGAAATCTAATTTTCACATATGAAGAACTGAAATTTGTGCAGATGATAATTTCAGCAACAATATGATCGTCACGGTGACTTTAAAGGATTGGATAAGAGCTACAGTGTTAATGTGACGCTTGTGCTTCATATTTCACCTGGCAGCAGCAACCACACACAATCCTGAATTTTAAAAAAACGACAAACCCTTACCTCCTCTTGTGAAGCTGTTTGAAAATGGGATCTCTAAGTGGACAGGAGCCATCTTTGATAACCGCGATGTTCTTCTTTCACTGCCTAAAGGCGAAAGAGTGACATAGCAAACAGGATGTAAATACAAGTCGCACGCTACATATATAAAGTTTCTCAATGGGAATTAGATAAAAAATGCTTTCTTAGTATGTCAACATCAGCTTATCTTAAGGCAGCAAAACCTGGTTGTATATTTTTTCTCCTCTGAAAATCCTTCCTGATGAGAAAATTTAGAGTTATTTGAGTTAAATATAGGGGCTGCACGGTGGCGCAGTTGGTAGCACTGTTGCCTTGCAGCAAGAAGGTCCTAGGTTCGATTCCCGACCGGGGGTCTTTCTGCATGGAGTTTGCATGTTCTCCCCGTGCATGTGTGGGTTCTCTCTGGGTACTCCGGCTTCCTCCCACAGTCCAAAGACATGCCTGTTAGGTTAATTGGTTAATCTAAATTGCCCTTAGGTGTATGAATGAGTGTGTGCATGGTTGTTTGTGTGTTGCCCTGCGATGGACTGGCGACTTGTCCAGGGTGTACCCTGCCTCTCGCCCATAGACTGCTGGAGATGGGCACCAGCTCCCCCACAACCCACTATGGAATAAGCGGTAGAAAATGACTGACTGACTGAGTTAAATATGCAGAAACCATCTGTGTTAGCAGGATACAGGCAGGGTTGGGTAAAGTCGGAAGAGATGAATGAACCGAGCAAAGGCCTCAGACTGTCTGGTGATTCTGACATAACCTTTTATTGTACACATTTCCTTTTAAATCCCTTAAATATAAACAGTCTCCTTTTCCTGTGACTTTCTCGAACCCGACACACTCACACACACTAACACATAACGATAAGTGGGTAAAAGATAACTGCTGACCAAAGTCAAAAAGGAAGACGACAATTACCTGAGAACAAAGAAACAAAAACAGAGCAGGAGCAAACCGAAATAACTTTGAGAAGTGCAAGTGTGCCCTTTTTCTCTTTATCGGAAGAAATGAACTCTATGTGGCCTGTTGTCCTTTTAAAAACAAGGTAAGTTTTTCTCCCACGGGACCCCCGATGATCCCCCTCAAAGCTATATCAGGTGAGGTTGGGGCACGGGCAGCAGTGAAGGGAGCTTATGTTAACGATATTTAATTTATAGTTCAGTTAAAGTAAATTATTCCCTGCATGTAAAGTTGACTTTTTCTGTCAGTTCAGCCATCTGGCATGTTGGAATATTAGATTTTATGATAGCATTTCTTTTTAAATCAGACAAACTCAATTGAAGGAAAACTGTATACAATTGTAACTAAACGTTGAAAAAATTAACATGCCATAATAGTACCATGATTTTATTGAGGTCAAATCCTAAAATGGAGGCAAGACTTACATATTATTGAAATAATTGATATGTGTTGATAGCACTCCAGCCCCATTGACCAGCAATGTTTATATCCTCACTTCCTTCCAAGGGCAGCCTAGATTTATTAAATACTTCCAGCCTTCACTTCCATGAGTTATTTTTTAAAGAGACAAGGATACAAGTTCAGGTCATAATGTGACTCAGTCGGGCCTGTTAGGAAAACTTAAGGTGTTTGAGGAGTCTGACTGGCAGCAGAGGCAACAAAGACTTTTGTTCTGTTTGCTTTAGGCAGCCCTTTCTCATGCCCCTCACTTTGACTAAGAGCCATTACTGTTAACTGATAGCATTATTGGCTGTCCTCCATTTACATGCTCCGGTTTTCAACGACTGTGCAAAGCAGGCCAACTGGTACAGCTCTATATGAAAATCCATCTCTACCGCTCTAGCTGGATATAAAAAGTTTAAAAACAATGTAGTTAACTCAAAAGCAAGTTGGATTTTCACACCACAGGTGATCTACAAAATAAAGTGAAGCCAAATAAACTGAAGCCATGCATTGATAGCAGTTTGTCATTAAAACAGATAATGTCAATATATATGCAGCAAGGTACAAAAACATCAGATTATCATCAGTGTATGATGCAAATTCTTTTAAGTCGGTAAGAGCAGATGTAGATTATGATGGCAGAATAAAAAAATAAACAGATAGTACTTCTGCTGTGTAAGTCATACCTTGGATTTGGGGATGTTAAACAAACTTAACCAAGCTTCCAGTTCCAGGTGCAAAAACTAAGGAATTTGCAAATTGATATTCTCAGTGGTCAACCAAAGTACAATTAGCGATGTAAGCTAATAACAATGTATTTCTAAGCATTTTGTGCCATCATACATTGCAGCAACACCTTGAGGAGGTTGTATAGTATTGTGTGGAAAGACCTGACATGATAAAAATAGTCAAAAGTGCAAACAAACACTTTTTTATAGCAGCTATCACTAAGTTTTATATTCAAGGCAGAACATACTGGATTTTGAGGTTGGAAAGAAGCCTCTGACTTGCCAACTTGGATTTCCAACATCAGTGGCCCTTTCTGTAAATTCTTCTACATAAAACTCAAAAATGTCACCTGTTGAGCAAAAATGTGACTTATTTAAACTATTCATGCAGTGCCAGCGGATAGGAATATTTATTCGGTTTCCTTTTTCTTTGTTTCAAAGGTATGCCGCAACAAACTGATGAAGTACCATGACGGCTCTTCCTAGAAAGGGTTTGACAAACCAGCGCTCCAAATATTATTTTACCTGGTGAGAGGCCGATGAGGGAGCGGTCGGATAGGGTGTTGGTGCCGTTCGTTTTAAAGTAGACTGGGATGGAGTCAAAAATGGCTTGAAGGTACTTTTCCTGTTCAAGACTACTGGATGAATCTGACGAGGAGGCTGGTGCTGAAGACGCAAACAGAAAAAAATAAAACCATCACTTTAAGCATAAAACTTGATTTCTTTTCTAAATAGGGTAATTATTTTGCAATGATTTCTTTGCAATTCAGGCTAAGTAGTTATGCAAAGTAGCAAGCATTACTAAGAAGCCCAAGTTTTTAGGCTTTTTTGTGCCTCTTAGAAAGCAAACCCACATGCTGAGGAAGTATTCTGTGACTTGAACAGTCCCACCACACTCTTGCCGTGGAAGCCTCCCGAGCGCATAAGCACAGCTTTGGTCCGTGGATGTTTCCAACACACAACAGGCAGACGGTTGTGCCTGTAGCAGCGGGCTACTTTCTGTAAACTGCTGTCCTGCACAGCCTGGGGAACAACCAGTAGTCCTGGGTAGCTGAAGAGAGAGCAAGAAAAGCAGGTGATGTGATTAACTGGGGGGAAAAACGTTACGCTGTTGTAGATGATGTGACATAGGTGATAAAAAGGGGGGCAGTACCTGCGGCAGAGAGAGTAGAGTCTGTTTACAGCTGTGATCCTGAACTGCTCGCCTGATTTGGAGCGAGACAAGCTGACTGTGATGGTGCCCAGACCGAGACGTTGATAGTCCCGGAAACAGGACTGCTCCACCAGCTGCTCCATGGTGGACTTCTCAGATGCTCTCAAAGTGCTGCTGGGTGGTGGTTCACCATCATCAGATACTAAATCCAACACGAAAACTGAATTACATTAAGAAATCTTTATCCCAGTCTTTTTTTTCACCACACTGATACTCTCACATGTAAAAAACGTCTTTTCTCTCACTTGAAATGTCATCATCTTCATGCCATGTCATCCGACTACCTCTGTCGATCTTCTTCAGCGAGCTCTGACTACCACGGCCCATGGTGATCTTTCCTGCCTTCTTCGCTCCTTTGACAATGGTTTTTGACAGTGTTCTGTGAGGAGAACAAAGCAGAAGTGATAGCATCTATTTAAGGTTAGATTTCATTACACACATGATTGATTTAAAACAACAATTTAGCTTCTGGGCATTATTGAAAAGCTTCTTTACAAACCTAAAGCCAGTGTTTCTCTCTTTTGGTTTTGGAAGGATCAGCTGAGGAGCCGTTTGTCCTGCTGCAAAGGCAAAGGAGCTGAAGATGGACTGTGGGTAGCGAATTCTCTGCAGATGCTTCCTAAAGATCTCCACCATCTCTGAGCTAACCTCCTCGTCAAAAGCTACTTTTATCAACTGCAACAGACATACAAAAACACAATTACCTAAAAACACAGGCAACAATTTAAACAGAATATCAGACTCCGATTTCATAATATTTTAAACAACACGCACAGGCAGAACAACTGGGTTATTTTCATCAGTAAAACGACAGAAAAGAACCATAAACAGTTTTGCAGGAGAACAAATAAAGAGGACAAAAACATGCTTCACAAGAATAGCTTCTCTCTTTGATTCGGAGAAGCTTGTTATAGCTAAACCACAGGGACTTTAAAAGATGTTTCCCCTCCGAAAGTATGAACACATCCATACATTTCAGGGTCACGCTTTTTGAAAGGAGGTGCTATCACATTTGAATGAAACAATGCGAAAAAATATGAGGCTTAAAAAATTGTCTCTTAATTGTGTCAAAAGGCAAAGCTCTGCAAACTCTGAGTAAGCAGGATGTGATTCCACTGTACACACATTATGATTAATATATTGTTCTATCCTTTTCCAGAGATTCCTATCAAGCTCAGTGGGTTACGGTCAGATGACTCAGGGAGCCATAACATGGCTGATAACAGTTTGACCACAGCATGGAGGAGGGTCTGAGGTCAGTGTCTCGGTGCATGAATGATGTTCTTCGGCCAGCTCCACTCCACTTAGCCGGTTTTGCAACCGTTTCTATTACTTGCCTTTCCTGTCCTGGTACTGCCGTTTTTGGTACATGCTCAACAGCAGGTCCAATTGGGGCTGAATAGGGCTCAGACTCCTGTTCACTGATTGTCTATGGGTGTGGTCAGTCGTATCAGTCTGACTGCAATATTCAGCTCCATGTATTGTTTTGTACATCGGGGCAATGCTGGGAAAAGCTAAAAAACAAAAAAAAAAAAACAAAAAAAAAACTACTACAAATATATTAAGGACCTCAACGGCCGGAGAGGGTCAAAACCAAAGTGGTGGTTCGAAATTATGGACGCCATTTATGGCCATCATCCCACGAGTTGTGGATGGGAGGGTGGTCTGGACTCTGCAAACTCACTGTAAAAGGACATGATGTGCGACGGTGAGTGTTTATTTTACTTTGCACAGCACATGAAGACAACTGGAGGCTTAAAGCCCTATCTCCAGTTGTCAATGGTAACACAACAGAATTTTTTTTGCTGAGGTAGAGCAGAGCCGAGCCGTGCGCTGCTGGAATCATAAATGGGAAAAAGGCAAAGGTTGTACAATAGAGTAACCTGGACTGTCCATACTGGTGGACTGCCAATAAATATAATGGCATTAAAACAACCATAAAATCATAATTTATTCTCCCTGCCTTACGTAATTAAATGCAATATGACCCAAATACCTCTTAGACTTGTATGTCTTCAAGCCTCTGTCTCAGTCAGACTCAGCAAAGCATACATGGTCTACGGATGTCTGTAGTCTCTACTTTGGACCGAAAAAAATATGTGGTTTTGTTTTGGAAATTATCCACTTCAACCCTACGCCATGCTGCTGACAGCTGACAAAGACAAGCGCCCAACTAAAGAGGTAAGGAAGAGAGGACAAACATCCACAGGAAGGTGACATTAAGGAAGTGTCTTCTGAAAGGCCCTAAATGATATTCAACCTATTTAGATTCCTACAGATTAATTTTTCTATTCACCAAACTACTTTGTTTCTCACAACACTACTATAATCTGACATTGGTTTTCTGAAGCTTTTAGATGACCTTATTAAATTACAAAAATATATAGAGTTCCCTTTCATAATTATTGGCTAGAAAGATGTGTTAAAAGTTTTAAACTGAATTCTGTATTGCAGTAGCATAATGTTGCACAGACAAATTTGAAAAACATTACCTTTAATAACCTACACTGCAAAGACATCCATGTCATAAAAATAAAAAAAATCACTTGCACCACTATAATTTGTTATGAAATAAATTAAAAGATTTATCTTTTTCCAATTTATACTTTTTAAGGCCTGCTTTTTTTATTCATCACTCATCAAAATGGGAAAGGCAAGAGAAAGTATCATCCAAATAAGACTGTAAATGTCTTCACTGATACTGTGACAAACAAGGCTGCAAGGAAAAGTAATTCATGTCGCCACCACGGACAGTGAGAAAGATGGTAAGGGAGGTAAGAGTGGCACCTTGGGGTCAATGAATCAAGCGAAAAGCCTTTTCAGTCCTACCACCACAAAATGAATTAAGATTTGCTAAACTCCAACAGTGTTACGTAAACTGTGTCCTTTGCTCAGATTAAACTAAGATTCAGCTTTTCAGCAACAAACATGCTGGGTGGGTTTGCTGTAAAACAAAGATGAGTATTTGGAAAAGCATCTCATTACTGACTATTAGGCAGGGCGGAGGATCTGTGATGCTGTGGGTCTTTTTCTCTTCCAAAGGGTCTCGGAACCTTGTATGACATCAAGTAGGAAGTATTTAAAATACCTGGAGATTTTAAATAAAATCTGATGACCTCTAACGGAAAACTGAAAATGGATGATCATTTGGGTCTTTCGGCTGGAAAATTAGGGTTACCTGTGGCCATACACAAACTCAACCTTCTTCTATGGCCATGTCAGCCCCCAGACCTACATCCTATAGAAAACTGTGATTAGCTGAAGAGAATAATGTAAAAGAAACTGAAGGATCAAGACAGATTATGCAAAGAGGAATGGTCAAAAATCCCTTTCAATGTGCGATGTTCCCCCTCTGAATAAATTAACTGCTACTGCAAAACAATATGAATCTATTTTAAGGCAAACATCCTTACCAGGGGTGCCAATAAGTGTGGTGTATTCAGTAATTAATGTTTGAATGAAAGCCAAGAGTTTGAGAGGTCACAGAAATGGTCTGCGCAACACTGAATGTTATGTTTTGAAAAATTAGAGAAGGTCACTACATATCATGATTCCTGCTGTGCATTTAGTTATCTGAGCAGCATTTGGCTGAGCTCTACACACCAACAGTTTAACAACTACCAAACCAACCCATATCACCTAACAAACATGTTTGGGTTTTACCTGAAACGAAGCAGAGCGGAGCTGCAGGCCTTCCTGCATGTTTTGCTGAAGCTGGTTCTGGATGCTGATCTTCTTCTCTTTAGTCAGCGTGGACACAGGGAACCCTCTAATGACTGCCTGCTCCCCCACTGCACACAGACAGAACGATCAGCGTGAACTATGTAGACATGATGGCTGCAGCAGCTGAGTGACAAAACAGACTTTTCTTTTTAAAATCTTTTAAAGCATCAGTAGCACTATTTGCAATGTTATCTAGCATTTATGTGAACTAGTCATAAAAATCATTTCAAATATGAAACCTATTTAGGTAACGCAAGATTTTATTAAGTCTGAGATCAGTACTGCTGTCATTCAGTATGTACCTAATGGATCATGAGGAATGCCTTTGAAGATGATGCGGTATGTGGTGAGAAAGAGGGCCCCCTCTGCTGGCAGGATGTGAGGACCCCCAAGGAGGCCCCCGGTGGCCTCTTCCCTGCCGTCAGGGTCCAGTAGCACCCGCAGACCTTCTGACACCACCTCCTCTCCAGGAAGCAGAGCTGGACGAAGAATCTTCGGCTGATGGAAAAAAAAAACCCAACACATTATGCAAAAGAACAGGCGCTCACGCTATACCTGTATACAGGCACGTCCGAGCTTCAGCTCAGGCATTTTTCATTGACAAGTGAGCATTAAAAGTGGAGGGCTCAGCGTTAAGATTTGCGTCACTGAATCAGATTCAGGAAATAAATTTATCATCATGATGTCTAATTAGAGCACCATATGGCCTCTTTGGAAAGGTTTTAAACCTTACGTGCACACAATCAACAAAAATCCCCACAAAGCACCACACAGCATTTGTAAAAAGATCCAAAAAAATCCAAGAAAAACAATTTGCAAGTCTCTGTGGAGAACAATTTCTTTTTCAATCTCTGCAGCAGAACTCAAAATCTGTTTTTGAGGACAAATGGCTGTTTGTTCTGTTCACTAAACTGAACTATTGATTTTCACACTTTGTTTTCAACATCTGGACTACTGATATCATGCATTTTGCACATGCTTAATACGTTGAGCTGATTCTGCCCAGACCTCTGTAATTATTTTTAAAGATTTCAATTTAAATGCAACTGAAATGCATGACAAAGCAAACACTTCCCTTTTTGTTTATTAAAAATAAAATGGTAATAATTAGAAACTCTTGAAATTCAGTTTATGTGTCAGCAATCACATCAAGGTGGTTTGGACAGTAACTGTATGAATGTTTGTTTAAATGCTTTTCACATGAATTAATCATCATCCATCATGTATGCATGGACCTATGCTTTCAACATGGAGGAGAAGTTGTGGTCTGGTTCTAAGAAATGTTTTATTGCACTTTTATGTTCATATGATCTGAGGAAACTTTAGGGCACACACAGCAAGAAATACAGTGCCATTTCTTCTTTTCCCACACTCGTGTTTCAGATCGTCAAACATATTTATTAATATCAAAACAAAATAATCTAATTAAACACAAAATTCAGTTTCCAAATGATGATTACATTTTTTAGAGGAAAAAAAGAGCTATTTGTTATCCAAACCAACTTGGTTCTATGTAAAAAATAAAATGAAAGACCCATAAACCTAATGACTAGTTGTGCCAACCTTGGCAGCAACAACTGTTATCAAAGGTAGGCATTAACTGGCATTAAGTCATTTACATCACTTTAAGGGAATTTTGACCAACTCTGCTTAGCAGAATCATTCCAATACAGCTACATTAGAGGGTTGGATAAATGAAATGGCCTTTGTGTTTTTTTTGTTCAGACATTTTGGCGTTGGAAGTCTCCCATAACTGCCATTTTTGGGCAGTCTTTTTCTTATTGTTAAACCATACAAACTGACCTTAACTGAGGCCTGCAGGGCTTAGATGTTGTTCTATGTTATTTTGCGCTCTTGGCTGGCCACTCTGTCAAAGGTTTACCACTGCAAATGGAAATGTGATATTTTAGCCTACGTCATGCTGCCATATGGGCTCTACTTACATCATTTCTATAGATATTTTTCAGGCAAATTGGTTTCTATTAATTAATAAAATTATAATTTAAGAGGTGCACTGTATTTACTCGGGTTATCTTTGTCTTATATTAACCTTAGTTTAATTTGGTGAAACATTTTAAGTGTGACAAATAAAGAGAAGAAAATTTTAACACTTTTTTGATGCACTCTAACACACAACAGTGTACTTTAGTGGTTTGTTAATAGGACTGATTAGACTCTGGCACAATATGGTCATTTTCTTCTGTTGCATGTCTGCACCTTCCCTGCTTCAACTCCTTCTGACCTGCAGAGCTTCCACAGAAACATTAAATTGTTGCCCAGTCAAAAATCTGAAAGAGAAGGGACATCAGCTCAATCAGAGGTCTTCCTGTTAAGGCCACAGCCGACCTAAGGGAGCTGAGGTCTGGCCCAGAGATAATTATAGCCTCCTGAATCTGTCCTTGAACGGAAAGCAGAACAGAGAAGAGTCCCTGAGCACCTCATAACTCCTGCAAGCTCAGTGATCAATTACAGCTTCTTAGTGTTATAATAACAACCATTCAAATCAACAATCTTGAATCTGTTATTGCATGCTTTCTGGCAGACTATGGCCTTATCTTAAATGTCCAGAAAGGAAGTTCTGTCTCACATTTACATGTGAGCAGCAGGCAGAACGTGCATGGTTTCCAAACTGCTCCCAAGACAGTAATAGCATGACGTTTGTTTATGTGTGTAGTTGTGTGATTTCTAGAGAACTGGCAGACATATGGAACAGCTGGATCCACAAGTCAAAACATAAAGTGCAATGTTGACGAAGAAAAAAACTGGATGAGACTGGTGCTCTGCAAACTGGACTAAATTTAGCATTTGGAGGCACAAAAAGCACCAAGAGTTGTGACACAAGTAAAAACCTTTCTAAACATAACAAGGCAGATTCATAGAGAAATAACTGCTGCTGCCCATCTGTTATTTAATAAGCAAAAAGATTTTTCACAGGCGGGACAACAAATCTCCCACAGAGCGCACATCCTAGCCAGTTTACCCTGATGTCAGAACATGGCAGACTCTACAGCTTACATGTTAAAGTTTGTAACAGTACAATAAGAAAAAAAGTATGAGTGGTTTTCAAGAAGAAATCGTTTTAGTTTTGAAACACACAGGGGAATATGGTCTTTGTTTGCAAAATGAAATCCCTTTAAACCCAAAGACAAATAAGAAACCTTTTTGGTCCTAATACAGTGTATGGCTAAAATTACACTGAAGACATAAACACAAACCCCTCAAAGATACAAGCCCTTGTCAAGCAGGGTGGTGTGACATCATGATTTGGGCCACAGGACCTGGACAACTTCCAGTTGAACTAGTTTAAAGTTAACTGTGACACCATCTGCAAAGTATCCTCATATGATCCAGCTGATAGAAATATGTTGAGCAAGCCTATGTTGTGCAACTGTTTTATGGATGTATGCTGATTCAGTAAGGCAATTTAAGGCATTTAAGATAAGTTTAGCTTGACGGTAGTCTCAGGGATGCTGTTTTTATGTAAGGTGGAGAGCTGCATTGCAACAGACCGACTGCATGATGTGTGTGTAGACGTATGTCGCTGCTGCAGCCCAGCAGCTCTGAGCAGCTGTGTAATGCTGTGCAAAATGAGAAAAATATATCAATGTCATAACACTTTGAAAGAACTGATTCAGGCTCAGTTTCTTTACCTTTCCTCTCCATGGCTGTCCGACTGAAGAGATCACACTGGGAGGTAGCAACTTTTACTAGCGGATTGTGGGGCATGAGGTGAGTTAAACTGGGTCAAAGATGTAGTAGTTATTTCTAATACTTATTTTATGCCCATCAAGAAAAGTGTAATAATATACAAATAACATACTTTATAAATTTTTCTGATTGCAGACAAAGATCAGATTTTTAGGGTAAATGGGGGAACAGTTGCTCTGCTTGCTCCATTATTCTGCAGCATGGCTGAATAGGATTTAGATTTTCCGGCTTTTGGACAGAACAGCAGAACCGCACTTGTTATTGATCTTCTTTGGCTTGACATTTTAATTCTCAGTAGACTCTAAGCTTGTTTTTTAATTGCATAAAGGTCTGTACAGAAATAAATTTGAACACAACTAAGTGTAGAGGAACAATCTCACCTTCTGAATAGGGGGCAACCTCCTGCTCTCTCTATGAACCACCTCTAAAGTCTCCATCTGCATTGCTATGATTCCTGTTGGTCAGACATAGGGATCAGTTACCACATACACACACAACAAGTGTACAAGTCTGCATGTATCCACTTTCTGAGGCTCTCTGACATGTCAGGAGTTAATGAGCTCATTCATTTCTGTGGGTGTTGGCATCAGCTCAGAATGCCTGCATCCAGGAGGTACTGCGTACAAAGTGGGGGAAATCTGGGAAGTGACTGAGTGTGAATGCTGCACCTGGGATCATGCTGTGCAGGCTCTTGATGTGCTCCTGGGTGACTCCGCTCTCTGTGCACACCTTGTCGATGAAGCGGGCAACAAACTTGACCACAGAGTTTGCTGTGTCGCTGTTCTCAGAGTCCTCGAACCCACTCTCTGTGTCGAAGCTCTCTGCCATGCTGCCAGCGATGCTGCAAATATAAATTATGACACAGTGAGATCAGTAAAAAGGTCAAACTGCTGTATCCAAGAGAAGGGGCCGCGTGCTGACAGATTTCACATTTAAACATGCACTCTGATAAAGAGCAGCAAATGGCCGAGTGATTTTCAGTGTGCCATTAGCAAAGTATTGATGACTGGATTTGTCTCTCAAATTGTATTATTCTAGGAGATTGTTTCACATGAGAAAGTGATGCAACTTTCCCCTTGGAACAAATACAGAATGGTGAAATCAAAATGTTCCCTGAGAGAAATAAACAAGTCTGGGATAAAAATGTAAGACAAAACACTAAATATTTTCCACATAAATAAATCTTTGGCTGCAACATTTTTGCCATTTCCAGGAATAAATATAACACAATAAAATACCAACATTGTGTTTTTTTTTGTTGATATGAAATTCTACATGAACTGTAATGAAAACTTTAAATCTGATCATTGGAAACAAATTGTGAAATTCACACTTTGCTCCAGTTTTAATAAACACACATGGGGCACTTTTCCCAAGTCTGATTCCCTTCTCAGGTGCTGCACAACAGAGGGAAAAACACCAATTTAGTGTGGATCATTCAGGAAACTCTGAAGGTGTATGAAAACGAGCCCTGTTCTGTTTTCTTGCAGGAGCAGAGTAAACCCACATGACAGATTGAAGTCGGAAACAAATGAAGTACAGTAGCCTGTTTGGCCTGAAAGGAAGGTATCATGTAGACTGTGAGTTACGCCACATCCACCCACAGACTAGTTAAAGAGAAACTCACATCCTCCCAGATCCTGAAAACGTAACTTGAGGTTTCCTCCAGCAGAAACTGATTGTTCTACCTTACATCTTCTGAACAAGCATAAATCAAGTTCTGATCTGGTTATGTTTTGTCAAATGCTATTAAAATGCAATGCAGCAATGCTGCAAAAAAGCATTTATCTCTTTGCTGATCCAAAAAGAATTTCATAGAATAGGGAAGTGCCCCCAAAACCTAATAACTGCTTCTGTCACACTTGAGGCAACAGCTAATTTGAATTTTGGCTGTTTTTATTGTCAGTGAGTCTTTATTCCAATTTTGACCCACTCAACTTTGCAGAATTGTTTTAATTCATCCACATTAGAAGGTATTTGAGCATGAACGTCCTGTTTAAGCTTTCCATCGGGTTTACGTCCAGAGTTTGATTAGGCCACTTAAAAATCTTAATGTTGTTGTTCTTCAGCCATTCAGATGTGGATTCATTTGTGCGCTTTTGAGCTTAAGGTCACAAAATGATGGTCATACATTCTCCTTCAGGATTTTCTGGTAGAGAGGAAAATTTGAGGTTCCTAAGCAGCCGTAGACCATTAACACACCAGGAGAGGTAGGTTTGAAAATTTATTTTTTCCCTTACTAAATGAAATCATCAAAAAACTTAATTTTGACTCTACTCTGGTTATATTTGTCTGATATTAAAAGTAGTTTGATTGCATTACCTTCAAGTGTAAAATACAGCCAAAAGAGAAGAAATCAAAGCTCTGCATTAATCCAGGTAATGAAATCCTTGCCTGTTGGTCACGATGCTGTTACTGCCGCTCTCCCAGTCTGCAGCAGGTGTGTTGCGCAGCAGCTTGTTCTTGCTGGTGTCCAAAGGAACCAACAGATAAACCATAAGGTTGGCATAGTGGATGGCCTGGCTAAACACGGTGCTCTCCTCGTTCTTCACCAGCTCCTGCTGCATCTCCTTGCTCAGGCCGGGCCACGAGCGCAGCTGCTGTGCCGCCAGGTCCATGGCTGTCTGTTCCTCATCTGTTCCTGCAGCAGACTGGGGGTCCACATCCTGCAGAGGTACAAGTAAAAGATGGAGCTTCACTCCTTCCAATCATGCCAATTTTGTTGCCAGTGAAAAAGTATTTTTCCTTCAGTTTTAGTTAACTGTGGATCATTCATTACAGCTTTAATGTGGCTTCAGAAAGCAAAGCTCCACAGACTTTTTTTTCTTACCTTAGGGGCGGCGGTGATGGCTCTCTTTTCTTCTGGCGTGTTCAAATACAGGGCCCGGATCTGACTCTGGACTTCACTGTAGAAAGTGGCTTCCCAGAACTGCTGGTTGGTCCAAATTGGATGGTCCTGTATGCAGGTGTAGGCAAACTGGTTAACCCCAGCAGCCAGCCTCTGTAAAACAAAACAAGGCCAAGGTCAGGATGATACTAAAAAATAAACTAAAAACACAAATGTGTTTATGATTAAAAATTTGCAAATAAAATTGCTCTAATTGGTGCTGTGTAGTTCTGACAAGACACAGTGGGACTAACATTTTTTTGGAAGTAAATATTTACAATACTTATAGCCCCAAAATAGTTCGCCACCCTTAAAAATGATTACAAAACAAAGTGTTAAGAAGAACCTAGTGAGGATATACAAAAGAACTAAATAATTGTGCACTAACCAAAGGGTAACAATTGACTATTTGCCCAAATGTATAATTATCTCGATTTGCTCATTTTTAAATTAACTGTGACAGATGGAGTTTTTTCAAGCCCAGCTTTATCCCCTCACCAGGACATTGGACAATAAAAAACAAACCAAGCAACTATAGATGTCATTTAAACTGTGTTGATAGGATCCATATTATTCTCCATATGTGCAGTCAGAATTGGGGCAATTTAATCTTTCTGTGGCTGCATATTATAACAGCGCCTTTCAGTAAAATGAGTCTGCTAGAATCATAAGAAGAAACCACTAAACTAAGCGAGCCATAATGTTTAAAGAGAAATCAATCATTTAATACCAGTCGTTACATTTTAAAAAGATAATAATCCTTACTGGAGCAACATACCACCCCTCCTGTGTTTTGTCCCAAGATGTATTTAGAAACAGAGCTGTTGTTTTTCATTAGAGCTGTCTGCAAAGTGAATCAGCTGCAGCTTGCAAAAGCAACTACTTCAAAGGAACATCGAGTCCTCGGCTATACGCGTTAACACAGCTGTATACTACTGCCCCGTGCAAAAGGTGTGGTCAGAATGGCTGAGCAGAAAAATGAACTTGCATTAGAAAAATTACATGGCTTTGACAGAGCGGCAATAGAAAGCAACCTTTCACCATCCACCTACCTCGCAGCAAAGCCTGAGGGCCACATGCCCAGCTTGAGCCTGTTATTAGATCAGCTTCTGATTTGTCTTCCCTAGGTCTGACACAATCCAGCGGCATCTATTATTACTTTATAGCTGCGTTTGAAGAATGGGAGCGGGGGGGGGGTCACTGTAATTACTGGAGACAGAACCAAAACAGCTCAACTTCCACTCTACTCAACTCCCCGGACGCCAGGAGGGAGCTGAGCTTACAGCTTATGCCCACATAGCAGAACACACACACACACACACACTAAGTGTTCCTCCTAGCTTGTAGGCGTTAATTTGTTAACCGTCATTCCCAGGGGTGAAAGTGAGCCGGTCCGGTCCGGTACTGCATACCACCAAAAGATTCTGCGCCGGTACACAGTACCGGAAAGAGGGAAGAACGGCTGTCTGCTATGAAGCCGTCATCCAGAACCAGTTACGGCTGCAAAAATTCACGAGCACACAAAGAAGATCAGATCCGCTACCAAAAGCCAGTCTAAAACATAAATATAGCTTTTTTCCCCTCATTCCAAATAGTTTCTGAACTGTTCTGCTATGCTGGAGCCTCAATGCTCTTGCTTTGCTTCTCTGTCCTCGGAGCTCGAGGTTTTAATGAACGGCCAGCCTTTAAAATGAGCACCGCTACGTTTAATGTCTGTCTGCTCGCTGCTAAATAGCCCAGTTAAAAGCAAAGGGAGAGAAACTCGTTGTTTCATGTTATTTTTCTGAATCACAACAACACAGTACAGCTCAAAAACATCGCTTACGACCACAAATTTCACATAAACTACACGTGAGCACATGCGCGGTTACACCCAAAACAGAACGGTTGCCAAGGAGATTGGTGCGTTCGATTTAATGGGAAAATTTACACAGGTAGTGCACAGACATACAAACCGCCCCTTGCATTAGGACAGGACGAACAATAAATCACTTACCATGTACAGACTTTTAAATAAAAACCGCGAAAACAACCGAACTGTCAAATGTTTAATTTAAATGAAATCAAAATTTGACCACAATGCAGAGAACAATAACTTCTTTGATCAAAGAAAAGACAGAAACTGAAGAAGACCACTTTCAACGAATATGATGATAACTGCATAAAAATGCAAGTAGCTACACTCTCTCAAAGATTTGGTTTACTGGATTTTTATATATACATTTCAATAAACATTGTGTTCTGGTTCTAGAGCTTGGGCACAGCTGTGTCTTAGATCTTTTTCAGGCTCAAACCTTCTTTTCCTGGAACCTTACATTACTGTATGTTGGGAGTAAACTTGATTTTTTAAAGAACATTTAACACTGGAACTGGAAGACATTTTAAATATCCAAAATAAATTAAAAACCAAAAACAATAATAAAAATGGATTATAAAGTCTCTGTAAACCAAATTGCCCTTTAAAAATATTGATTGTTAGGCCCAGACGGGGAAAAACAGGCATAACTGACGGTTTTATAAACAAAAACTGCAAACTAACAACAAAAGTACTCAATGGTTATAATTAATCTGACAGAGAGAGGTATCCCAATCGTTGTGGTTTTTAGTATAACAATGGCCATCAGTGGGCTCTAGATGGACAAACTGTCTACTTTTGAGGCTAGGCTTAAAACTTTCCTTTTTGATAAAGCTTATAGTTAGAGTGGCTTAGGTTATCCTGAGCTATCTGTGTAGTTATGCTGCTATAGGCTTAGGTTGCTGGAGGACATAATGACCACTTTCAACCTCTTCGTTACATTCTCACACTACTCTCCAATTTTGCATTATTTGCTGTTATTTCAGTTTTTAACTTTGTTCTCTCTTTTCTCTTCCTAGAAGCTACACCTGGCCTGGCTCTGTGTCTACCTGTGACACCTTTCTGGAGAGGGGCATTGTCCAAGCTTCTGCTGGCAACAACTTAATGCTCACCCTCTACCGATGATCCACATGGCCCTGTCTTTTAGTGTTTAACCCTTTCTCTCTCCTAGACATGGAAATTGACTGAGCTTTTACTGTAACTAATTATATGTGCTCTCTTTCAGACTCTAACCTTGAAAACTGGCTCAGAGCTAATCTGTTCTTTCTTTCTAGATGAAACGACTAAAGGAGCTACATCCATTAACATTTACTTTTCCTTCCCATAGAAAGTACTCCTGGATCAGTGCTTCTTTGTTCTTTTTGTGTCTCTGCTCTGTTCTCTCAATCCTCCAGTTGGTTGTGGCAGATGGCTGCTCACACTGAGCCTGGTTCTGCTGGAGGTTTCTTCCTGTTAAAAGGGAGTTTTTCCTCTCCACTGTCTCTACATGCATGCTCAGTATGAGGGATTGCTGCAAAGTCAACGCCAGTGACTGTCCACTGTCTCTACATGCTCATCCGGGAGGAGTGAATGTTGCAAGTCACTGACTGGATGCAATCTGCTGGGTTTCCTTAGACAGAAAAACTTTTTATCCAATTTGAATAAATAACTGAATCTGACTGCACTGCTCAATGATTAGGATTAATTGGAATGTATGTACCTGACTGTTGTGAAGTGTCTTGAGACAACATGTGCTGTGAATTGGCGCTATATAAATAAAACTGAATTGAATTGAATTGGAATAAGAGCAGATGTCTCTACAGGCCATATGCAAATCTTTAGCTACTTTAGTCTGTCAGATTAAACAATTAAACGCTCCAGTGATTGTGGACAGTCGGAAAGATTAAGGCGGCCAGGTTGTAGTTTTTTTCCCAGCTGGTAAAACTGCATTGAATGATTATGTTTTAGGTTGAGATGCATGTTTGTTGTACTGACGCATTTAGTTGCTACTGTTTTACAACAAATGCGACATACCAGCTCACACACGGTCATTCGGTTTGAATCCAAATTGCTCTCACACTGCAGCTGTCGCGTTCATCTTTGGAACCAATTGTATCTCATCTTCCAAATCTCAACTAGCGTTTCTCTGGCTTGCGTAATGAGATACGTAACGAGACCATGCGCCTGGCAAGTACCGAACACAAGAGTTAATTTCTCCCAACGCTAACAAAACAAGAAGGAGAGGGGTCACCCAGTTTCTTTAGTAGAAAGAGAGACACCAGAAAAACAAACAAGCATGCAAATGAAAATTATCAAGCTCATTTTAATTTATCATACCCTTAATTTAATCCCTGCAATTAGTTGATTTATTGCTTATTGCGACAGGCCTACACAAGATACATTTATGGCACTATTTCGAACTCCGGCCCTCCTTCCGCCTGCAGGGGAAAATCAACAAATTTTGTAACTGTCTTTGGACTGGGAAACATAGCTGCAAAAACGACAAAGGATTTATCTTTGAGACAAAGACAAATCCTTCTAACCCACAAACAGACCATGACAATACCTCATAATTATTTGCCACACACCACATCTAAATGACAGAAGTTGACAGCATGATGACACAGTATGCACCGAAAAAGATCAATGATCAGTGACTGCAGGAGCAGTGTTTAAAACACGTGGCACGTTTAGTGAAGGAAAACACTTTTTGCAGGGTACTGTAATCACATGGGAACTTTGGTAAATGACTACCATTTTGTAGCATAACAAACCGACTAGAAGACAGCAAAACAAATATGAGACTGAAGATTTCCGAATGAGCGGAGAAGAGGGTAAACTCCTGATGCATTCAGGAGCGCTTAGAGAAACTATGCTTCCTGCGAATTAGCTAGTAGCTTAAAGTCAAAATCTTTTTTAAATGCAAACAAATAACGGATCAGGCAGAGTAGTCAAAGACAAATAAAAAATACAGAAAATACGAAAAACAAAACACTGCAGTGGTAAAGTTTAATATAGTACAACTAGAGGGTGGAGTCGGTTAGATGAATCAGAGGAATCGGAAACAGATTCACTCATTGCAAGTATGCAGGCAGACCAGTTAGATGGTAGACAGCAGATGTTTAGTTTTGTGCTGATGATTTGTCGCAGATTTCAGTCAGCTGAGATGTCAGCAGTTTTCTTTTCAAATTTTTCTGAAACAGCAAACTGGTTGGGGGAAAACATAACTCATGTCACATGACGCCATTATCCAACACATTTTGTAAGTGACCTATTTGTTTTAATAAATAATGGAGCTAAAGACCTCTTAAACACTTGAATAGTTTGTTTCATATGATACTTAAAAGTAGGTAGGGCTGTTTCCCCTCCTAGCTTCCACCAGGGTTCTGCTGGAGTGATTGCGGGAATGGGGTGGGGTCAAATCAGAGAGAATGTCAACATGTTTTGGAAATATAAAACATATATAGATATATAGATAGATACAATTGATTTTTTTTTTTTTTTAATGTGCACACATAGTTTAATGGTTGGAAGATGGTGCACAGCTTTTTATCAATGCAATACTTGAGGCCTTGTGGGAAAAACAACAATTGGGAACTACTGCATAAACTCACATATTGAGCAGTCACTACCACTGTGTCATGTTGCAGCTGCAAACTTCAATGTATTTTCCTAAGATTTTATGTGAAAGGTCAACACAATTTAATGGCACAACGATGAAGTGGAAAGAAAAGGTACATAGTTATAGTTTTTTTTTTACAAATTAAATGTATACAGTGTGGCGTGCATTTGTAATCAGCCCCCTTCTCTGTGATGCTCTTCAATAACATCCAGTGAAACCAATTCTTTTCAAATGTCACCTAATCAGTAAATAGAGTCTACCTGTATGGGAAGGGCTCAGATGTTCTTCAGAGAACATTAGTGAAAAAAAACAGCATAATGAAGACAAAGGAACTCAATAGACAGGTCAAGGATAATGCTGTGGACATTATTATATTTTCACCATCTAAGGACAGCACTGTTCAGCCTATCATCTGAAAACGTACGGCACAACTATAAACCTGCCAACACAGGATTGTGCACCTAAACGGAAACACTAGGAAAGGACAGCATTAATCAGAGAAGCAGCCAAGTGGCCTATGGAAACTCTGGAGGAGCTGCAGGGATCCACAGCTCAGGTAAAATAATCTGTTGACAGGAAAAGTGTTAATTGCGCACTCCACAAATCTGGCCTTTTTGGAAGAGTGGTAAAAATAAAGAAATTGCAAAAGAAAGCCATAAGAAGTTAGATTTGCACACATGTAGAGGACACAGCAACCATGTGGAATAAGTTGCCTTGATCAGATGAAACCAAAATCTAACATTTTGGTCTACCTGCAAAGTGCAGTGTGTGGAGGAAAACTAAAACTGCAAATCGCTTGTTAGCTAAAAGAAAAAGATTGACAACAAACATTCCTATATTTCCACAGCAGAAAATCTTCAAAAATTAAATTTTTTAAGCAAAAACTGAAACCTGTCTCCTTCTGCAGGATTTTCTCAGTCAACCGATTCTAAACTTCCCCTCACTTCTTAGAAACCCTCCTCTTCAGCCTGCTTCCGAACGACTGACGCAGCCCACCAGAGTGCAAACTTGCAGTAGTTCATAAACCAAAATTTAGATGACATTAATGTATACATTAACTGTTCTCTCACAGAGAGAGAGAGATGATTAATCTCACTTTGCTATCAGAGGAACCAAGCATGCTGCCTTAAAGTGAGTATGGGAGGGAGGCCAGATGATTGCTGGAATAAATAACAAGAACACATCTAGAGCTGATAGAAATGTTTTGAAGTGACGCTTCAATGCAGCTAAGCCCAGAATTGTGCAAGATTGCAATCTTAGAGTCTTACAGTCTGGAGAATGCTGTCAAACCTTGCACAATTAAGTGATAGAGCATGAGTATAGGAAGAAATGTAGCCCTCTAGATACTCTCATACCTCCCTGTCAGCTGAGTGTGTTAAGTGTCTTGAAGCAGATGTTATGTGGGTACGTGTCCATGTTTGTGCAGGGGGTATGGGTGTGTTATTTGTCAGGGTTGTCTATATTCAACCTGGCTGTACTTTCCTGAGTTGTCAGATATGCTTAGGTCAATTTGACCGAGATCAGCCTCTCTTATCGATGATCGCGCACAAAGCTTACTGAGTGTTGCGCAGGCAGATCAGATGTGCAAGGAGGAGGACAGAGGAAAGGAGAGGAAAGGGAGGAGGGAAGGAAGGTATAGAAAGATGAAGGGGAAGGAGGGAGTGCAGCACCATCGGACCCATCTGGCTGTGTGACGAGGGAAGAGGAGGAATTTTTCGGTTGAGGGAGAAAGGGTGAAAAACAAGAAAAAAACATGAAGGGTGGGGGACAGAAAGGAGTACACAGGTCAGAGGAATTAAGCTATCAGGTTTTGGCATCTTGTTTTGAACTCTAGGACCTGAATAACACCATCGCAACATGATTGACTATAGCCTCAGAACTTCTATACAGCATTGCAGAAAGACAAAGACAATGTGTGTCATCAGGAGGACAAGTGCATACTTGAACAGAGACGTTAAGTGAAGACTGTCATATCTGTGCTGTCGCAAGCCTTCGGGCAGCGACATTATTTACATGTTTTGCAAGAATTAAAGAGCATTCTTGAAATGCTGACACAAAACAGTCACTTGATTCTGTACAAGTCCTTGGTGAGAATGAATGTTTGACCTGAGAACAATCCATCCTTTTACCACGTAACAGGAGTGTGTTACAAGAAAGCCCTAAAATGCAAACAACTAAGAAAAGAGCTGAAACTCAGACACAACTATATCACATGGACCACTGAAAAATATGGTAAATCACATCCAACCTATGGTTCAACAAGGGGGGCGGTTTCATTTTTATATAAGGCCAGCTTAATTTGGATAGCTTTCTTCCCTTAACAAATAAAACCATCATTTGAATACTGCTTTTTTTTTTTTTTTTACCAGTTCTCAGTGTTTGATATTAACATTTGTTTCATGGCCTACAGCATTTCAGTGTGAAAAATAAGCATATAGAAAATAAATGTGTAAGAAGTCAGAAACTTTTCACAGCACTGTAAATATGCTGCAATAAAGTAAACAGAGAAATGACAAGAGCTGGGCATTTTTACATACACAAAGGTTACCAAGTACGTCACCATCCATTGTGGGACAATGTGGAGAGCAGTTTGACAAAGTAGGTTGACAGATTAGTCCATGGATAAACTCTGTCTACAAGAATGAAACAGTCAAGTGATCTTGTTGAGCAATAGATGTGTAAGGGCTTTCCAATCTGATGTCTGCAAGCTGTAGTAAAAACACATTTAAATGTTGGAAGAGCTATCTGCCTGTTAAGGGCAGAATAACAACAAATTCAGTCATCTGGGACACCTGTTCATCTCCTGATAAACCCACCAGGCATTAGATAAAAAACTTACACAGGAACTGGGCCTTGGACCAAAAAGTAAAACCCAACCTCTAAAAAAGGGAAGGTAGATAAAAGGTGTGTGTGTGGATAAAGTACAGGGGTTGGACAATGAAACTGAAACACCTGTCATTTTAGTGTGGGAGGTTTCATGGCTAAATTGGACCAGCCTGGTAGCCAGTCTTCATTGATTGCACATTGCACCAGTAAGAGCAGAGTGTGAAGGTTCAATTAGCAGGGTAAGAGCACAGTTTTGCTCAAAATATTGAAATGCACACAACATTATGGGTGACATACCAAAGTTCAAAAGAGGACAAATTGTTGGTGCGCGTCTTGCTGGCGCATCTGTGACCAAGACAGCAAGTCTTTGTGATGTATCAAGAGCCACGGTATCCAGGGTAATGTCAGCATACCACCAAGAAGGACGTACCACATCCAACAGGATTAACTGTGGACGCAAGAGGAAGCTGTCTGAAAGGGATGTTCGGGTGCTAACCTGGATTGTATCCAAAAAACATAAAACCACGGCTGCCCAAATCACGGCAGAATTAAATGTGCACCTCAACTCTCCTGTTTCCACCAGAACTGTCCGTCAGGAGCTCCACAGGGTCAATATACACAGCCGGGCTGCTATAGCCAAACCTTTGGTCACTCATGCCAATGCCAAACGTTGGTTTCAATGGTGCAAGGAGCACAAATCTTGGGCTGTGGACAATGTGAAACATGTATTGTTCTCTGATTAGACCAGCTTTACCGTTTTCCCCACATCCGGGAGAGTTACGGTGTGGAGAAGCCCCAAAGAAGTGTACCACCCAGACTGTTGCATGCCCAGAGTGAAGCATGGGGGTGGATCAGTGATGGTTTGGGCTGCCATATCATGGCATTCCCTTGGCCCAATACTTATGCTAGATGGGCGCGTCACTGCCAAGGACTACCGAACCATTCTTGAGACCCTGTGCATCCAATGGTTCAAACATTGTATCCTGAAGGCGGTGCCGTGTATCAGGATGACAATGCACCAATACACACAGCAAGACTGGTGAAAGATTGGTTTGATGAACATGAAAGTGAAGTTGAACATCTCCCATGGCCTGCACAGTCACCAGATCTACCGTATTTTCCGCACTATAAGGCGCACTTAAAAACCTTTAATTTTTTCAAAAAATGACAGTGCGCCTTGTAATCCGGAGCGCCTTATATATGGATCAATTGGTTAATTGATTGATCCATACTGGTTGTACACGGCGCTCTGTCAAAATGTTTCAGTACGACTGGTAAACTACAAAGCCGCACCGCTTGGAGCATTACGGCTACCGTAGTCAGGGGCGTCGCCGAAGTAATAGCGGTAAACACCTGTACTGTGCTTACGCCTAGTCCAACACCACTTGTGTGTGTATAACGTTTGAATGTACTGTTGCAGGAATTGCCTGAACTATATGTGATTAGAAGCTCAGTGTGTGGGGTGTATGTTTCGTGTGTGTGTATGGAAGATGTTGACATTACTCCTCCGGACAGAGGTGGCGCTGTGTGCTGCCGTAGCGGAGAATCAAGAGTGAACAGAATTAATATAAATAGATAAAACAATAAAAGTAAATGCTGTTTGTATTGCCATTTTACCCCAATTTAACTGACTTGGTGGTAATGCTTGTATACTTGATAGCTGGCGTCACAAGTTTCTTCCACTGTTATTTTAAGGGGCAGAACCTGATTTAAACTATGACAACAGGAGTGGCTAGGGAAAGACCCAAGAGATGTGAAAGCAAAACATCTAAACACCAAACCTGGCCAATAACGTCAGCAAAGCGTCAGTATCTGGGAAGCAATAAAGCTAAACAGCGTCCTCGTTGTGCAGAATCTGGGGAACAGTCATTTGAGAAGACTCTTCCCACGTTCCCTGACCTGCAAACTTGCCGACTATGGCAACAGTGCTACTAAGCATTAAAAATCACCATGAGGCAGCGAAATGTCTGGCCAAGAATACCAAACAAAAACTAGACCAGTGTCTGACATCTGATCTAACAGGAGTGCCTTAGGAGAGGAGAGTTTCTTACCAACAATTTGGTATGAAACACGGGAAAGAAGGAATAATGTTGTGATGAGAATTTAAAAGGATCAAATGCAGTCAGCACTAAATAGGAGAATAACAAGAAACTCTGCCCTTAGTCAGTCTGAGTAAATCTGCTTGTTGATTAAATAACCAACACTTTTATTAGGATGCATTCATGAAGAACCCAGTAGACCTTTTTTGTATGTCTTGTTGATTCTTGAATGCCATCTTTCTAACTGCACTCAGTCTTGCACACAATGTTTGACTCAAGCTACTGCCTTTTCCTGTAGGTCACATCTTACAGAGTCACTTTGAAGGGAATGTTTAATAAATGAAAAAAAATACACCAGTCTACGGGCAGGTATTATTTAACAATTTATTGTCACAACAGGCCATATCTGGCAATTTTAAAGAGACATAAACCAAAAACAGTCAAATGAAACCAGTAAAATGACACAGAGTTGACCCTTTTCTGAGCTTTGGTTAGCCTAGCATTCCTGGAGCAAGACCACCAGTCTTCTCAACTTTTCATGCGATTCAGGTAAAGCACAGACTAAAGCTTACAGGTACTTCACAAAACCCTACTTCAAACAAACCCGGAAGATACCCTAAAATCATCTAAATCTATCCTGACATAGCTCCCTTAGAGACTGTTTAGTTAATGCTGGAAAAACACCTGCTTAGATGAACAACTTACAACAGAAAAACTCGACAACCCAGTTCTTTCAGCTACAAGCTGCAGTTCCCGAGGGACTTTCAAAGCAAGGAAACTTCCTTCAACAACTATAAAAATATGAAAGCACTTGATGATTTGTACCACAGCAGAAACAACTTAGAGGTCCAGAACAAAACTTTCAGTTCAGTTTTTTACAGCTACTTCCATTATCAGATCTTTAAATCTTTAATAAAGGTCAACCACAATGCAGTTTATTCCTCCGACCTCTTCTAAAGCATGACTGTCACGCAGTATTTGGAAGCCACACACAGTCTGTTACTGTATTATTATGTTTTAGCACCATAGGGCAGATTATTCTGTGAAAAATTAACATATTCCAGCCATCTAAAAGAACTTTAAAGGGAAGGATAAAAAGAATAAAAAAAGGCGTACAAACATGTGAGAGAAGGATGATGAATTAATGGCTCTGTGTCCAGATGACGAATGCCTCTAAATCCCCACCCAAACGGACAGCTTTAGTGAAGGTGCCATGTTTTTCCTCACATTTGTTCATCACTCCACAGTCCACGTGCCGTTACCGCTCAGAATAAAGATACTTTGGTACATTTCCTTCCTGTCCTTATTTTACTTCTCAGCCTTTTTAGTTGAGCCAGTGTTGAATCATGTCAAAGGTTTTAATCTTCTCTGAATAAGAAAACAAAAACCACATTTCTCCAGATCTCATTCCTTCTAACTAGTTATGAGTCCAGTGCAACAAATCATTCCTAACCTTCCCATTAAAACAGTGGAAAACCGCCGTGGTGTAATTATCTTTATGAATATGTTTAGAAAAAAGAGAAACTGCTTTTCTTAGGGTGTAGAGGGCGAAATGCTTGACTTTGGCAAGCTCCATTTTTACGACCACGTAAGCGGTGCTACACAATAAGCTGCTCGGGGGGGAAAAAGTCTCTACATCGAACTGTTTTATATGTGACACACTGCTCCGAGCAGCCGGTAGCAAGTACGCACAGCGTCACGGCCTCTGCCTCGCACTGAGAGGTGCCTGTTATTCGTCCCTAGTCTGGTTTAATGGCCTTTTTCCAAAGCTAGAAACACCAGAAATATAGGAAACATATTATATTATATATAATATAAAAATATAGGTACGGTCAACCATGAAGACAGTGCGTGTGGAGTCCGTGCTGCTTACAGTACATCCTGCTCACAGTACGCCCGACTATGTTCTGCCCTTAATTGTTGCATGGTTTACCAAAGTAAGCTAGGAGGCACTCTTAAAGTTGACAACTTTTCACTGCTGAAGACCTTAGAGAGCAAAAAAGGAAGAAAAAAAGAAAGGTATGGCTTTTAGTGGAAAGTTTCATCAGCCAGCAGCTGGCCAGGTCGAGGACCTGCCCATCAGGATACAGCACTGGTATCTGACCAAAGCCCAGTTTGGGGAGTTGTGTCCATAGCTATAGCAACAAGCAAGCTGGGAGGACCTTGCGGTGAAAGCTGCAGCTATACCTCACCAATGTTATGATTTAGGAACTATAGACCACGACCTGTTGCTCACACTTCTCTGTGGGAACTTTAACATGCTGCACTAATTACTGAAAAATCTGCAAAGGTCACAGCCTATTCCTACCTTCAGGGTTCATGCATATTTTCCATACCAAATTCCAGACTCAAATGTCCAAATACCTGTCAATTTAGAGCCACTTTTTCAATTAAAGTACACATTTGCAACTGATTTGTACATTGCTTAAGGTCAAGTATGAGTATGCTCAAAATAAAAAAATCTAACCTGTGCACTTTGCCTTTACTTATGTATGCCCCCTTTGATCCACCTTTTAAAACGGACCAAACATGTTCGTGCTTGGCTGATGATGAAGTCTACTGCGTTACAGAAGTCCTAATAATGATTAATTTCTCTGTATTCAAAACATACAAACCATGTTCACTAACATAGTTTGCACACTACTGTCTCTGCAGCAACTTTAATGAGACACAATCATCAGAAGCAGAGCTTCAGCAGTTTTTAGGAGTGAGGGAGCCATATTGGACTTTCTTGGTTGTCTGAATTCCCTTTCCAAGTTAGAATTTTGACTTTGGATGTTCTGGTTTACTTTCTGGCTAATAATTAAAACAGTTTGACTTCTAAATATTATTTAAAAACTCTACATCAATGTGGAAAAACCAAATGGCGACATCATAGAGAATATTTCCAACTTTCTAATAATTTAAAGTGAAATTTTACAGTTTTTGAACAATTTATGTTTAGAAATTCTGACTTTTATGCTGTGCGAAGAAGCCTGTAAATCACAAGTACTTTGTTTCTATTTTCATAGCTAAACCCATACTTTCCTCTAACATTTCGTGGCTGCAAAAGAATCCTGTGATTTATGGCTATTCATGGCAGCATTTTTTTTAGACCGACTGATATTAATGATTGCACCAATAAAGTTTGAATAAACACAACAACAAGCCTATGCTCTGGTAAAGATGTGAATAAAGCCTTAATATTGCAGGACCATACTTTTACAGTGAATGTTTAGAAAATTACAACCTTTAATTTGATCAGATTTATGTGGTGAGGACAAATCCCATGTAAATAAATAACTAAATTAATTTAAACTAAATCATACGTAGTGCAATGATTTATTCCTCTGCTGTCAATTCTTTGTACAAGGCCCCTTTTGACAACAGCAATTTAGTCTTCTCCTACAGGTCCTTCTCAAAATATTAGCATATTGTGATAAAGTTCATTATTTTCCATAATGTCATGATAAAAATTTAACATTCATATATTTTCGATTCATTGCACACTAACTGAAATGTTTATTGTCTTTTATTGTCTTAATACGGATGATTTTGGCATACAGCTCATGAAAACCCAAAATTCCTATCTCACAAAATTAGCATATCATTAAAAGGGTCTCTAAACGAGCTATGAACCTAATCATCTGAATCAACGAGTTAACTCTAAACACCTGCAAAAGATTCCTGAGGCCTTTAAAACTCCCAGCCTGGTTCATCACTCAAAACCCCAATCATGGGTAAGACTGCCGACCTGACTGCTGTCCAGAAGGCCACTATTGACACCCTCAAGCAAGAGGGTAAGACACAGAAAGAAATTTCTGAACGAATAGGCTGTTCCCAGAGTGCTGTATCAAGGCACCTCAGTGGGAAGTCTGTGGGAAGGAAAAAGTGTGGCAGAAAACGCTGCACAACGAGAAGAGGTGACCAGACCCTGAGGAAGATTGTGGAGAAGGGCCGATTCCAGACCTTGGGGGACCTGTGGAAGCAGTGGACTGAGTCTAGAGTAGAAACATCCAGAGCCACCGTGCACAGGCGTGTGCAGGAAATGGGCTACAGGTGCCGCATTTCCGAGGTCAAGCCACTTTTGAACCAGAAACAGCGGCAGAAGCGCCTGACCTGGACTACAGAGAAGCAGCACTGGACTGTTGCTCAGTGGTCCAAAATACTTTTTTCGGATGAAAGCAAATTCTGCATGTCATTCGGAAATTAAGGTGCCAGAGTCTGGAGGAAGACTGGGGAGAAGGAAATGCCAAAATGCCAGAAGTCCAGTGTCAAGTACCCACAGTCAGTGATGGTCTGAGGTGCCGTGTCAGCTACTGGTGTTGGTCCACTGTGTTTTATCAAGGGCAGGGTCAATGCAGCTAGCTATCAGGAGATTTTGGAGCACTTCATGCTTCCATCTGCTGAAAAGCTTTATGGAGATGAAGATTTAATTTTTCAGCACGACCTGGCACCTGCTCACAGTGCCAAAACCACTGGTAAATGGTTTACTGACCATGGTATCACTGTGCTCAATTGGCCTGCCAACTCTCCTGACCTGAACCCCATAGAGAATCTGTGGGATATTGTGAAGAGAACGTTGAGAGACTCAAGACCCAACACTCTGGATGAGCTAAAGGCCGCTATCGAAGCATCCTGGGCCTCCATAAGACCTCAGCAGTGCCACAGGCTGATTGCCTCCATGCCACGCCGCATTGAAGCAGTCATTTCTGCAAAAGGATTCCTGACCAAGTATTGAGTGCATAACTGTACATGATTATTTGAAGGTTGATGTTTTTTGTGTTAAAAACACTTTTTTTTTATTGGTCGGATGAAATATGCTAATTTTGTGAAATAGGAATTTTGGGTTTTCATGAGCTGTATGCCAAAATCATCCGTAGACAATAAAAGACCTGAAATATTTCAGTTAGTGTGCAATGAATCTAAAATATATGAATGTTAAATTTTCATCATGACATTATGGAAAATAATGAACTTTATCACAATATGCTAATTGTTTGAGAAGGACCTGTATATCATTTCCCAAGGTTGGAGCATGCAATAGGAAGAGTTTTTGACCATTCCTGTTTGCACAAAATTATTCTAGATCATCCAGATTGCTTAGTTTGCTCTTCCCCACTCTTCCGATCAGGCCACCCCATAGTTTTTATAAATTTAGATCAAGCGACTGAGATGACAACAAGGCTTATTTAGACTCGGAGGGATAATTTCTGTGTTGATTTGGTCATGTTTTAGATCACTAACCTACTGAAAGACCTAATGTTGGCCAATTTACTGGTAGAGTCCACCAGATTTTCTTTCTAAAATCTCCTGGTATTTAGCAGAGCTCATGATTCCATGTACTCCGACAGCCTTCGGAAGATAAACAGGCCCAGAGCATCACAGACCCTCCACCATACTAAACAGTAGGCATTAGGTGATTTTCCTCATATTCATCCCTCGTTTCACTGCAGCCCCACCTGAATGTGTGTTGCCAAAAAGCTCAGTGTTATTGTCATCCAACCCAAACACATGGTTCCAGCTAAAATTTCAGAGTTTAACAAACATCACATGTTTACATTGGTGGTGATTGGACAAAAAGTGTTTTTTCTTCTGCCCTCACTCCAAAATAACCAGCCTGAAAGTATATAATGTGTAATAGTTGCTTTGGAGAAGCAAAACAGAATGTATTTTCAGGTAAAACACATGTAAGCCAGCCCACCTTCCCCCCTCCTCTACTGTTGACCCCAAGATGAAACAATTTGCTGCAGTTCTCTCATACTGAGCATCCTCCTCACTGTGTGTTGTGGCAGAACTGAGACCATGACAAGAATTGCATGTTGCAATTTAATAGGTTAAAGAAAATTATTTGCTTGATGACACTGTCAAGCTTGGAGAGACGCGGAGACATTTTGCCAGCGTAGGGCACACTGATGAGACACAAAGTAAACATTAGAATACTGTATGCTGATTCTCCAGCCTGCCAACTCATGCATTACTGTTTTCAAGGAGTCTCCTTACCCTGTAATAGGCTGTTGACAGGGGCAGTAGGGCAGCAGCTACTGTAAACTCCTCGGAGGTGGAGCAGTCCTGCAAGACAGACGAAAGGCAGTGTGAGACAAAACAGCAGAACTGTTACAAACTCTGAACATCCCTTTCATCATTCGAGCTGCAAACTCAGAAGCAATAATTTTCATCACACAGGTTAGACAGACGGTGGCTAGAGAACAATCAGTTTTGTCTAACCCTAAAAGGTTGAACACCATATTTCTGGATCAGGGCCATAAAAAGCATGATCTAAGAGGATAACTGATAACCTGCTGTAACTTACCACCATGGAGATGTGATCTGGGGAGACTCCTGGGGTCCAAATAATCCATCTTCACCAAATGCATTATATAAAGTCTGGGCAATGCTTAAAGAAAGGCTTGCCAAAACTCTCACTCGGGTCTGTTCCATTACCAGACCATGTGCTTTCAATAGCCTTATATAATTTCCTCCTTGACACCATTGTCAGAGCAATTTTTTGTCAT